>NC_079149.1:114735574-115335574 GCF_945859685.1 Eupeodes corollae
AAACTTTAAATGCGAATATCTCGCTTAATATGCGTCCCAGAGGGTCAAAAGTCGGCAATTTTTGATCTCCATTATTTCTCGATCTAGACTGCCTAGAGGGCTGAAATTTCAGGATTGTGATCTAGGAATCATTGCCTTTCCATTGCTGTGCCTATCTTTGAATAAGACCAATTTTACAACAAGTTATGGGCAAAAATGCATGTTCAAACTTTAAATGCGAATATCTCGCTTAATATGCGTCCCAGAGGGTCAAAAGTCGGCAATTTTTGATCTCCATTATTTCTCGATCTAGACTGCCTAGAGGGCTGAAATTTCAGGATTGTGATCTAGGAATCATTGCCTTTCCATTGCTGTGCCTATCTTTGAATAAGACCAATTTTACAACAAGTTATGGGCAAAAATGCATGTTCAAACTTTAAATGCGAATATCTCGCTTAATATGCGTCCCAGAGGGTCAAAAGTCGGCAATTTTTGATCTCCATTATTTCTCGATCTAGACTACCCAAAGGGCTGAAATTTCAGGATTGTGATCTAGGAATCATTGCCTTTCCATTGCTGTGCCTATCTTTGAATAAGACCAATTTTACAACAAGTTATGGGCAAAAATGCATGTTCAAACTTTAAATGCGAATATCTCGCTTAATATGCGTCCCAGAGGGTCAAAAGTCGGCAATTTTTGATCTCCATTATTTCTCGATCTAGACTACCTAGAGGGCTGAAATTTCAGGATTGTGATCTAGGAATCATTGCCTTTCCATTGCTGTGCCTATCTTGGAATAAGACCAATTTTACAACAAGTAATGGGCAAAATTGCATGTTCAAACTTTAAATGCGAATATCTCGCTTAATATGCGTCCCAGAGGGTCAAAAGTCGGCAATTTTTGATCTCCATTATTTCTCGATCTAGACTACCTAAAGGGCTGAAATTTCAGGATTGTGATCTAGGAATCATTGCCTTTCCATTGCTGTGCCTATCTTTGAATAAGACCAATTTTACAACAAGTTATGGGCAAAAATGCATGTTCAAACTTTAAATGCGAATATCTCGCTTAATATGCGTCCCAGAGGGTCAAAGGTCGGCAATTTTCGATCTCCATTATTTCTCGATCTAGACTACCTAGAGGGCTGAAATTTCAGGATTGTGATCTAGGAATCATTGCCTTTCCATTGCTGTGCCTATCTTTGAATAAGACCAATTTTACAACAAGTTATGGGCAAAAATGCATGTTCAAACTTTAAATGCGAATATCTCGCTTAATATGCGTCCCAGAGGGTCAAAAGTCGGCAATTTTTGATCTCCATTATTTCTCGATCTAGACTACCTAGAGGGCTGAAATTTCAGGATTGTGATCTAGGAATCATTGCCTTTCCATTGCTGTGCCTATCTTGGAATAAGACCAATTTTACAACAAGTAATGGGCAAAAATGCATGTTCAAACTTTAAATGCGAATATCTCGCTTAATATGCGTCCCAGAGGGTCAAAAGTCGGCAATTTTTGATCTCCATTATTTCTCGATCTAGACTACCTAAAGGGCTGAAATTTCAGGATTGTGATCTAGGAATCATTGCCTTTCCATTGCTGTGCCTATCTTGTAATAAGACCAATTTTACAACAAGTTATGAGCAAAAATGCATGTTCAAACTTTAAATGCGAATATCTCGCTTAATATGCGTCCCAGAGGGTCAAAAGTCGGCAATTTTTGATCTCCATTATTTCTCGATCTAGACTACCTAGAGGGCTGAAATTTCAGGATTGTAATCTAGGAATCATTGCCTTTCCATTGCTGTGCCTATCTTTGAATAATATTTATCTTTGAATAAGACCAATTTTACAACAAGTTATGGGCAAAAATGCATGTTCAAACTTTAAATGCGAATATCTCGCTTAATATGCGTCCCCAGAGAGTCAAAAGTCGGCAATTTTTGATCTCCATTATTTCTCGATCTAGACTGCCTAGAGGGCTGAAATTTCAGGATTGTGATCTAGGAATCATTGCCTTTCCATTGCTTTGCCTATCTTTGAATAAGACCAATTTTACAACAAGTTATGGGCAAAAATGCATGTTCAAACTTTAAATGCGAATATCTCGCTTAATATGCATCCCAGAGGGTCAAAAGTCGGCAATTTTTGATCTCCATTATTTCTCGATCTAGACTACCTAGAGGGCTGAAATTTCAGGATTGTGATCTAGGAATCATTGCCTTTCCATTGCTGTGCCTATCTTTGAATAAGACCAATTTTACAACAAGTTATGGGCAAAAAATGCATGTTCAAACTTTAAATGCGAATATCTCGCTTAACATGCGTCCCAGAGGGTCAAAAGTTGGCAATTTTTGATCTCCATTATTTCTCGATCTAGACTGCCTAGAGGGCTGAAATTTCAGGATTGTGATCTAGGAATCATTGCCTTTCCATTGCTGTGCCTATCTTTGAATAAGACCAATTTTACAACAAGTTATGGGCAAAAATGCATGTTCAAACTTTAAATGCGAATATCTCGCTTAATATGCGTCCCAGAGGGTCAAAAGTCGGCAATTTTTGATCTCCATTATTTCTCGATCTAGACTACCTAGAGGGCTGAAATTTCAGGATTGTGATCTAGGAATCATTGCCTTTCCATTGCTGTGCCTTTCTTTGAATAAGACCAATTTTACAACAAGTTATGGGCAAAAATGTATGTTCAAACTTTAAATGCGAATATCTCGCTTAATATGCGTCCCAGAGGGTCAAAAGTCGGCAATTTTTGATCTCCATTATTTCTCGATCTAGACTGCCTAGAGGGCTGAAATTTCAGGATTGTGATCTAGGAATCATTGCCTTTCCATTGCTGTGCCTATCTTTGAATAAGACCAATTTTACAACAAGTTATGGGCAAAAATGCATGTTCAAACTTTAAATGCGAATATCTCGCTTAATATGCGTCCCAGAGGGTCAAAAGTCGGCAATTTTTGATCTCCATTATTTCTCGATCTAGACTGCCTAGAGGGCTGAAATTTCAGGATTGTGATCTAGGAATCATTGCCTTTCCATTGCTGTGCCTATCTTTGAATAAGACCAATTTTACAACAAGTTATGGGCAAAAATGCATGTTCAAACTTTAAATGCGAATATCTCGCTTAATATGCGTCCCAGAGGGGTCAAAAGTCGGCAATTTTTGATCTCCATTATTTCTCGATCTAGACTACCCAAAGGGCTGAAATTTCAGGATTGTGATCTAGGAATCATTGCCTTTCCATTGCTGTGCCTATCTTTGAATAATATCTATCTTTGAATAAGACCAATTTTACAACAAGTTATGGGCAAAAATGCATGTTCAACCTTTAAATGCGAATATCTCGCTTAATATGCGTCCCAGAGGGTCAAAAGTCGGCAATTTTTTTATCTGCATTATTTCTCGATCTAGACTGCCTAGAGGGCTGAAATTTCAGGATTGTGATCTAGGAATCATTGCCTTTCCATTGCTGTGCCTATCGTTGAATAAGACCAATTTTACAACAAGTTATGGGCAAAAATGCATGTTCAAACTTTAAATGCGAATATCTCGCTTAATATGCGTCCCAAAGGGTCAAAAGTCGGCAATTTTCGATCTCCATTATTTCTCGATCTAAACTACCTAGAGGGCTGAAATTTCAGGATTGTGATCTAGGAATCATTGCCTTTCCATTGCTGTGCCTATCTTTGAATAAGACCAATTTTACAACAAGTTATGGGCAAAAATGCATGTTCAAACTTTAATGCGAATATCTCGCTTAATATGCGTCCAAGAGGGTCAAAAGTCGGCAATTTTTGATCTCCATTATTTCTCGATCTAGACTACCTAGAGGGCTGAAATTTCAGGATTGTGATCTAGGAATCATTGCCTTTCCATTGCTGTGCCTATCTTTGAATAAGACCAATTTTACAACAAGTTATGGGCAAAAATGCATGTTCAAACTTTAAATGCGAATATCTCGCTTAATATGCGTCCCAGAGGGTCAAAAGTCGGCAATTTTTGATCTCCATTGTTTCTCGATCTAGACTACCTAAAGGGGTGAAATTTCAGGATTGTGATCTAGGAATCATTGCCTTTCCATTGCTGTGCCTATCGTTGAATAAGACCAATTTTACAACAAGTTATGGGCAAAAATGCATGTTCAAACTTTAAATGCGAATATCTCGCTTAATATGCGTCCCAAAGGGTCAAAAGTCGGCAATTTTCGATCTCCATTATTTCTCGATCTAAACTACCTAGAGGGCTGAAATTTCAGGATTGTGATCTAGGAATCATTGCCTTTCCATTGCTGTGCCTATCTTTGAATAAGACCAATTTTACAACAAGTTATGGGAAAAATGCATGTTCAAACTTTAATGCGAATATCTCGCTTAATATGCGTCCAAGAGGGTCAAAAGTCGGCAATTTTTGATCTCCATTATTTCTCGATCTAGACTACCTAGAGGGCTGAAATTTCAGGATTGTGATCTAGGAATCATTGCCTTTCCATTGCTGTGCCTATCTTTGAATAAGACCAATTTTACAACAAGTTATGGGCAAAAATGCATGTTCAAACTTTAAATGCGAATATCTCGCTTAATATGCGTCCCAGAGGGTCAAAAGTCGGCAATTTTTGATCTCCATTATTTCTCGATCTAGACTGACTAGAGGGCTGAAATTTCAGGATTGTGATCTAGGAATCATTGCCTTTCCATTGCTGTGCCTATCTTTGAATAAGACCAATTTTACAACAAGTTATGGGCAAAAATGCATGTTCAAACTTTAAATGCGAATATCTCGCTTAATATGCGTCCCAGAGGTTCAAAAGTCGGCAATTTTTGATCTCCATTATTTCTCGATCTAGACTACCTAGAGGGCTGAAATTTCAGGATTGTGATCTAGGAATCATTGCCTTTCCATTGCTGTGCCTATCTTTGAATAATATCTATCTTTGAATAAGACCAATTTTACAACAAGTTATGGGCAAAAATGCATGTTCAAACTTTAAATGCGAATATCTCGCTTAATATGCGTCCCAGAGAGTCAAAAGTCGGCAATTTTTGATCTCCATTATTTCTCGATCTAGACTACCTAGAGGGCTGAAATTTCAGGATTGTGATCTAGGAATCATTGCCTTTCCATTGCTGTGCCTATCTTTGAATAAGACCAATTTTACAACAAGTTATGGGCAAAAATGCATGTTCAAACTTTAAATGCGAATATCTCGCTTAATATGCGTCCCAGAGGGTCAAAAGTCGGCAATTTTTGATCTCCATTATTTCTCGATCTAGACTACCTAGAGGGCTGAAATTTCAGGATTGTTATCTAGGAATCATTGCCTTTCCATTGCTGTGCCTATCCTTGAATAAGACCAATTTTACAACAAGTTATGGGCAAAAATGCATGTTCAAACTTTAAATGCGAATATCTCGCTTAATATGCGTCCCAGAGGGTCAAAAGTCGGCAAATTTTGATCTAAATTATTTCTCGATCTAAACTACCTAGAGGGCTGAAATTTCAGGATTGTGATCTAGGAATCATTGCCTTTCCATTGCTGTGCCTATCTTTGAATAAGACCAATTTTACAACAAGTAATGGGCAAAAATGCATGTTCAAACTTTAAATGCGAATATCTCGCTTAATATGCGTCCCAGAGGGTCAAAAGTCGGCAATTTTTGATCTCCATTATTTCTCGATCTAGACTACCTAAAGGGCTGAAATTTCAGGATTGTGATCTAGGAATCATTGCCTTTCCATTGCTGTGCCTATCTTTGAATAAGACCAATTTTACAACAAGTTATGGGCAAAAATGCATGTTCAAACTTTAAATGCGAATATCTCGCTTAATATGCGTCCCAGAGGGTCAAAAGTCGGCAATTTTTGATCTCCATTATTTCTCGATCTAGACTACCTAGAGGGCTGAAATTTCAGGATAGTGATCTAGGAATCATTGCCTTTCCATTGCTGTGCCTATCTTTGAATAAGACCAATTTTACAACAAGTTATGGGCAAAAAATGCATGTTCAAACTTTAAATGCGAATATCTCGCTTAATATGCGTCCCAGAGGGTCAAACGTCGGCAATTTTTGATCTCCATTATTTCTCGATCTAGACTACCTAGAGGGCTGAAATTTCAGGATTGTGATCTAGGAATCATTGCCTTTCCATTGCTGTGCCTATCTTTGAATAAGACCAATTTTACAACAAGTTATGGGCAAAAATGCATGTTCAAACTTTAAATGCGAATATCTCGCTTAATATGCGTCCCAGAGGGTCAAAAGTCGGCAATTTTCGATCTCCATTTTTTCTCGATCTAGACTACCTAGAGGGCTGAAATTTCAGGATTGTGATCTAGGAATGATTGCCTTTCCATTGCTGTGCCTATCTTTGAATAAGACCAATTTTACAACAAGTTATGGGCAAAAATGCATGTTCAAACTTTAAATGCGAATATCTCGCTTAATATGCGTCCCAGAGGGTCAAAAGTCGGCAATTTTCGATCTCCATTATTTCTCGATCTAGACTACCTAGAGGGCTGAAATTTCAGGATTGTAATCTAGGAATCATTGCCTTTCCATTGCTGTGCCTATCTTTGAATAAGACCAATTTTACAACAAGTTATGGGCAAAAATGCATGTTCAAACTTTAAATGCGAATATCTCGCTTAATATGCGTCCCAGAGGGTCAAAAGTCGGCAATTTTTGATCTCCATTATTTCTCGATCTAGACTACCTAGAGGGCTGAAATTTCAGGATTGTGATCTAGGAATCATTGCCTTTCCATTGCTGTGCCTATCTTTGAATAAGACCAATTTTACAACAAGTTATGGGCAAAAATGCATGTTCAAACTTTAAATGCGAATATCTCGCTTAATATGCGTCCCAGAGGGTCAAAAGTCGGCAATTTTTGATCTCCATTATTTCTCGATCTAGACTACCTAAAGGGATGAAATTTCAGGATTGTGATCTAGGAATCATTGCCTTTCCATTGCTGTGCCTATCTTGGAATAAGACCAATTTTACAACAAGTTATGGGCAAAAATGCATGTTCAAACTTTAAATGCGAATATCTCGCTTAATATGCGTCCCAGAGGGTCAAAAGTCGGCAATTTTTGATCTCCATTATTTCTCGATCTAGACTACCTAGAGGGCTGAAATTTCAGGATTGTGATCTAGGAATCATTGCCTTTCCATTGCTGTGCCTATCTTTGAATAAGACCAATTTTACAACAAGTTATGGGCAAAAATGCATGTTCAAACTTTAATGCGAATATCTCGCTTAATATGCGTCCAAGAGGGTCAAAAGTCGGCAATTTTTGATCTCCATTATTTCTCGATCTAGACTACCTAGAGGGCTGAAATTTCAGGATTGTGATCTAGGAATCATTGCCTTTCCATTGCTGTGCCTATCTTTGAATAAGACCAATTTTACAACAAGTTATGGGCAAAAATGCATGTTCAAACTTTAAATGCGAATATCTCGCTTAATATGCGTCCCAGAGGGTCAAAAGTCGGCAATTTTTGATCTCCATTATTTCTCGATCTAGACTGACTAGAGGGCTGAAATTTCAGGATTGTGATCTAGGAATCATTGCCTTTCCATTGCTGTGCCTATCTTTGAATAAGACCAATTTTACAACAAGTTATGGGCAAAAATGCATGTTCAAACTTTAAATGCGAATATCTCGCTTAATATGCGTCCCAGAGGTTCAAAAGTCGGCAATTTTTGATCTCCATTATTTCTCGATCTAGACTACCTAGAGGGCTGAAATTTCAGGATTGTGATCTAGGAATCATTGCCTTTCCATTGCTGTGCCTATCTTTGAATAATATCTATCTTTGAATAAGACCAATTTTACAACAAGTTATGGGCAAAAATGCATGTTCAAACTTTAAATGCGAATATCTCGCTTAATATGCGTCCCAGAGAGTCAAAAGTCGGCAATTTTTGATCTCCATTATTTCTCGATCTAGACTACCTAGAGGGCTGAAATTTCAGGATTGTGATCTAGGAATCATTGCCTTTCCATTGCTGTGCCTATCTTTGAATAAGACCAATTTTACAACAAGTTATGGGCAAAAATGCATGTTCAAACTTTAAATGCGAATATCTCGCTTAATATGCGTCCCAGAGGGTCAAAAGTCGGCAATTTTTGATCTCCATTATTTCTCGATCTAGACTACCTAGAGGGCTGAAATTTCAGGATTGTTATCTAGGAATCATTGCCTTTCCATTGCTGTGCCTATCCTTGAATAAGACCAATTTTACAACAAGTTATGGGCAAAAATGCATGTTCAAACTTTAAATGCGAATATCTCGCTTAATATGCGTCCCAGAGGGTCAAAAGTCGGCAAATTTTGATCTAAATTATTTCTCGATCTAAACTACCTAGAGGGCTGAAATTTCAGGATTGTGATCTAGGAATCATTGCCTTTCCATTGCTGTGCCTATCTTTGAATAAGACCAATTTTACAACAAGTAATGGGCAAAAATGCATGTTCAAACTTTAAATGCGAATATCTCGCTTAATATGCGTCCCAGAGGGTCAAAAGTCGGCAATTTTTGATCTCCATTATTTCTCGATCTAGACTACCTAAAGGGCTGAAATTTCAGGATTGTGATCTAGGAATCATTGCCTTTCCATTGCTGTGCCTATCTTTGAATAAGACCAATTTTACAACAAGTTATGGGCAAAAATGCATGTTCAAACTTTAAATGCGAATATCTCGCTTAATATGCGTCCCAGAGGGTCAAAAGTCGGCAATTTTTGATCTCCATTATTTCTCGATCTAGACTACCTAGAGGGCTGAAATTTCAGGATAGTGATCTAGGAATCATTGCCTTTCCATTGCTGTGCCTATCTTTGAATAAGACCAATTTTACAACAAGTTATGGGCAAAAAATGCATGTTCAAACTTTAAATGCGAATATCTCGCTTAATATGCGTCCCAGAGGGTCAAACGTCGGCAATTTTTGATCTCCATTATTTCTCGATCTAGACTACCTAGAGGGCTGAAATTTCAGGATTGTGATCTAGGAATCATTGCCTTTCCATTGCTGTGCCTATCTTTGAATAAGACCAATTTTTACAACAAGTTATGGGCAAAAATGCATGTTCAAACTTTAAATGCGAATATCTCGCTTAATATGCGTCCCAGAGGGTCAAAAGTCGGCAATTTTCGATCTCCATTTTTTCTCGATCTAGACTACCTAGAGGGCTGAAATTTCAGGATTGTGATCTAGGAATGATTGCCTTTCCATTGCTGTGCCTATCTTTGAATAAGACCAATTTTACAACAAGTTATGGGCAAAAATGCATGTTCAAACTTTAAATGCGAATATCTCGCTTAATATGCGTCCCAGAGGGTCAAAAGTCGGCAATTTTCGATCTCCATTATTTCTCGATCTAGACTACCTAGAGGGCTGAAATTTCAGGATTGTAATCTAGGAATCATTGCCTTTCCATTGCTGTGCCTATCTTTGAATAAGACCAATTTTACAACAAGTTATGGGCAAAAATGCATGTTCAAACTTTAAATGCGAATATCTCGCTTAATATGCGTCCCAGAGGGTCAAAAGTCGGCAATTTTTGATCTCCATTATTTCTCGATCTAGACTACCTAGAGGGCTGAAATTTCAGGATTGTGATCTAGGAATCATTGCCTTTCCATTGCTGTGCCTATCTTTGAATAAGACCAATTTTACAACAAGTTATGGGCAAAAATGCATGTTCAAACTTTAAATGCGAATATCTCGCTTAATATGCGTCCCAGAGGGTCAAAAGTCGGCAATTTTTGATCTCCATTATTTCTCGATCTAGACTACCTAAAGGGATGAAATTTCAGGATTGTGATCTAGGAATCATTGCCTTTCCATTGCTGTGCCTATCTTGGAATAAGACCAATTTTACAACAAGTTATGGGCAAAAATGCATGTTCAAACTTTAAATGCGAATATCTCGCTTAATATGCGTCCCAGAGGGTCAAAAGTCGGCAATTTTTGATCTCCATTATTTCTCGATCTAGACTACCTAGAGGGCTGAAATTTCAGGATTGTGATCTAGGAATCATTGCCTTTCCATTGCTGTGCCTATCTTTGAATAAGACCAATTTTACAACAAGTTATGGGCAAAAATGCATGTTCAAACTTTAATTGCGAATATCTCGCTTAATATGCGTCCCAGAGGGTCAAAAGTCGGCAATTTTTGATCTCCATTATTGCTCGATCTAGACTACCTAGAGGGCTGAAATTTCAGGATAGTGATCTAGGAATCATTGCCTTTCCATTGCTGTGCCTATCTTTGAATAAGACCAATTTAACAACAAGTTATGGGCAAAAAATGCATGTTCAAACTTTAAATGCGAATATCTCGCTTAATATGCGTCCCAGAGGGTCAAATGTCGGCAATTTTTGATCTCCATTATTTCTCGATCTAGACTACCTAGAGGGCTGAAATTTCAGGATTCTGATCTAGGAATCATTGCCTTTCCATTGCTGTGACTATCTTTGAATAAGACCAATTTTACAACAAGTTATGGGCAAAAATGCATGTTCAAACTTTAAATGCGAATATCTCGCTTAATATGCGTCCCAGAGGGTCAAAAGTCGGCAATTTTTGATCTCCATTATTTCTCGATCTAGACTACCTAGAGGGCTGAAATTTCAGGATTGTGATCTAGGAATCATTGCCTTTCCATTGCTGTGCCTATCTTTGAATAAGACCAATTTTACAAGTTATGGGCAAAAATGCATGTTCAAACTTTAAATGCGAATATCTCGCTTAATATGCGTCCCAGAGGGTCAAATGTCGGCAATTTTTGATCTCCATTATTTCTCGATCTAGACTACCTAGAGGGCTGAAATTTCAGGATTGTGATCTAGGAATCATTGCCTTTCCATTGCTGTGCCTATCTTTGAAAAAGACCAATTTAACAACAAGTTATGGGCAAAAATGCATGTTCAAACTTTAAATGCGAATATCTCGCTTAATATGCGTCCCAGAGGGTCAAAAGTCGGCAATTTTTGATCTCCATTATTTCTCGATCTAGACTACCTAGAGGGATGAAATTTCAGGATTGTGATCTAGGAATCATTGCCTTTCCATTGCTGTGCCTATCGTTGAATAAGACCAATTTTACAACAAGTTATGGGCAAAAATGCATGTTCAAACTTTAAATGCGAATATCTCGCTTAATATGCGTCCCAGAGGGTCAAAAGTCGGCAATTTTTGATCTCCATTATTTCTCGATCTAGACTACCTAGAGGGCTGAAATTTCAGGATTGTGATCTAGGAATGATTGCCTTTCCATTGCTGTGCCTATCTTTGAATAAGACCAATTTTACAACAAGTAATGGGCAAAAATGCATGTTCAAACTTTAAATGCGAATATCTCGCTTAATATGCGTCCCAGAGGGTCAAAAGTCGGCAATTTTTGATCTCCATTATTTCTCGATCTAGACTACCTAAAGGGCTGAAATTTCAGGATTGTGATCTAGGAATCATTGCCTTTCCATTGCTGTGCCTATCTTTGAATAAGACCAATTTTACAACAAGTTATGGGCAAAAATGCATGTTCAAACTTTAAATGCGAATATCTCGCTTAATATGCGTCCCAGAGGGTCAAAAGTCGGCAATTTTTGATCTCCATTATTTCTCGATCTAGACTACCTAAAGGGGTGAAATTTCAGGATTGTGATCTAGGAATCATTGCCTTTCCATTGCTGTGCCTATCTTGGAATAAGACCAATTTTACAACAAGTTATGGGCAAAAATGCATGTTCAAACTTTAAATGCGAATATCTCGCTTAATATGCGTCCCAGAGGGTCAAAAGTCGGCAATTTTCGATCTCCATTTTTTCTCGATCTAGACTACCTAGAGGGCTGAAATTTCAGGATTGTGATCTAGGAATGATTGCCTTTCCATTGCTGTGCCTATCTTTGAATAAGACCAATTTTACAACAAGTTATGGGCAAAAATGCATGTTCAAACTTTAAATGCGAATATCTCGCTTAATATGCGTCCCAGAGGGTCAAAAGTCGGCAATTTTCGATCTCCATTATTTCTCGATCTAGACTACCTAGAGGGCTGAAATTTCAGGATTGTAATCTAGGAATCATTGCCTTTCCATTGCTGTGCCTATCTTTGAATAAGACCAATTTTACAACAAGTTATGGGCAAAAATGCATGTTCAAACTTTAAATGCGAATATCTCGCTTAATATGCGTCCCAGAGGGTCAAAAGTCGGCAATTTTTGATCTCCATTATTTCTCGATCTAGACTACCTAGAGGGCTGAAATTTCAGGATTGTGATCTAGGAATCATTGCCTTTCCATTGCTGTGCCTATCTTTGAATAAGACCAATTTTACAACAAGTTATGGGCAAAAAAATGCATGTTCAAACTTTAAATGCGAATATCTCGCTTAATATGCGTCCCAGAGGGTCAAATGTCGGCAATTTTTGATCTCCATTATTTCTCGATCTAGACTACCTAGAGGGCTGAAATTTCAGGATTGTGATCTAGGAATCATTGCCTTTCCATTGCTGTGCCTATCTTTGAATAAGACCAATTTTACAACAAGTTATGGGCAAAAATGCATGTTCAAACTTTAAATGCGAATATCTCGCTTAATATGCGTCCCAGAGGGTCAAAAGTCGGCAATTTTTGATCTCCATTATTTCTCGATCTAGACTACCTAGAGGGCTGAAATTTCAGGATTGTGATCTAGGAATCATTGCCTTTCCATTGCTGTGCCTATCTTTGAATAAGACCAATTTTACAAGTTATGGGCAAAAATGCATGTTCAAACTTTAAATGCGAATATCTCGCTTAATATGCGTCCCAGAGGGTCAAAAGTCGGCAATTTTTGATCTCCATTATTTCTCGATCTAGACTACCTAGAGGGCTGAAATTTCAGGATTGTGATCTAGGAATCATTGCCTTTCCATTGCTGTGCCTATCGTTGAATAAGACCAATTTTACAACAAGTTATGGGCAAAAATGCATGTTCAAACTTTAAATGTGAATATCTCGCTTAATATGCGTCCCAGAGGGTCAAAAGTCGGCAATTTTTGATCTCCATTATTTCTCGATCTAGACTACCTAGAGGGCTGAAATTTCAGGATTGTGATCTAGGAATCATTGCCTTTCCATTGCTGTGCCTATCTTTGAATAAGACCAATTTTACAAGTTATGGGCAAAAATGCATGTTCAAACTTTAAATGCGAATATCTCGCTTAATATGCGTCCCAGAGGGTCAAAAGTCGGCAATTTTCGATCTCCATTATTTCTCGATCTAGACTACCTAGAGGGCTGAAATTTCAGGATTGTAATCTAGGAATCTTTGCCTTTCCATTGCTGTGCCTATCTTTGAATAAGACCAATTTTACAACAAGTTATGGGCAAAAATGCATGTTCAAACTTTAAATGCGAATATCTCGCTTAATATGCGTCCCAGAGGGTCAAAAGTCGGCAATTTTTGATCTCCATTATTTCTCGATCTAGACTACCTAGAGGGCTGAAATTTCAGGATTGTGATCTAGGAATCATTGCCTTTCCATTGCTGTGCCTATCTTTGAATAAGACCAATTTTACAACAAGTTATGGGCAAAAATGCATGTTCAAACTTTAAATGCGAATATCTCGCTTAATATGCGTCCCAGAGGGTCAAAAGTCGGCAATTTTTGATCTCCATTATTTCTCGATCTAGACTACCTAGAGGGCTGAAATTTCAGGATTGTGATCTAGGAATCATTGCCTTTCCATTGCTGTGCCTATCTTTGAATAAGACCAATTTTACAAGTTATGGGCAAAAATGCATGTTCAAACTTTAAATGCGAATATCTCGCTTAATATGCGTCCCAGAGGGTCAAAAGTCGGCAATTTTTGATCTCCATTATTTCTCGATCTAGACTACCTAAAGGGGTGAAATTTCAGGATTGTGATCTAGGAATCATTGCCTTTCCATTGCTGTGCCTATCTTTGAATAAGACCAATTTTACAACAAGTTATGGGCAAAAATGCATGTTCAAACTTTAAATGCGAATATCTCGCTTAATATGCGTCCCAGAGGGTCAAAAGTCGGCAATTTTTGATCTCCATTATTTCTCGATCTAGACTACCTAGAGGGCTGAAATTTCAGGATTGTGATCTAGGAATCATTGCCTTTCCATTGCTGTGCCTATATTTGAATAAGACCAATTTTACAACAAGTTATGGGCAAAAATGCATTTTCAAACTTTAAATGCGAATATCTCGCTTAATATGCGTCCCAGAGGGTCAAAAGTCGGCAATTTTTGATCTCCATTATTTCTCGATCTAGACTACCTAGAGGGCTGAAATTTCAGGATTGTGATCTAGGAATCATTGCCTTTCCATTGCTGTGCCTATCTTTGAATAAGACCAATTTTACAACAAGTCATGGGCAAAAATGCATGTTCAAACTTTAAATACGAATATCTCGCTTAATATGCGTCCAGAGGGTCAAAAGTTGGCAATTTTTGATCTCCATTATTTCTCGATCTAGACTACCTAGAGGGCTGAAATTTCAGGATTGTGATCTAGGAATCATTGCGTTTCCATTGCTGTGCTTATCTTTGAATAAGACCAATTTATTACTAAATAGCAATTTGCATATTGTTTCGCAATTTACTGGGATATTCCAAAACCTTTAAACTTTGTTTTTATTTTGCTAATTAGTAAATTTCTAATTGAATTTCATTAAAAAACGACAATCCAAACATGTCTAAAAAGTAACAGTTCGTGAAAATAAACAAATCAATTGCGCTTAAAATGACCTTTTAATTGGAATTTACCACTGTTGACTGGACAATTATATCCCCTGCTCTAATAGGAATAATTATAGATTGTTTAATATGGATTTAGGAAATTGTTGAAACTGAAGTTGCTATTCTGGGATAGGTAAAACATCTTTGAACCTTGATAAATTGCTAAAAAATGGATTTAACATTTCAAACTCATACAGCTCTTGTTGAAAAAATCAACCGAAAATGTCAAACTTAGTTTCTCCAAAACCCTTAATTAACTGTTGATTGCTTTTCAAAGTTCTTTAGATAGCTGTTTCGTATGAATTTGTAAAATTATAAAATATTTGCACATTTTTATTATATAATAATGGAGTTCACTACGATTCCATTCAAATTCAATTTATCATTCATCCAATTCAGATTAGATTCGACCCCTCAAACCACTATTTCAACCTGAACCGAGTGTAAGTTCACCATAATTCGAAGTATTACATGGCTCATCTTTTTTATCTTTGTTCTGTGGTGATTGACAGCAACAGTAAGTTTGAAAAATTCTTGTGCTTGGCGCTTTCGATCGTCTAAAATTAAAAATAAAATAATTAATTAAAATGTTTAGTTTTAATGTGCGTTTAAATAAATTCAAACAAAATGTTAAGAAAGTTATAAGGTTTAATTTTATTAAAAGTATTTTTCTGTAAAATGTAAAATAGAATGCAATTCGTTTTCTTTTCATTTTCTTTCATCGTGTACCCCATTCGATCGGGTGGGTATTCGTATTCGGTTCGGATGTGTTCGTTGGTAATTTTGTATTGGCGTGCGGTTTATTTAAAAGTTTGAATTCTGTCAGTTTAGTGAATATTTAACTATTTCTTCCATTGTGTAGTAAAAAAGTGAAATAAAATATTATAAAAGTAACATTTTTAATAAAAGGGAGTTGCCAAGCTTGTAGTGATTGGAAGTGAATTTATTTAAATTTTAATTTTGTGCCTCGCGATCGGATTCGGTAGTAAATTTCTGATGTCAGTTGGTTTACGGTATTTGAAAATAATTTCTTTAAGGAGTAAGTAATTTTATTTCTCATTAATTTTTTTTAACAAAAGTGTTTAATAAAAATAACAGTTTTCTGTTGATAATATATCAACAAGTTCAAGCATTGGGAATAATTTTCGTAGTTATAAGTTATAAATAAATCTTATTAATTCATTATTGTATATTAGGGTGGGCCAGGCTTGAATGGAGAAAAAAAAAGTTTGATTTCTGTTTGGTTAGGCTAGGTTAAAGTGGCTGTTGGCTGGGAAGTCCAACACACTTAGACCAAAGTATGGTCCTTTGTGATACCACATGGATCAGTTGATCAGCTTAACTCGTCGAACCAATTGGAGCTCCGAATGAAGCGTAGGAGACAAATAATGTCTGAATTTTAAGATCGCTGGTATCGTTAAAGTAGTAGTCTTCAAGGTGGATTCTACGTTGATGTGATAAGGCAGGACACTTTCACAGAAGATGAGAGAATGTCTCCTCCTCGTCCATGCAACTCCTACAAAAATCATTTGCAAGGGCTCATGTCGGATAGCATGCCTTCCTATCAAGCAGTGCCCAGTCAGGACACCAATAACGTAGCTAATGTGCAATCTACTCAGAGGGATTAATTGTTTTGAGCGCCTGGCGCTAAGATTAGGCCAAATTAGTTTAGCCGCTAAACAGGTGATTTAGCATGAGCTTATATGTAGCTAAGGGGATACCTATGCTAGCATAGTGAGCCAGCAGAGGTAAAGTTGTTCCGCTTTTTGCAAGTTCGTCAGCTTCGCAATTTCCTGGAATGCCACTATGGCCCGGCACCCAGAAAAGGTGAATTGTGTAGCCATCTCCGTAAGAGATGATCGACAATTTAGGGCTGTTAGTGACTTAGTGGAGACAGATTCTAGGGACTTTAATGCAGATTGGCTATCCGAGAAGATGCGTGTATCATTAGTTGATCTAACGTTTTCTCTAAGCCATGATAGGACTTCTTTTATAGCCAGGATTTCAGCTTGGAACACACTACTTAAGTTTAGTCTTTCTGAGTATACGCCTCCACCAACCGCATCCTCCGTTTTTGACCCGTCTGAATAAAAGTTTTTAAGATCATCATTCAAAAATGATGTATTCTCCCAAGAAGACCTGGAAGGTATAGGCACTTTGAAGCTATAGTTAATTAACTGAGGATGGGGTATGGTATAGTCAACATTACTGTTTACAGTTCTGAACGAGTTCAAAATAGTGATGTGGCCAATTCCAATATTTATCCAAAGAGAGGAGTTTGGAAGCTGTATGGCTGTATGGCGGTTTTAGATGGAACAGAACATCAAGTAAGGCGGAGGGGGTAGAGCGAAGTGCACCTCCCATACACAGGCAGGCTGTTCGTTGGACTTTGCTGAGTTTATCGCGATTTGTCGCTATATCTAGCGCCGTCCACCATACCGCTACTTATAAGTAAGGATCGGCCTTATGATCGAGATATATAGCCAGTGTGTAATGGGGGCTGTAGGCCCCATTTATTACTAATGGCCTTTTTACAGGAGAACAGGGCTTCTGTGGCCTTGTTTATTCTCTCTTGAATATTAGGTTTCCAACTTAATTTCTTATCCAAAATGAGAATCAAGTATTTAGCTTGTTCAGCACTTAAGTTGTACACTGTTTATGAGGGGAGGGTCAATGAGTGGGACTTTGTATGTCCTTTTGAAAAGGACAAGGTCAGTTTTTTGTGAGTTAACGCCTAGTCCACACCGATTTCCCCATCTGATGAGCTTATTTAAAGCGTTTTGTAAGAGTTCTTTAAGTATATTGGGATGTTTACCCGTTACTGCAATAGCAACATCGTCCGCATTAGCAAACACTCTGTATCCCTCTCTTTCTAGAGTAATTAGTAATTAATTTATTAATATAAGGAGAGGGGATAAGACACCACCTTGTGGCGTACCTCTGCTGACACTCCTTTGTGCAGTAAAATCCCAGTTTTGAATTGATAATCCTGCTTATCAGCATCAGATGTCAATACACGTGCAATTGCATATGTGTCAACATTGTTAAATGCACCTTCTATATCTAAGAAGGCAACTAGTGTATACTCTTTATGATGGATGGAATATTCGATTGTACGTACTATACTGTGTAGAGCCGTTTCAACTAATTTCCCTTTGTTGTAGGCGTGTTGACCCTTGAAAGGAGGGACTTATCAATACTTGCCCTTAAGTGGCAAGGTTTTGATAAGCTGATAGGTCTTAGGTCTTTAGGGTTAACGTGGCTGGATTTTCCTTTTGAAATCAAAAACGACTTAAACTTGTATCCAAAACATCGGGATATATGCCAATTTAAGGCATAGCTTGAAGATGTTTTCTAGAATGGGTATAAGAAAACTTGCTTTTTCTTGCAGTTCAGCTGGAATTAAACCATCCGGACCCACAGATTTATATTGCTTAAAGCTGTTAATAGCTCATTTGAGTGACTAGACATTGTGGGGGATATAATGTATTGTCACAACTATTTGGGACAATGTTATTAATAATATTAGATCTACTAGGAAAGTGAACGTCTAGTAGCAAGCTGAGCGATTCTTTGCTTGAATTGGTCCAGAAGCCAGAGGTGGTTTTCAAGCACCTTGGTATGATTGGATTTTGTAGAGGATTTTGCGCAGCTTGGATGCTTCAGAGCAATCTTCCACGTTGCTACAGAAGTTTCTCAAGGACGATCGTTTGGTTTTCCTCAGTTCTTTTTTATATATCTTCAGCGATTCTTTATATGAATCCCAGTCAGACATGTCTCTAGAAGCTTTCACTCTTTTCGAAGTGGATCTAGACCTGAGTTCCACCAGTGTGGTTTCTTTTTACCTCTTACTTGTATAAGAGGACATGCAGTATCTAGAACTATGTTTACGGCTAATGTTAGATTATTGACTTTGTCGTAAAGATCTTCAGTGTTGGAGGGGATATTAAAGAGTTCATGTTTTACTAAACTATTTAACGTTCTCTTGTATATTGGCCAATTTTTTCTTTTTGGATTCCGAAAGATCGGTTGGCAAGGTGGTTCATTTATAAAGTTAAATTGGATGTATCCATGATCAGAAAAGGAGTGATCTTTAGATACCTTCCAGTTCAAAATATTATTATTATTGAAGTCGGAGACAAGAGTTATATCTAAAACTTCTAATTGATTTTTAGTAATAAAGGGTGGCTCTTTACCAACGTTACTTATGAGTAGGTTTGTGTTTAGAATATATTCGAAAAGAGACCCCTGTCGTTTATATCCGTGCTACCCCACACTATTAGCATCACTTCCGATGATGAGGCCGATGTTGAGCCTTTGCGCTTCAGCTGTTAATCCCTCCAGGGTGTCACCCGGGAGAGGGCCAAGGTGTTTGTGGCTGAGATACGCCGACGCCAGCCTGAATGTACCTCTGGCTGTTTCCAGACTTGCGGCGGTGATATCTCGATCGCTGAAATTAGGGAGTAAATATACATTTAGGCTACGTTTTACTGATATGCAAGATCTGGGTTCATCTTCACCTAATGCATAAAGCACGTAGTATTTGAGAGTCCTGATTCTTCGAACAATGGATTTAACAATCCAAGGTTCTTGAATCAGGACAATATCTTCGTCGCTGCTGGATAAGCGAAGAAGAAGGGAGGCCGAAGCCTTTATGGAGTGTTGGAGGTTAATCTGGAGTAACCGCAGCATTTTTGTTACCGTTCTCCCGATCAGCCTCCAACATATTTTATAAAAGACGTTTGGCAGTTTACAATCTGACTGTATACAATGTTGGAACCAAAGAAGCTACCTGTTTTATGTAGCATGAGGGAAAGGATGGAAGAGGTTCGGACGAAGCTGCATCTTGTCTATATATGTATTTTAGGCAAAATTGCTAGGGTAAACCATTTCTCCTGATGAGCGATACTTGTGGAGGGCAGAATCGAAACGGTAACATCTCGGCAATGCTTCTCTACTCGGTTCAATCACTTGACATCCCGAAAATAGACCATTCCTATATTTTGAACCTGGACACTCTATGATGGAGTGCGATTCCGTTCATGCCCATATTGAACGATGTCCAAATACATTAATATATTTGACCCTGTTGGATGGTACACTGTCGTGAGAATGTCATCAAAACAATCAAAATATACAGTGGTAGAACTGGGACGCGAGGATATCTTATATAAGGTTGATACTGAAAGGAACAATGCTAATTGATTAAAAATATCTTGGAAGCAGTATAGAAAAACTGATACAAATAACATCTTTTTTAAGTATGACTAGGATCTGGAAGAGTTCGAAACTGTTCAAATAATTCGGCGGCAATCAAGGAAAGATGAGTTACCAAAATTAACTCAATGTTTTACGGGACCTAAGTCTATAAAGACAGACAAATATAGTGATTTGTTGGAACTTTGTAACAAAGGTATAATACCTCCGCATTACCATAATTTCTACAAAAAAATGGTAATACAAATCACAAAATCGTCTATCCTGAAAATTAGCAAATATTGACATCCGTATTTGTGTCACTAAGGCGTTGATTTGTAACTGAAAAATATTAGAGCAATTTGATAAAAACATGGACAAACACGGACATGTTATATTTTGCCTGGTGATTTGTTTGCTAAATTACTAGGAATTAAGCCAGATGAAACTGTTTCAACTATTCTGTACAAGTATTTTTGGTCTGTGCTAATATCATCAGCAGAAAGTGCAGCTTAGTTCGTCAGAAAAGGTTCTAACTGAGTTAATGGTAGTTTTAAACATTTTTCGAGTTCTTTGCCAATAACGCCAACAAAGGTCTGTGGCCCAGAAGTACTGCTATCAATGTGTTGAAATGACGGCTTTTTCATACGCAATAAACAAATTATCCACTGCAATGGCCTATTTAATCTGTTTTCCAGCATCTGTATGCTTTCCGTCGTTCTACCAACATTTACGTTTGTGCCATCACATCCAATTACAATTCAACTATCCAATAATATATCAACATTCATACAAAAATTGAATATTTCCTGTTCTATACACTTTGCAGTGCCTGAAGCAGTTGCGATGTAGCCTAAAAACTTCGCGTCAGGATCTTTTATCAATGAAATGCGTTCCTCAAGCATGCTTTGTCTGTATTTTTTGCCATCTTTTTTAGATAAAGTTAAGGTCTGGTCATGTCTTCCATCAAAGTACCTACAATGCGGAAAACAGTTTGTTGTGAAATCACATTTTGCCTGGTTTTTAGTCTTACTCGACGGAGCTTATTTTTTCGGTTGATCTGCTGAGGCAATGGCTGCTCCCGCCCTGTCTGACACTACAAATCTATCGCATGTTTTTGAAAGTAAAGTGAAATCAACTGAAATTTTAGAATTGCTCGCTGATTCGGTCACTGGAGTCACCAACCCAATTCGAAAATTTGGTTCCTCGTTTTTTTTGATTTTAGAAGGTTTTAAGTAAGTTTTTGAATTTGCAAGCCGAAATATCAAATAAGACTTTGTTCTTACATGAAACTCTTCCAAATTGTAACAGAGATTTGTGATATGTTGGCTGATTTTTTTCAGTCCAATTTTGTACTTGAAAACTCAAATCGAAACATTGTCATAAACCACCAGCCAATAACATGTTTAGGTCGAAGAACTTTCGTCTTTGGATGACAATAAAAACATGACAGTGATGAAATCGTCCTATGTTCTTAAAATCCTGCAGATATAGTCTTTCTTAACGTTTTTTTTTAAGTTATTTAATTTATCGTTCAGTCTTGGTCAGTTCTTAGATACTTGGAAAACTTCAGTGAATACTCCAATTTATAAAACAGACTCAAAGCAGGATGTTCTTAACTACAGAACGATTTCAAAGCTTCAAACCATTCCAAAAATGTCATTGTCAAAAAAAGGATTCATGCAAATATTAAGAAAGGAATTTCAGAGAATCAACACGGGTTTGTGAGTAAACGATCAACTACAGCCAACTTGTATCTTTTTTCACACTTTTGCACGAAAGGTATTGAACGGGGTAAGCAGGTTGATGCCATCTACACCGACTTTTTAAAGGCGTTTTATAGGGTGCAGCATGACGTGTTATTAAAAAAACTAGAACACCTTGGTTTTATTCTAAATTACTGAATTGGTAGATCAATATTTAACAGCTCGAACATAGGTTGTGAAAATTGGATGTAAAACATCAAAAAGAATTTTTTTCAGGGGTTCCACAAGGAAGCGAACTTGGACCACTTTTGTTTGTTCTTTTTATAAACGACCTTCCCGACTGTGTCAAATTTTCTGAAAATTTACTACTTGCTGACGATTTGAAAATTTACAAACGTATCAATTGTCCACTTAATTGCAATCTTTTGCAAGATGACCTTAATTGTATTTTTCAGTGGGGCCAAGATAACTGACTTTTAAATATCTATCAAATCACATATTTAGGTTATCACAGCAATACTCATACGAATACGTTGATTTTCGTATTTTACCGACGAATTTATAAATAGCTCTTAATAAGCTTGATCCGTAATAAATTGCTTTAATAAATATTTTCTACACATTTAGAAGACCAAAACATAAACTAGATAAATGGATTTAAGTTTATTATGACAAACAATGTGCATTGTTCATTGATGTTCAGAATTTTGATCAAATTCCATTCCCGATGAAACAAAATACGTTCATTTAGTATTTAAGGACCAGAAAAGAATTAAATTTTTCATAAGCAGCTAACATTAGTATAGAGTAGCAAGCCAGATCCCAGGTCCAACAGCCAACAGCCAACATCCAACAAACCCAAAAGAGAATGTTTACGCCAACAATGTGTCACCGTGTGATAAAACCATGACAAATGGTCAACTAATCCTTGTATCAGAAAGGTGCAGTCGTGTAGAAACCATTAATCCTGGCATAAGTCATCATTTGTTGTATATTTTGTAGCTATGAGGATGATGCCCTATACCATTTCCTCCGCCGCTGCCGTTCTATAGCACTCATCTGAGCGTTCATTTATTGGCTGAAGTGCACCTTTTTTGAGGGGGTCATCATCAAGTACTTATACCCAACCTACCACCACCCAAAAGCTCTCAGCTAGCACACATCCATTCAAACATATGCTTTTTCTAATCCTTACGGCAGCAGGCACCAGGCACTAGTAGCACCAGCAACACAGGGCCAGCGTTCCATGAAAACGTTCATACATGAATGCTTTAGTCAGGATCGGGAGGTGGAAAAATGTACTGCAACATTTTTTTATAATCCGGTATCCGATTAATTTTTTATCAAAACTATGAATCATTCCATTAGACCTATCCCTCCTTTGTTATACAAAAGTATACCAACATACATAGGTTTTTGAGTGGGGGGGGGGGGGTTGTTGAATTTGTTTGCTTTAATTTGAATTTCTAGAGGGCCAGTAAATATATTTTTTTGCGGCCGACAAGGTAATAAATGGAGTGTTATGTGGTGGAAGTGAACTATGTTTCTTATTTTTTCTTATTTTTTCAAAAAATTTGATGTATTAAATTGCAAGCTTAACGGTGGCGGAAGGCGGCGAGTTTGAGAATTTATTTTTAGTTATTTTATTTATTTAACGTAAGGTGTGCACATTTTCAATTACCCAGTTTTTGTATATGGAAATGGAATTTTGACTGACCACGAAAGCTTGTAAATTACAATATTTTCAACACTTAAAATATAAACTAACCTAAAAAATGTATACCTCCATAGAAAATGAAAACTGAAGGATCCTTAAAATTCTTTAAAGCTATGTGAGTACTTTAAAAATGTAAGTTTGAATTATTTGAACATTTCAAGATGTGCTGTATATATTATACGTGTATTTCTAACTAAAAGTGAAATATTTAATACAAGTCTTTAAAGAAAC
Source organism: Eupeodes corollae (assembly GCF_945859685.1). Lineage (NCBI taxonomy): Eukaryota > Metazoa > Arthropoda > Insecta > Diptera > Syrphidae > Eupeodes > Eupeodes corollae. Next base: position 114,759,185 of record NC_079149.1, read on the forward strand.
TCCGTATTATAGTGACTTGAGGGAAAATGTCTTTTATTTTAGATATGTTTGATTTAAAAAGCTACAAATCTCAATTTGTTACACCATCTAAAAGATCTCGATTCAAGCTCCAGGGTTGAGTTTTCAGTTGGATTGAATGTGATGTCACAGACCCGTTTACTAACAAGAAACAGAAAACAACGATTTCCAATTAAAAATAAAACTGGCCCTAATACACTTGCTTGCGGAACACCGTTGTTCTAAAGTTCTAAAGTGCATTAGTTTTAAATTTCTATATGTAATAAATTTAACATTATTTATTTTGTTCTCTTCAATATAAGAAAATATTTCTTATTTAAATATTATAATTCTATCAAATTTTTATTTTAGTTTGTTAGATTTTTGTTGTTTTTCACCAACACAAACAAAAATGCAACTCACTCTTTCTCATTTGCATTCAATTCGGAAAAATGTCGCAATGTCTGTTTGAAATTGCCACTCTAAAATTTTGAATTAATCTTCTTTTTCTCAGTTTTTTTTAGCTGATGTAGGTGGAAATACTATCAACAATCAAGATTTATACATGGTTAAAGGCAACGACAGCTACCATGTTCGATAAGAGAATGAGATATAAGGATAGTGGCTGTATATATTAGTTAGGGATGTGTAGTGCAACTTGGTATATAGTTTTTGATACAAGGATTTTCTATGTTCTTTAGATAATGTGGTTCTATAATAATTTTCTAACAGGGTATTCCAAAAATCATATTCTAATACGAATATGATTGTTCCCCTTCTATGAAGGACCTCATTTCATATACGATTCACGAAGGTTTGCAGCTTTCTTGTAATGGCTGAAGTAACCTTCCAAGTGCTGCACCCATAAAGAAGCACAAATTTGATTTGTGCGAAACAGTTGTAGCTTTGTTCTTAAGCTGATAGAGTTATTCCTCCAAATTTTCGACTGCATACCGAACGCCGCTTTTACTTTGCCGATGCGGCAGATGACGTCTTGTTCGGTTCCACTTTCGATGGAGACGATACTTCCAAGGTATTCAAAGCTCTCCACTTTTTGCACCGGTTGCGAGTAAATATTTATTTGAGAGGATGGTCGGGTTTTGGAGCTGATCACTGAGCCCCACAACATCTGTTTTCACACTTGTTGTCATTTAATGGAGATCCATGATCCTATGCGAGAGTAAACCATCGTCCGCGCAATCCAAGTGCTTTAAATAGGATGTCAAAGTCCCTCCGCTACCTGCAGAGCTGAGCGCAGTACATCGCTTATCACCAACAAAAAAAAATATTGGCGACAGAATACAGCCCTGTCTGACTCCGCTACGGATTTCAAAATCATCTGACAACCTACCATCGTACAGACCGCTACAATTGGATCCATCATAGGTTGCTTTAATGATAGCAATTATTTTTTTGTGGATGCCTCTCCTCCGCAAAGCTAACCAGATGTACTCCCTGTTAACGCTATCAAAGGTCTTCTCGAAGTCGATGAACAGCAGGTCTACTGGTCATCGATATTTAACTCACTGTTCAATAATGATCGGCAGGGTGTTGATATGATCAATACAGGAGGATCCAGCGCGAAATGCTGCTTGTTCGGCATCGAGTGTGGCCTCAAGGTGTTCTTCGATGCGTTCCAGTATGACTTCTGCTACTATTTTGGCAAAGGCAGGTAGAACAGAAATTCCTCTCCACTTTTCGCACTTTGTAAGATCTCCTTTTTTTGAAACTTTGACGATAATTCCCTTCTTCCACTCATCGGAGAAGTTTTCGATGGTCCAGGCTTCTTTTATGAGCGGATGAAGCAGTTCGCTGCTGTTGGCGCTGCTTGTAAAAGCTCTGCGGGAATTCCATCAAGTCCTAGCGATTTGTTATTCTTAAGTGCTTTAATTGCGGCAACGATTTCATCTTTACTGGCAGGTGCGTTGCGGATTCAAGGATTAGTTTGTTCGGGAACTTCAGAGGCATTGCACATTGTTTGTAAATACTCGGTTTAAAACAAAACGAGGAAAAGTTTTCTTTCCACCTTTTGACTTGCTCATCCAACGAAATTATCACAGTCCCGTCTTCTTCTTTCATCAGGTGTTGTTTTGAACTATGTGCACCGGCCAATACTTTGCTTATTCTGTAAACGGTCCTGCTGTCGCACCTGTTTGCAGAATCTTCTGCTTATTGCGCCAATGCGTTGATGTATTTAGGCTTGTCATGGCAAACACTGTGGTAAGCCTCTCTATTTTTTATGTGGTACAAGGACTCCAGCTTATTTCTTTCTCCCCCCCTGTGCAACAATTATTCGAGCTCTTAACTGTTTGCGTTCGTTGATCTTTGCCCAAGATTCTTCTTAAAACCAGGTGTTGTGTTTTCCTTCTTTCCGACCGACTATTCTGTCAGCACTGACATGAAAACACTGCAGTGGAAACATTTTTCACAGCATTCCAATGGTGTTCGGTGTCGTCATGTATTGTGCTGCTGATTGTTCTCATTTCGTGAGACAGGTGCTATCTGAATTGTTGACGGGTCGTGGTCGTTAGTCTAGCGAAGTTGGGGCTCCTGTTATTCAGTTGGATCTTTGAACTGTAGCCGTACGCAATCTTAGCGTAGCTATCATTAAGTGGGGGTGGACATCCAATAGACTGTGTACGAGCAAAGCTGTTTTTGCTCGCTCTGATTTGATTTGAATAGCGAATGTTGATCTGATTATAAAATCTTCACAGATAATTATTTAAATAGATATTTCTATAATTTTGTACTTACTTACGAGTTTTCGTACTTCAATCTGAAAGTCTTCGAAAAATTAGAGTAGAGTAAAGAAAAACGCAAAACAAATTTAAACTTTATAGTACGGTGATCTGTGCTTGAATGCCAGATCCTTCTTTTATTTTCTTCTTTCTCTTTCTTGTTTTTATTTTAGTACATTTTTGTTGCAATAAAAGATGGCCGATGATTTCTAGTGGCGGCAAATTTGAAAAGTTAAGAATTTAGTACGAGTTTATGATCTTGTCATTTTAAGCTATAATCGCAATGATTTTTTATTTACATTTTAGAATTTTAATACAAATTTAGGTTTTAAGTTTTAATTCAAGTTAAGACTTTAGGTTTTATATTTAGATAAAGGTAAAAGTATTCAAAATACAAAATTGAAAATAAATTTAGTTTTAAATTAAAAGTTAATTTAAATATAGATTTTAAGTGAATTCAAAAGTGAGTTTAAACAAATTTAATAATAGGTTGATGGACTGCTTGTGCAGTGCAACCCAACAATTCTTCCAGTTTCAGTATCTAAAACATGGTTAACCATATTTTAACAAAAACCAAATGCATAACATATTTTTATAAACATTAAATAAAAGCACTTTTAGAGAATCAAAATAAGATATTAAAAAACAAGAATTTTTTTAAAGTTATCAATAACCATTTAATAGTACATTTTAAAAATGTGCAGCTGTATGTCCTTGAAAACTTCACGAATTCCATCCTTAATGTAATTTTTGGACAGCAATTAGTTAATATTATTTTAGGTCACCCTGTAAGTAATAAATCTTTGAAAGTTTCTTTTTCTCATCAATTTCTAAGCCTAGGTGTAAGTAGACACTATAACAGCGAAAAGAGAAGAGACACATATATTAGTTTCGAACGTGTATTGCATATTTTTCAAATGAATAATATAAAAACATATTTTGAGGTAAAATACACAAGAATATCAAATGAGAGATCATATCACACGTTAAAATAAGAAATAAACCAAACAAAATTAGGTGGGGATTTGTCTTGATGTCAATTTTTGAATTTCGTTATTTTTGTAATACGTTGAAAAACATTAGCCGCAGAAAAGAATCCTTCAACCAAAATTATAGAAAATTACATTTTTATTACTTTTTTACATAAATTAATGTCTAAAGTTGTTTTTCAACAGAAGAAAATTGTTCTGAAATTTAAAATGGCGCCCAATGGAAACCTCAAAGAACTAAAAATTCTTTTCAAATGCAACTCAAAAATTAAAATCAATTTTATTTTTCATTTTAAATCCACATGGGTATTAGTTTTTAGTTCATATTCTGTTTCCAAATGTATTAAAAAATAACCATTGATCAAAATTGACGAACACGAGTTGTTGATATTTCAATTAAACATTTTCAAAAATATTCAACATTTCAAATAAATAAAAAATGATTTATGATAGATTTCTATTACTTATGTTAGTAAAAGTTCAAAGTTTTATTTCTTCATCATTTTTTTTAAATTGTCAAAAAAAAATCATCATATTTTTCTTTTAATCTTGACCAATAAATTGACTTCGCTGGTACTTGTTGCTTTTTTATTTCACTTCATTGGTTTTTATAATAAATCGTGTTTCGCCAGAAAAAGTTTTTCTTTATATTCAGCTAAAGCAATTTTGGTCCTAATCGAACTTTTTTTGTCTAAAATATCTATGGGTATATAAAAGAAAAACCAATATTTATACCTACACGTTGTTGTTTAAAAAAATATGAAAAAATAATTCCGACCAAAACCAAGAGCAACATAACAACCACTCAATCAAAAATAATAAAAACAACACCGACCGTGCTTTCCATTATGATATGGATACGCTTCGAAGCTTAAAGGTGAGGTATAGAGAGGTTTGTTGGTATGATACATGACACAAGCTTATTATTCTGATAACAGGATACAGGATCAAATTTAGAATTTAAATTGTATCCAGGTGCTTCAAAAATTGTTTACCACAGCGAAAAATGCTGCTGCCAATGCCACCGCTATCCACCATACCATCGCACCATCATCGTGGTTGTCAAATACAGAAAGGAGAAGCGTGACATCCATCCCATCATCATCATATCATCTAGTATCCAAAATAATATAGATAGATAGATAGATAGGTTTGGTTTGTCTAAGCCAGAACCATAAACTCGCACCCAAACAAATCAACAACTTTTTTGTTTCAAAGCTTAATCCAATTAATACTTTGTTTGTTGTAGAATTTTTATTCATCTCTATTCTAACGGTATATAGGATATAAAGATGGGTATCCCTATCCACCAACCAACAAGAACAACAACAAACAAAAAAAAGTTAAACAAAAAAGAATTCCGGGAAAAAATAAATACATACCTTACCTTGATGCTCTCTTTAACTAGAAAAGTTTCCTCTTGCATAACTTCGTGATGAAAGAATCAAGACGGTCTTCGTTGAAGTCGTTGTCGCGTCGTGGCCATGGCCAGTAGAGTATATGGTAGTATGGCAACTCAGTTGGTGGCGTTGTGGACGGCTAAAGGCGGAACACGAATGGCTGCCTGTGCCTGAACAACGCTAATAATCTCCCACTTATCCCAAGTTAATATAATTTGCATTCAAACGATTGTTCTCACCACCACCGCTGCCACTGCCGTCCGTCACAATCTCCACCGAGTTCTTCAGCAACAACCGGCCCTAAGCATCAACATCAAACCAACTTCATTCCAATGGTCTATTCCTATATATATTTCCACCATAGCCATGGTTATCCTTAATTTCTATCCATAGTACACCATTTAGGGTGGTGATGAGCGGCTGGGAGCTCGTAAAATCCCATGGCTTTAAGATAACACAAAACTTCTATCGCTAAGGTTCTATACTTGGAATTTCTAAGAATATATATGTAGGGAGTTGGGTTGGTTTATTATCACAAGGACGAAGGAAAGCCGACGACCGACCGACAGACCGACAACGACGAACGATTCGATGTGATGTCCTGGCAGATTGTCTATCTATATCTATCTATCTATCTGTCTGTCTATTTGCCTGGCTTTTGATTTGATCCAACTGAATGGTGACGTAGTCACTTCATGTGGTTGTTATTTGAATAATAAAGAATTTCACCAAAGTAATAACACATCAAATTATGATCAAAACCTTTTATGGTGGCAAATTTCTGAAAATATAATTTTTCAAAATAAGTGAAGTTAAGTGCCATTTTATAATAACTTCATAATATTATATATATAATAACTTCATAATATTATATATGTTATAATAGCTTAATAACATTGGAAGTTATTGTTATCAGTCCAAATAGAAGTTCACTTAAAGTTGTACGGAGGCTTAGGTTTCAAATAATCAAAGGTGCCTATTTGTTGGATTCTCAAGCTTGCCCATATAAAAAAAGAGGCTGGGATCCAACCCACACTGATAACTTCCCATCCCATCTGTCGATTTGTCTTGCTTTAAAGTTTGTCTATATGTACTCGTATCAATTTTTACCAAATTTGCGAACTATTTTATGTAGATTTAATTTTTTATGAAAAAACGGACTGTTGGATTTTTATATAAAAATTACTGAATATCGAAAACAATATTTTCTGTGAAATAAAATAAGTTTGAAGCCAATATTTCAAATTTTTGGAAAGATATTTGAGTCGAAAATCAATTCTTAATAACTTTTGTTTAGTGTTTTGTAGGTTTTAAATTTTTTGTACAAAAAACTGTTAATTAGATTTTTTTTTTAAATTTTACTGAAAATTTTACAATATTTTTTGAAAGATAAAAGTAGTTTTAAGCCAATATCTACAATTTTTGAAAAGATATTTGAGTCGAAAATCAATTTTTACCAACTTTTATACATTTTTTTTTAGGTTCTTATTTTTTGTAAAAAAACTGTCAATTCCATTTTTCTCAAAATGTGTCCTAATGTTGAAAACAATAATTCTTATAAGTAAAAATTAGTCAGAAGCTATTATATAAAACTTTTAAAAAGATATTTGAGTCGAAAATCATTTTTTACCAAATTTTGTTAATTTTTTTTCGGTTTTCATTTTTTTGTAAAAAAAACTGTCAATTCGATTTTTTTCAAAATGTTACTGAATGTTGACCACAATATTTTTTGAAAGATGAAAGTAAATTAAAGCCAATATCTCAAAATTTTAAAAAGATATTTAAGTCGAATATCAATTTTTACCAACTTTAATTCATTTTTTTTTTTAGGTTTTTTATTTTTTGTAAAAAAAACCGTCAATTCGATTTTTCTCAAATTTTTTAAAATGTTAAAAAATATTTCTTATAAGAAAAAATAAGTTTGAAGCCTAAATTTCAAGTTTTTGAAAAGATATTTGAGTCGATATTCAATTTTTACTAACTTTTAGTAATGTTTTTTTTAGATTTTTATTTCTTATAAAAAAAAAAGTGTCAATTCGATTTTTCTCAAAATTTTATCAGATGTCAAAAACATTATTCTTCGTTGCAAAAAATTGGTTTGGAGATAAAATCATATTTAGTCGTAAAATTTTGGAGGTGACAAGTTTTTTTTCAGTTTTTTTGATTATTGATAAATAAAATTTAATTCAAGTCTCTAGCGTTTTTGGTTCGTAAGATAAGATTTTGGGTTAACCAAAATTTTCATCTTTTTTTAAACTGCTATGGTAACAAAACCACCCACGCAATTTTCTTGAGAGCCCTTTCTGCATCTTTCTGCCTTATTATCTGTATAACAAAATTTATTTGAAGTCGATATAGCTAGAAGCCCTGGTAGCTATTAGCTTTTAAGTATTGTTTTGTACATTTATGTATAGTTCAATAAATAATAATAATAATAATAATGAAGTCGATACCTCTTCTGGTTCTTGAGCTTGGAGGACGAAAAAATGTCGCGAAGGTACGGACGTACAAACGTACGTACACACGCACGCACAGACATCTTTCTAAAAATCTTTTATTTCGACTCAAGGGGCCTTGAAACGTCGAGAAATGTCAAAATTTCCAATTTGACAAATCGAACCCATTTCCTATGGGAAGTTAATAAGACGGACTGACTTAAGGAGAAAACTCATGGACTTTCTTAAGGTAATACCGTGCAAAGATCTCGGATAATTCTATTACGAGGTGCAATTGGCTCAGCAATTGAAACCACTGATCAGACGCTTTGGTATTGGCTCAGCATTTTCTTGAAAAACTATTTCGGGCGAAAAATCCACATTTTTAAAGAAGTGCATTTATATCTCCCTGCGGCGCCGACGTTATCCGAATAAAATATACGAATGGGTAGCACGATCTTGGTCTTGCATCTGAAGAGTCTTTTTAGAAATCTGAAGAGTCTTTTTAGAAATATAACGTGTATTTCAAGGCTTAATAAATGTAAAAGCTAAAATGCCATTTAATTTATCAAAAAAGCTGATTTTACTTAATTTTGTTTCAAAAACCGTTTTTGTTTGCATTTTTTGAAAATTATATTTTTGTTGTGCAGTCATATTTTTAAAACAAAAGTAAAAAAAACAATGTTTGGAACAAACTACAATTGTCGGGCGTAGAGCTGCGATTTGACTTATTGGACTTCTCTTTTGTTGAAATTTCCAACAGATGTTAAGCCACCGATCTGGAGACGATTCATGCAATAAGTGTTTATATTAGCCTAAGGGGCCAATATTATTTGATCTACAGCCCGAATCAAGGTCTTCGTAAATTGAAGTGACGATTTATTTTACTGCGAAGCTAGTTGAGGAACTCATTTGAACAAAATATTGACAATTAGTTGAAAACCCTTACAAATTTGTATCGGACCTGGATTGGTTCTTGAACAACAAATGTGCATTCCTTTATTTGGATTCGCCAGAAGCTCTTCGTTTTGAAAATCGTTATTAGGGGGTCCTCGTAGAAGCATCACTAAGTGATGAAATTATACATAATTCCATTCCAACAGTAAGCTTTTGGAGAAATTCGTCTTTGAAGGGAGTGTGCATTCTGAATAAATGAATGAAAATCAGTTGAATTGATCCCAAGCGGGACAAACGCCGAAGTGTTGAGTGGTATACACTATATAGGTATACTAAAGTACATCAACTACTCAACTACTCGAGGAGATTTTGGTTGAAATCCTTGCGTGTAGTGTAAGGTACCTATACATATATAGTACATGTACATTGAGCTCTTTAGAATGACAAGAAGTACTTGGAGGACGAGAACGAGAACTAGAACGATATCGGAATAGTGAGGTTCTTTATTATGGAAGTTCGCCACTAGCTACGTACACTTTATATCCGTGTATAGCAGGCAGAGCCTATACCATTCCGGCCACTTTGGCAAATAATCAGAACAATGACCATTAGCATAAATATAGTTTGGTAAAGTGTCCGGGGTATCTAATTGAATAGGATAGCATTTTCTTCGTCGTGTCTTAATGATAATTTACTTTCCGGCGAAAAAGACGCCTTTTTTGAAAGAACTAAGCGTGGTTCTACGCCTCATCTTATTGCATTGAAGATTATAGTAAACTCGACAAAAGCTTGGTTGCTATCTCTTTCCTTCTTTCTAACTCCTTTCCACCTCTCCCTGTAAAAGGAATCTCTTAGTTTTCTTATCTCATCAATGAGCTAGTTAATGCAAAGATTCGAAAACACATCTCCTTAATGTAACTACTACTTGAACTCACTTAGCTGACAAAACCTTTCTTCCTGGAAGGAAGAATGTCGGAAGAAAAAAATAAGGACAGGGCGCAACAAAAAAGAAAGAGGAAGGGTTAAGTGTTGGCAATAAACATTGAGACTATTAAGCGGGTTGAGGGTTGAAATTACATCTCCATCTTTAGCTTTAGCTTCTACTATGATATTATACGAGACGAGTACTATCATCACGATAAGAGTTGAGATTTTGTTCATTAAGGGGGGTATTAATGGAATTGGAGTGGGAAGTGATTTTGTTCGTCAAAAGTCGTTCCAGAATGGTTTGCTTTAGTTGCTGTTGATGTTGTTTTTGTTTTTGGTTAAAAATTGTAATTTTTTGCTAATTATTTCGATATTTATAGACGTATTCAATTTCGAATAATATTTTCTTAAATTTTGTTTATCGCACATAAAAAAGGGTAAATATACATAAGGATTGCCCTCTGGGTGTTGATGTTGGAAATTTGAAGACATTGTCTGAGAAGAGGGGACAATTGATTTTATATCTATAAATAAATTGATGACGGATAATGAAAATCCGGGGAAACACCAAGAATTCTTCTTGAATTACGTAAATTACTTTGATTTGCTGTGTTGTTAATATTGGTAAGGTATTTGGTTAAGTTTAAAAATAAACGTTTAGGTTTTAATTAAACATGTCAGATTTCTGCCTTAAAATAATTTACTTACCGCATAACAACAAGGTAGTAAATATTATACTGTTAAACGGCAGCAATACCTTGAGGAATAATGCTGAAAGACTTTTGAGGATAAGTTCTACAGAATTGTTATAAATAGAAAAAAAGGTACTGACTCTTTAAGGCACGTACTTCTTTATTTTATAGCCATCATAATTATCATAATAGGTAATTTTTTAATTGGAACAAAAACGAAGTCTGAGGAACCCAATAGTGTTCCTGGTATAGAGGTTTTTGTGTTGTTTTGTGACAATTGGACAGTGGAGATGATCGATTTATAGATATTTTCTCAGAGCTTATTTATCTATGAATTGATAATATGTCTTGCAGGAAAAAAGATAAAAGTATTTAATTGAAAAACACGACGTATGCGAAAATTCTTTATTTGATTTCATTAATGTTTATTTCAAGTAATATTAGTAAAGTAAAGTTGGGTTTAAATAAAAGCAATTGTAAAGCTATAAATATTTGAGGAATACAAAATTTGACTTTCAAAAATTGTAAAACGTTATCTAAAAATTGTATATTTTTGAAAATCAAACGTATAAGGTTGAAAGTCAAAATTATGATTTTTACAACATTCTGGTCGACAGTATTAAATATTCCTTTGTTTTCGTTCTTACCTGATATTTCAATTTACACAATTTTTCATGGCTCCAACATTCCCGATGGAGTATGTGTTGAAATCTTCGCTGAGTTGAACCAACTAACTCACATTCCAACCAAATATCGGAATAATGGAAGGTCGAGCTGAAAACACTCTTGACTTGTTTCTTACCTCTAACCCACATAAGTACACTGTTAATTTTCTATCTCCTCTGGGCACATCTGACCATTGTGTAATATCAGCAAATTTTTCTTGTCAAAAGTGTTCAGTTAAATAAAGAGCTCCTTAGAGAACCGTTTGGTAATACGAGAAAGCCAACTGGGATGGTCTCAATAACTACTTCAGGATCTTTAATTGGTCACTATGCTTCCTGGAAAGAGAAGTTGACGCCAGCGTTGATATGATTACAAGTTTAAATCTCCTGGGAATGGGTACTTTTATCTTGACAGAATTCAAATCATCAGACCTAAATAAAACGCATGGTTTGATGCTAGCTAACCTATAGAGGTTAAAAGGGTCAAAGAAGTAAGTTTCCGTTGCATCCTCTTCATCGGTTCCTACGCTTGTTGTCAATGAAACTAATTTTGTTAGCTCTTAAGAGAAAGCTTATCTCTTTGCTAGGCACTTCGCCACCAATTCTACGCTGACAGTGAATCTTATGGCTCCGCCTGTACTTGAGCGAGTTAGTAATTCTATGGGACGAATATTTTTTCGCACTCGTACTGTGGCAAGAGTCCTTAGAGATCTAAGCACACATAAATCCGCTGGTCCGGATGGTAGCCTCGCTATTGTATTGCCAACGGGGCAAAATCATTACGTAAGCTTTTTCATCTGTCTTACTCCTCAGGTCTCGTTCCGAGAGGATGTAAAACTGTATTTGTCCAGCCCATCCTCAAAAAAGGCGAATCTTCCCCACCGTCTAATTACCGACCGATTGTACTTACGTTTCTTCTTTCCAAGGTCATGGAATCGCTGATTAATTATCAAAATATATCCCGTATTTTTAGACGTTATTAGTAATCATAATGACGTGGCACGGTGAGCATTGGGCATTTTTCGTAAAGGAATATATCCGTAGTGGTGTTTCTGCAGAGCTGTTTGTGAAGACATTCTTCAATACATTTCCATTGGTGCTGTTTTAATTTCGTCTGACGAGGCCCATTTCTATTTATCGGGTTCTGTAAATAAAGAAACAGAAAACCCTCAAGAAATTCATCAGCCCTTATATAAAAGTTTGGCGTGCTGTTGCTGAATTGGATGTGTTAGGTACGTATTTTTGCGAAGAAAATGGGCAAAAAGTTACAGTTAATGCGTATCGCTACGGTCACATGATTGAGACCTTCCTCCAACCACACTTAATTCAGTTTACTAGGATCCACAAAGAAGTCTAGTTCTAACAACATGGATATGGGAGTTCTTTTTTTCGGACTCTGTATCTCGAAATCGAAAGCTTCTCATTGACCGTCAGTACGGCTTTCGACGCAATAGGTCCACTGTGTGATCTCATAGATCATCACACCGAACAGTGAACCAAATCTTTAAATAGCTTTGGAGAAAGTAAGATTATAGCACTTGATATTTCAAAAGCATTTGAAAGGGTTTGGCATCACTCTCTCTTATCGAAAATGCGTGCTTTCAGTTTTCATGAATTCCTGCTTCATTGAATTAGTAATATCCTTTCGTATCATTCAATACAGATTACTGGATGGATTTAGGTCTTAAAACCACAAAATAAATTTTGGTGTATCCCAGGGCTCCGTTTTATCTCCAACACTATTCCTCATTTTTAATAATGATTTTTTGTCTGCAACTCCTAATCCAATACATTGTTTCGCTGACGATAGTACTCTTAGCTTCTAATATTCATTTTTATAATCACATCCCTCTTCTTCGGATGTGCAACTGCAACGAACATATGATAAACTCATGAAATACCGATTTGAACATCATTGAATTGTTTCGTTAAAGCGGGATATCGCATCGGAGCATCGTCGTAAGGTTTCTTGTCTGACCCTTTTTTACGGTTATTTTAATGGTTCATGCTCTAGTGAAATAGCCAGCTGCATTGCTTCCCTTAAACAGTGCTAACAAGAGCTTCTACGAATGCTCATCAGTATACCCTCGAGTCCAACTTCGGCCGTACTGACAAATACAGAGATTCGTTCGTTAGCCGTACTACGCGAATGTTGAATTCCTTACAACACTCTGTTTTTTTAGTCATTGCAATATTCAGGAATTCAAAAGCATTGTGCACCGACATCTCCTTTCAAACCTTCTCTCCCATTCTTAGTGCTCACACTGTGCATCTGTATAATAAGGGTAGTAATATCCCCTATCGCATTTAAGTTATTCCATCACGTCAAGTTTTATAAATAATATTATTTTAAAAATGATAAAGAAAATAAAAAAAAAAACACAACATACAATAAATTGTATTATGATTTTACAAAACATAAATCTTTATCTTTTGAAAACAGTTTAAATCATTTTAGTACCTTACATAATTTTCGTAGTTTTTAAACTGTTTTGTAATTACTTATGGGCCATGATTTGACTCTATCTGAAATTTTGAAAAACCTTAAATGTTCTTTCTTTATGCTTTCGACTAATTCTTTTAAGTGCGGATTCTGAATCCAAACTTCAATTTGAGAAACATTATTTTTATATTTTTTGAATACATTCCAAGAACTTGATGTTATAACCCTTACTATGAACTGTTTAAGGTTTTTCTGACACGAACAGTTTTAGCATAAAACGGAATATTGAAGTAGGGAATTGAAGTTTTGGAAAATAATAAAAAAATTTATTGACAAAAAAAAACTGTTTCATGAATTAACATATCCTCAAAAAGCCTATTATAAGGTTTTTCTTCGAAATATAAAAGGTTGTATCTCAAAAATTTGATTGAAAGGTTGATTTTAAAGTCCGAGTAACTAAATTGTGTCATTTATCAATTGATAGTTAATTTATATTGAAGTTTTGATTTTTAAAACCTTACTATTAGAGATACTAACCAATTCTTATTGATGCACATTACATTGTTGGCCATTACTGTGACAAGCTCTGATAGATGGTTTGTAATAGGTTTGGTACATTTAAAGACTTATATAAATATAAGTTGATAAAAGGGCGATTTCAGATAATACGAAATCTTGTTCGATAGCTCCGAGTGATATTTATAGCACTCCTATACTTTCTAAACCACATTCTTGCCAAGATTGCTAAAAATGAAGAGACCGGAGTGATTCATGAGAGGGATGCCCAAGATAAAATAAAGTACCAGAAGGTTGTTGATGAATACCGCAGATCAAGACCAAAGTAATCCCAGAACTTGTATTTTAGCTAAGAAACATTTAAAAGGATTTTAATGTCCAAATTTTAGCACTCCCGATCTGACAGTTGTCAGATTTGAAGATAAGAATACACAGGGTTTGCTGTTGGCCTCTTTTTACTCTGCCTATAATGCACCATCACCTCCGGATGAGGTGTGCAAAATCATAACCGAAGGTAACATCAAAAAGGCAAACCTTCTGATCGGAGGCGACGCAAATGCTCGGCATACCCTTTTGGGAAGTTCTGTGATCAACGAACGAGGTGAGTCACTTTTTGATTTTATTATTGAAAATAATATGACCATTTGTAACAGAGGCAATACTCCCACTTTCGTCTTTCCGAGCTCGGAAAATTATGATGGATGGGAGGATGTGCTTGATGTTACTTAAGTAAACAGCCGTAATTTATTAGTGGAGAATTGGAGAGTTTCCCCTTTGAATTCGTTTTTGGATCACAAATGGGATTCTTTTTCAAATTAATTTCGAGTCGAAAAACCCTCCACCTTACAGAAATCCCAAAAGAAATAACTGGACGAAATTCAGTCAAATTGCTAATTCCAAACTAAGCAACTTACCAAATCTCACTGAATCGATAGGAGACCTTGAATCAGAGGTAAAAACCTTTGAAACTTCTATAAGTAAAGTTTTTAGAGTCTCTTGCCCAGTAAAATATAGCCGTAAAATCTTCTAACAATAGTATTTATTACTTTTAATTATAAATACATTTAATTTCAATTTAATTTAGCACTTATTGGTGCATAAGATTTTTGGTTAGCTTGTCATTTGCTAACAAGAATAAATTCAACAAAATAGCGCCATCTATTGAATACTTACACAAACCAGTCAACAGATGTCTCCATCTATCGTTTGGAACAGATAATTGTGACTATCAAATAATAGAATGTGCAATAAAAAAATATTGCCATCATAAACTAAAATTTAAGCTATCCTTTCATTCAAGTTCGATCCAACTACACACGCTGCACAAATTTGATAAAAATCAGTTAAGTAGTTCAGGAGTAAATCGTGGACAAATGTCGTGACAAGTACTTTATATGAATTACATAATATGCAAGAGAGGTTAATGTTAGGAAAGTAAAAATTCGTGTGTAGCTCTTCGATACATCTTCCGTTCAAGACTCTTGATAGCATGAATAAAGAAGATTTTACAACTCAGCAAATCAGTGTCTATAATGTGTACCTTATTACTCTTCCTTTATTGACATTTTTTCAGTATTTTTGTCTAAATTTATTTTGCCTTGAAAACACCGTAATACATCATCCAACTTATTTTCTATCTCAGCGAATTTATTTTTCACCGGGAATACTTTCTGACAAACTGAACAATATAAGGGCAAGAGTCAGGTTCACTTCCTTATAACTTTGAAGGTTGTTGTTTCTTTTTTTCTGCCTTAGTCACCTATAAACCAAATATTATGTTTTATTCTGTTGCAACACAATAACAAATAAATATAAGAAAGATAAAGGCACCGAATAACATATATACTATATCAAGGAATTAAGTAATATACAATATGGGACAAGTTCAACATTATAAGGATTTCTTGTGACCATATCCTTATGGTCATTGTTCAAATAACAGTATAGGTACCTATGTGAGTAATGTACACAGGATATAACTTGTGGTGGTAAGAAAATTGAAAATACTCTCCATTTGACCACAGAAAAAATTCAGAACAACAAAATATATATATGTACATATATCAGTTTGGCCATGTGGGACTCCAATTGAAATATAGAATCCAGTATAGTTGTTGTCCAGTAGGATAGTTGGAGTAAAGTTTAAGGCAACTTCTGGTATTGGTGATCCAGGAAGAAAAAAAAAATAACCAACAATATTTGTCGTTTCGGACTTGGAGTAAACAAACTACTGTGGATTCTTGTTTTTCTTTCTACTTCCAGACTCTGAGATGGTGTCCTTTGCTTTTCCATTCGATATAGGTACGAAGGACATACGACAAAATTTGTGCCACGTTCCACTTTGGTTGTACGAGATTTAGTTATCCATTCCACATAATATGGAATCTATAAAACACCCAATATCTACTATCGGCATCTTATATGAAGACGTTCAATTTTCTGCAACTCTTCAATGTTCAATGTTTGACCTTAAGAGTAGATATATGCGAGTTGGCATGTTCTCTGCTTTATTATTATTATTTTTTTTTTTGTATTTTTGTTTGTTGTCAACATTCGTACAGTTTTATTTTTTCTTATTTGTGTCCCTCCTGTTTTATCAATGACAAACAATTTTGCTGTTTGCACTTCTGATCAAAGTAAAGGCACCAGTGTTATATACTTTTTCCGGTTGTTTGATGATGTCCTGCAAAAAAGGGATAAATGTCCTCTTTCAAAGGAATATTTCTTAAACCTATATTTATTTAACTGGGTATAGATGGGTTAATTAAAATTTAACGGCTCACTGCAGAAAAACACTCGATTGAGGATGGACGATGGAAGAACAAGTTTATAATTCTTGAAATTCATTTTTAATTAAATCTCTTCGAGGTTATGCATTCTTGGCATACCTATAGGTGAACCCTTCCAATTAATTAAAACATGAAAATGTCCTTGGGAAGGGTAGTGGTGTGGTTCACCTTGAAGTTAAGGTTATTTTTACTTAGATGAAAGTGATACAGATCAACAACTTTTTTTTTAATCTTTTGGATGTCAGAAAAGGGTGTTAATGCAGGGACACTTGGTTGGGTATTTTTTGAGTGTTTATACGTTGAAATGATAATGTTTTCAACGTATAAATTTAAATTAAAGTTCCATCAGGTAAGACAGTTGAATGATTAGGGTTTAAATTTTCGTGTGACATAAATATTAAGACTTGTAAGAGTGATATGTTATTCATAGCTTAAAAGCTATTAAAATGTTACTTCTTTAACAGTTAAATGTAAAGATAAATTTAATAATATATTTAATATTGATTATAGCAATTTTTAGTTTGTTATATATTTCGTATTTATTTAGGGTTTTCAATAAGATGTTTCATTCTGAGAACTTTTGGAACTGATATCAGCCAAATTGCAGCACCATCTACAGATGCAGTACCAAATCTTTTTCCTGAAAAGTAACCAATTCGTACATTTGTCGGTCTATGTCCTCAATCATTTAACGAATTTTGTCTTTGAGGTCTTTAATTGAATGTAGAGTTTTGAGAGAGATCTTAAATTTTCAGTGCCCTCAAAAAAAAGTAAAGTTCGAAAAATAAGAAAACCCTGAAACATCATCTATTTCAATACATTTCAATTTTAATCCTACAAAATATCGATAGCGCATTCTATTCTCTGTAACAGTTGCACCAGTCTTATTTTTAAATTAGTAAAGTCAAAAAACCACATCAAACAGGGACACGTTAAGGATGGAGATGTTTCTCACAACTGTTCTTGTATTTTCCGAGCTTCGATATTTCTGCATATTTCCCATTTATTAGCATTTCAAGGACGTTTCTGGTAATTTTAAAAATCTTCAAAATTTTGTTGTGCATAAATCAAAATACGGTGTCGTTTGTGAAAAGAATAATTTAAGAAATTGTCGAAAAATTACTTTATAAGCTGTAGAAGCAATATTTTCAGTTCTTCTTGCCCGGCATACATTCTTCATTCCAAGAACAAATTTGTATACAAGCTTCACTATTGCCAGCCGAGAAAGTGCTTCTTAAGGGCCAAAATCAGAATTCAGAGTACGATTAATTTTAATTTGTTTCTTTCTCGAACTTTATTTTTCGGATCTTTAAAAAAAAAATGTATTCACAAACAAATTGAATTTTTTTGGAATTTATCGCAAAAGATCTATTGACAAGAAGACTTTAAATTGAAATAAAAGATTGTGTTTCAATTTTAATATATGATTTTTATTTAAAATAAAAATGATTTTACATTAACTAAAAATACATTCTTTCCTTTTTTTTTGAAAGTTTGCTCCTATTTTTGTTTATAATTACGATTACTGAAAGTCCGTTTCACAGAGACTTGAGTTTATAGAACTGCAAGAATTGTCTGTGTTGGATTTCCTAATAGGACCTCCATTCCTAATACAGGGTGTTTACTGTTTGAACAATCCAATATTCTGCCAATTGAGCCGTTTCTAGACCCTCTTAAATATTTCCGAGCTTTTAGAATATTTGCACCATAATCGGTTGTACTGCAATTATAGCTTTATTGTTTTCAATTTCAAATTTTAAGTTCCGTACTTCGTTTTTTTTTTTCAAATACTCAGCTGTATACTTATTTTTATCCTGTATCCTCCTTTTTCAAAGCTTCTTCACAACTTTTGTCTGTTAAATTGTTTGGACCTTAAATAGTGTCAAAAAGCCCACGTATGTTTTTTTTTTAGTTATTTAAAAAAAAAGTTTTCATTCAAAGTTTTAAACGGGTTCACAACATTTAAAAAATTACTTTTGTTCATTACAATGCAATATTTCAATGTGTTCCGAGAAAAAAGCTGACATTTTCATATCCCGATCTATATATTTATTATTTTTTTTGGTTCGTGAGACGGTCGGAAAAAAATGAGAAGTTTCGGCATTTTTCAGTTCGCGAATTATATTTTACGAACAATGCCGAATAGTGTTTTCGAATTGCTGTACAATGCATTTTCAAGCGTGTATCGTTACATTTAAGTTGTACTTTAACTTATCAAATGTCAAAAGATGACAGCTCTAAAAGGGAAAGATACCCAAATAAGAAACCTATTTAAAACGAGACCCCATATTTCGAAACCCTTTAAACCAAATGCAAAATATTTGATCCACTTTCTGGAATTACGTATTAAGCTTTTATTCTTTTGATGCTCTAATTATGCACCTTCAAAAATACTTTGATTATCAAAATTTCATGCTACTCACCAAATGTAATTACCCCTCATATTTCCCTTATAGCCAAGTCTAAATATAGACGTATACCTTTTAAATTAAGTACCAAACTGCAACTGCGTCTAATAATTTTCCACGAATTTTCTATTGAATTTACATCCAATAAACCTAAAGAGAACTCTCAGCCTATAGTTGGGACGAAATGATGCTGGTCAGTCGTTCAAAGCTGCGACAATAATGGAAACGGAGAGCCTATACATATAAGTAAACTATACTCTCTAGACATTGTTTTCGAAGCTTCAGCGATCCGAGTTGAATGCCTTTGCTTTTGTTAACAAAACAATGAAGCCTTGATTGGGTTTGAGTTGGTTAGGATGGTTTTGGTTGGTTGTATGGACGATGGACGCTGGCTGGGCTATATATGTATGTGTGTAGCTAAATCGTTTATAAATTAGATTTTTGTTTGTTTTCCAACCAGCTGCCTTCCTGTGGAACGAAGCGAAGTTCTCACATATCCAACTTCCTACATATCTCTTATTTCATCATCATGGATCCATTATTATTTATCCTGCAATCCTGTTTCCTGCATTTAAGCATTTGCGGAAAGTTTATGTACCACTAAATCCATCCGCTGTACTTTAGTGTGGAATACACTACGCCACGGTATATAACTCTTTTGCATGCGAAATATATCGCGCGCGTACGAGGATATAGTCTCCTTCAGAAGAGGATATTTTATATGAGAGCGCGAGGAACCCTGCCGAGCACATCAACGAGATCGGATTCTCAGCGTATACCAAACAATGAAATTGTGCTACGTTGATGCACTGCAAAACAGGAACAATATACAGACGCCCCCATCATAATTCCATCCCAACATTCTCTCCATATCGTGGTTAGCAATAAATTTTCAGATAAAGTAAAAAACTGAAAATCAAATAAAAATAAAGGACCTTAAAAAATGAAAAGAAAACAAAAATGAAAATGAAAACTCACATTGAAAAATACTCTTAACATTCAACCTTTTGTAAAATACTACGTTTTTGGAGGAATATATTTTGTATTTCGTCGTTATTCGCTGGTAATTCTACTTGCAACATCAAAGAGGGGTTGTTGCTGATGGCGTACCAAGTTGGCTTTATTTTGAAGTTCTTATTAATTTTCGTCTTAAGAGGTATTGTATTGGAATTGTGTTAGAAATTAAATGAGTATACTAAAAAATATATTTTGCTTGAAATTGCTAAAAATCGTGTGCTGAAGCATCTTGTTTTTGAAACTTGCAAAGCAGGGAATACATTTTAAAATATGCCCAATTTTAAATGAACTATTATTATTAATAAAATGGCTGCTATTAACTGTCAAAGGTAGGATGTCCCGATTGGAAGAATCAGTATTAAATAATATACAAAATGTATACACAACAGGAAGAAAGTTAGGATGTTAAGCAGATTTTTAGTCGAAAACTATTTTTTCCATTTTTCTAAAAGTTTTTATTATATAAATAAATACAAAACTGGATTAATTTAATTAATTTGAAGTCAATGTTTTCTATTGTTCACGAGACATCGAAAACAGAACAACTGTTTTTATCAATTTTGCGTACTATTTTTTGTAATTTTATTTTTTATGATAAAACGGACCGTTAGATTTTTATTCAAAATTTACTAAATGTCGAAAACAATATTTTCTGTAAGATAAAATTAGTTTAAGCCCAATATTTTTAAATTTTGAAAAGATATTTTTGTCGAAAATTAATTTTTACCAAATTTTACAGATTTTTTTAATTTTTTTTTTGTAAAAAACTGTCAATTTGATTTTTCTTAAAATTTTACTGAAAATTAATAACAACATTTTCCAAAAGTTAAAGTTAGTTCAAATCCAATATTTCAGAGTTTCAAAAAGATATTTGAGTCGACAATCAACTTTTACTAACTTTGAGTAATGTTTTGTTTAGGTTTTATTTTTTGTAAAGTCAAATCGATTATTCTCAAAAGTTTACCCTATGTTGAAAACAATATTTAGTTCAAATCCAATATCAATTTTTACCAACTTTGGGTAATATTTTTCTTTTTTTTTAACTGTCAATTCAATTTTTTTCGAAATTTCAGCAGATGTCAAAAACGTTATTCTTCGTTGCACAAAATAACTTTGGAGATAAAACCATTTTTAGTTCGTAAAATATTCCAGGTGACTAATATTTTTTTTTCGTTTTTTTTTATTTACAAAAAAACCTAAATTGTATTTCTTTCCAAAAATGTATTTGTTTGGTATCACGTTACAATATATAATATAACATTTATTTCAAGTTTTTTGGAATATCGGTTCGTGAGATACTTTGAGTCCTTTCTGCATCTTCCTGCGTTATTAATTGTACTGTTCTTCAGCTATGTACTACGAAATAACTTCCCGAATGTATGGACGTACGGGCAGATAAACGTACATACACACGTACGCACAGAGATCTCTCTTTAAATCTTTTGTTTTGACTCTAGAAACCTTGAAACGTCGAGAAGTGTCAGGATTTTCAATTCGACAAATCGGACCGATTAAATCAACTTTCTTTGTGAAGTCAATAAAAGCTAATTTTGAAAAAAAGGTAAAAGTTGATAATTTTTGCCTACAGCACTCTCGGGTCCTTAGTATTCATCATTAGATTGTTAAATCCGCTATTTCCTGAGACAAAATCCCATTTTTTTCCTTAGTTGTCAGATAGCCAATAAACCTTCTGGCTTTATTCATAGAGCCATTTATTACAACCATCAAACCAAGCCTTAAATTTATTTTGACATTTTTTGTGGTAACTACATTTAAAAAATATAAAAACAAAGAAATATTTAAAAATAAACAAGAACATTATGACAGCTGAGTGCAAAAGTGGGAAATAGTGCGCATTCACTTTTTATTCTTGAGCTCGAGTTCAAGAAAAAAGTTCCGTTTTAAAAGATTGTTCTTTTTATTTTGTTTTTTATTTTATTTTTTTTAATTTTTTTTTTATTTTTTGGTGAAACAAAAGAGCAAGTGTGGATATTGTGGTGATTTTTATTTATTTCTTTTATTTTTGCTGACGGATTGATGAAAAATTGTTTTTTTTTTCTTTTTGGGGGGTTTTCACTGTTTTTATTTTGGATCATGTACTGCAAACACCATGCTTGGATGCACTTATTGTTGCATGGAAAAAAGAAAAAGGACACAGAGGACACAGCAAGGATTAAAATATTTACTTTTTAAAAGTGGCGTAGATGCTAAGGAGTGGTCAAGGGTATCAATTTCCCCACTTCAGTACATAAATCTTAAAATGGTAACACGAAAGTTCAAACGAAAATGAAAAAAGCCTTTAAAAATTATTTGGAAAATTACCTTTTAAATGTATAAAAGCTATTTTAAAAATTTGAAACGAAAAAAGCACCTCACTATTGAGTACAAACTTGTGATTTAAGGTTTTAAGCAGATTCGCGTTTTTTTCACTTAACAGTACGCACAATAGAAATTTTTCGGTTCCAAAATCTAACCGATAGTTTTATATTAAATTTTTTACTCAAGAAGGGTACCCCCATAGAACCGTTATTTTGTTTTTAAGTTTTCCCAAGAGCCAAAGAACCGATTTCAATAAATTTGCTTCCTCGACAAGCTTTTATACTGTTTTGATAATATTTGGTGATCTTTTAGATTTAATAAAAAAACACTTTTTTTTAAATCTCGAAAATGGGACATAATTTTTTAACGAAAATCAAAAATGAAAAACATAGATAAATAAGCTCTAAATAAATGCATACTATAAATGTTTTTAAACCCAAATTAAAAAAAAAATGTGTATACACAAAATGTTGTAAATACCTTTTGATATTCTGGAGATACAGATTGTTGACATTGCAAGATAACTTCAAAAACTTAAATTACATTTAATTTAATTTCTCAAAACAATTTAGGTTTCATTTTTGAAAATCATTAAAGCGTTTTTTTAAAGTAAATTCTGTGTGTAAACAATTTTTTAAGTTTTCTAATAACTAATATAAATATGTATTTTACAATTTAAATAAAACTAAAGACCAGATTTGGAGATTTTATATTTTGAAAGTGAAGTAAATATTTTTCAAAAATCCAGGAAAAAGAGACATTTTTGATAATAAAATATTATTAAGACAATATAAAAGCTTAAGACATCTTAATCGGTTTAATACTTCCTGAGAAAATTAAAATAACGGTTAAAGAGGGGAATGAGGCTGTATTTATAAAAAAATATATTTTTTATTTTGAAAGAAGATGAGTTAAGGCAAAAAGTTATAAGAAAAATTATTCAAATCTGTCCGGATATTTTTGAAAAAAATTACAATTTTCGGTTTTTCTGAACAAAATTTGTACGAAGACTACTATGTTCTTTTAAAAATTAACAAATAAAAAAACTTAACACAAATCTGCTTAAAACAATGTCATGTTTCATTAAAATCTCGTAATCTTTAACGAATTCAATGTTTGCTATATGGATCGGAAAGGGTAGCGAATTTTTACGGGCTTATGTTGACTTTGAATAAAACAAAAACTATTTTAGAAATTGTTGTCATTTTCTTTTATTATGATAATATTGGTATAGTTTAATTACTTATAAACAAAATTATTACTTTTGAACTATTACTAGCTTCTTGACGTACACCATATCTTGCAGATAACTTCAAAGAAAGAAGTCAATCGGTGTTAGATCACATGATCTAGGCGACCGATTGACATCGGAAACACGTGAAATAACATGGCCGTTTAATTTGTTACTAAAACAAGCCATTGTTTCGTTACCTGTCTCAACTATCAACGTCCTGTTAAAACCGTACATCCTCCACATCCATATCTTTCAATGCAATCCATAAACAGTTCGTTATCTTCTAACAATACCAAACACCAATCACAATAACTGCCTACCGGCCTCATTTTAGAAAAAATACGACCCGATGATGTCGTAGTCACTTTTTGTGGATGCATTTTTAGAAAATCTTTCTTGGATTGGAAAAAATCTTCACGTTAAATTATGTGTTACATTCAACATCGGCCTTTAAAATTTAACCACCCTTTTAATTTACACCTTTCAGTATCTAATCGAACAAGTTGGGATTGAATATTTTGTATGATAATATTGACCTTAAGTCTTTGAGTGGTTTCCTTTGCATATTATCTGTCATTAACGATTCCCTCAAAAAAGACCTAAGGCCAATTGACATGGCCAAGACTACTGATTTCATGATTAGAGGATTTGACGAGAAAAAGTTTGACTGTGGCATGGAGTGATAAAGCCAAATTCATGTCTTCAATTTCAGTAAAACAGTAGTACCCGTGGCATGATGGTTAGTGCGTTGAACTGTCATGCCAAAGGTATGGGGTTCAATCAGTGTTTGTGTTATCTAAAGTTTTTTTCGGGTACTGCCTCTTGCGGGGAATTGACAAATCCTTCAAGAAACCTTAACCGTTCGGAGTCGGTTTTAGAACTCTAGTTCCCCTCAATCCCTGACAACAATACTCGCACACATTAATAGTTGAGAGTTGCTAGTCACTAGGCCTAGTTCACAACGGACTGTTGCTCCATCTTATTTATTTTAGTCAGTCAAAACATTGTTTACAGTATCATATTCGAATATAAAAATGTTTGAAGGATAACCCTACTCTATTATCCAAAAGAAGTCGAAAACATTAAGTATTTTCAAAAATGATTTCTCTCCTCAAAACCATACCCTTCCTTTCACAAAAATTGATACGCCACTGCAAGTTTTTCTGCAATTGCAAGTTTTTGTCTTTTAAGCAAAAAAAATCAATGAAATTTAAAAATTTGGCTTAAGTGTAAAAATGCCCACATTTTTATATTGTAATACAAATTTTGTACATAAAATTTGGTGTTAGTTCATAATTCGATCCAATAGACTTGTCTCTTCACTTAATTAATAAAATCCTTGTTTTTTTTTTTAAATTTAAACTAAACTTAAATTGATGGAAATAATGTGAACAAAAAATATCAGGTTTTTAATACCTGTCAAATATTTATTTTCTCTTTCAAAAATCGAGTGTCACTGGCAGTCTCCAGTTAAATGGAATATTCTGGCTTCTTTTTGTGATATTTTTAAATAGGAAAAGTGCACTACTATGAATTAAAACGTCAATTTTTTTCCGTTTGTAGGATAAAATACTTTGTGTTTAAAATGTATGCATAAAGCTATTTATAGAAGCTAAATAAAATTTAAAAAATACATTCTGCTCTTTTGAGTCCTTTGAATCCATATGAAAAATTCTCATTTGCTGTTTTCTGTGTTTTAAATAAGTGTGTACATAACTATTTTTGACCACCAAAAGAGAATATTTGTTTATGTCAGATTTATCGTACAACTAAACCATTTTTTTTAAGGTAGACTGACAGTTTAAGTTCAGACAGGGTGACATTTGGAACAAAATCAGGAATAGCTTCCATCTCGTTGCATTGAAAAATTCATCTTTTCACCAAAAGTTATATTGAATATTAGCGTATGTCTTTATTTTCACACATAAAACTATAAATACCTTACGACTTCGACCTTTGATTGAATTTACACACCAAAAATATACAGCAATTGATTTGTCTCTCTATATTTTCACTAACTCGAATAAAATATAATTTTTAAGTTCCCATAACCTTCAATTCAACAACTATAAGTACTTCAAAGCTGACCCTAGATGCAAGTTAACATAAATTTAAAAAAGAATTATTAACTCACTTTCATATTCTTTCAAAGCTCAAAAATGTGTTTCGTGGCCAAGTTGTTTAAACACAAAAATACAAAAACTATATTTATTTTCCAATAAGTACGTTCTAACTTAATTTTTCAAATTCCCCTTTTTTATAGAAAACATAATCGAAACTTTTGATGGAAAAAGTTCTTCTTCAAACCCATCCTCATCCCATTCCTTACTATACCATCCTTCCTTTTTCAAAAGAAGACCAAAGTGTATATTATTTTGTTGCCCCTTCTTAAAAAAAAAATAAAATAAAAAATAAAACACCAAGAACTAAAAACCGTTATGTACTACGAGTAGTACGTTTATAGGTACCTATGGGTACGTGAATATCTCTCTATTTTGTTCTATTCTATGTTTTTTTTTAAGTCTGAAATGCTAATTCTGAGTCCAAACGACACTAGCTCTCCGTCCCATTCAACCTCTAGGATCCTTTTTCATTTCCCAAATAACAAAACAGAAAAAAAAAACAAGAAGAAGGAGCTAAAAAATAATTTTTGAGGGTGAAGTGAAAGATGGAAAATTCCAAAATTCTTTACTAATGATGACATGCAAAGCGATCATTAGTCGGTGTTCTTGTTGAATTTTCGCTTTTGAAATGGGAATTTCGGTTTTTGGTTTTCCAGTTGTTAGAAAGACACAACCTGGAAACTGAAAAGCAATAAGAATATAAAACTAAGAGAAGAAACAGAAAAAATGTCGGAAGGCACGGAAAACAAAGAGCAAACGGAGAAAATGAAAGTTTTGTCACTTAAAAACCTTCCCACTCAAACCTATATCCAGAATTTCTTTCTAATAACAATAAGAATAGATACGAACTGTTAACAGGGTGATTGATATACAGGTTTTCCAAAAACATTTTAAAAATCAGAAAATACCTCGAATGATGTTTTTGAATAAATCAAGATCAATTCTAAAAATGTCCAGTTTTTTTAACAACTTTTAATGAAACTTAGATATTAACTTCGAAAAAAGGTTCTAACGAAGCTGAATTTTAGTGGTGTTTTATCCAAGTTTTTTTATGAAAGTGAAGACTAACTGTCGAAAAAGTTGTGTATTTTAGGTATCATAAAAAAAGTTCAAGCCTTTTAAACCCCATTTTTACGAAAAATTAACTACATTACATTATATTTCACACTACTCAGCACATAAATATACAGAGTAGAAAACACATCACCTTGAGCGACTAGACTTTGTAAGGTGATAACAACACAAGACATTAATACAAGACAGAAGGACAGAAGAGAAAGAAGAACGGACAAAAAGAACACATGACAACAGCACGCGGTAGGTTTCGAGACAATCCCCCATATGCCTACTAACCACGCTCACTGATGCTTGATTTTTTTAAATCATTAGGAAATCAAAACATAAAAGTCTCTTAAATATCCTTGAAAACCGCAATAAAAAGTGACACTTTGAGAATGGAGAAGTTTTTCAAAAACAACTGTCCAACTGGGTCTCACGAGCTTGCTCCTGTATCCAAAGAAAAATTGATATACTAATACATATGACTGGTCGACAATGTTTTGGTCCTGCCAATTAGCTGCCAATTTTTCAATGGGTTTTGTTGGCCTTAATTCTGATCACGTTTCCTCTATCACGTAAGGTTTTTGAGATATTAGTTTAAAAAAAACGCATTTATACTGCTTTTTGAGGCTTTCATAATTCATGCAATAGCTTTTTTCAATACAATTCGTAAGCTTTTTCTAATATAGCATTTCATAAAATTTTATAAATTTATGTTAGATTTTAGTAGTCTTACAATAATTTGAAAGAAAATCTTAACCATTTGTGCTAAAACGGTCTTCAACAGATAAAAGCAAAACGGAGTTATTGTAATCGGTCCGATGTGTCCGATCGTTCGTGAAGTCGTCGTCCATAGTTCAAGAACAAGTAAAGATATCGACCTCAAATAAATGTTGTTATACAAAAAATATCGCAAAAAGATGTAGAAAGGGCTCTCAAAAAAATTGGGAGTTTGGTTTTTTTACCACATCAATTTTAAAAAAGGTGAAAGTGTTGGTTAACTGAAAATGCCTTACGAAACAGTAACCCTAAAGACTTGAATTACATTTTAAATTATAAATTTTAAGGCGAAACCAAACTTTTTTGGAAAAAAACCCAATTAATGTTATTTTTATAAATCAAAAAAATATTGTTTTCAACATTCGGTACAATTTTGAGAAAATCGAATTGAGAATCGAAAAAGAAAAACCTAAAAAAAGCAATGCTAAAACTTTGTAAAAATTTATTTTCGACCCAAATATCTTTGCAAAAATTTAAAAATATTGGCTTCAAACTTATTTATTCTCACATATATTGTTTTCGAAACTTAGTATTTTTTTATAAAAATCCAAAAGTTTGTTTTTTTATAAAAAAAAAAATAAAATCTACAAAAAATAGTACGCAAAAGTGATGTTCGGTTCTCGATATCTATTGAACAATAGAAGATATTGACTTCGAATTAATTTCATTACCAAATTTGTATTTTTTTTATATACAAAATAAATACTTTTAAGAAATTCTACAAAAATTGTTAAGAATAAGTTTTCTACTAAAAATCTCGTTAACAAAAAATTCATTATATGCTAATTATTGTTGGCAATTTTGAGTTTTTTAAGAATAATTCAACTGACAACTTTTTTAAGAAAACACAAAAACCATTAAGAAAGACATTTCGACAGACGGGATGGGGAGATATCAGTGTGGGTAGGATCTCAGCCTCTTTTTTTTTCTTTGTCAAAATAAACTCCAAAACATATTTTTCAAAACTATGAAAGCATTTAAATAAAAACTATCCTAATACCTCATAGAGATAACCAAATAAAGACTTATTACTAATGAGAACCTAAATAAGATACTAAACTATATTAAGAGGATAAATATTTGTTACTTGTGTAATCACAACACATTTAACTGTTAAGGGGCATTTTTAAAGTTGCATATTTTAAAAATTAAATCTGAGAGAAATCCTTTGAAGCAAATTGATTCAAATTCAGTACAACTTAAACCTTTAAAAAAGTATTGCTCTAATTGTGTGATAGAAAAATTATAATTTTGAGTTTCTTATGACTTAAAAACATAACTGCAAAATAAATTTATTGTAAAAATTCACAAGTAACTGAGAAAATCTTAAAATTAAACAATGCTTATGCGAGGGGTAACCTTTTGGAGCAAAACAAAAATATAGTTTTTATTTTGAAAGAAGCCAAGTTAAGAAAAAAATTGAAAGAAATGATATTAAAACTTTTTCTTTGCCAAAAAAATTGTTTTATGATAACTGTTGTTATTTTTGGTCGTACAAAAATATGAAATAAAATATTTGATGACTTTTTGGGTTAAATGTGTGGAATCTTCATAAAAAGTTTGTTTCCTTCGGAATTTTTAGCTTAAAGGGAATTTTTCCTCAGTTTTGAATTTCCATTTAAATACATTTTCTTAGAACAAGAAATAAAATGGATTCACAGTTTTTGAGAGAAGGAACAATTGCGAGAGAAAGACTATGTTTGGAGAATTTTAGGCTCCATGAGCAAATTTTGTGAATTATTTAATTATTCAAATGAATCAAAACTTGTCTTTTTCGGAAAAAGACTAGATCCCTTTTGGCCCTGTTTTTTTATATGTATGTTTATTACCTTAAACTTTAAATGTGTACATAAATTCGACTCATTACTTTAACAATTTCAAATTAATTTTACGTTCACACCTCTCTCTTCTACTTTACTTTTTGTTTTTTGTTTTAAACACCCTGTTTTCAAAACAATTTGGCTTTGAATTCGAAATGAAAACTTAACATTTTTCCAACCCATCTCGTTTTCCTGTACATTTTCTATTCATTTCGCCAAAACCAAAAAATGGAACACCAAAGAAACACACAGAGTTTTATATAAAGAAAAGATATTTGACAAAAAAAAGTTTGAGGTTCGTTAAGGGCATCGATTCGAAAAAGTTGAAATCTCTTTTTTAGAAAATTTAAAGCTCAAAAGTTTTGTACTAAGGTATTTATAGGTAGGTAGGTCGATAGGTAGGTGTATGTGTATTTTTTCTTATTGGGTACCTATGTGTGTAAGTTATTTTTAGATTTTTGATTTATTTCTTATTAAGTTCGCATTAAAATGTAAAGTTAGTAGGTTTAGGGTGTACCGTACCTAATCTCTATACCTAAAGCTACCTCAGTGTCGTCTTTATGACATAATGTAGACAAAAAGTAAGAAAAAAGAAAAACAAAAAAATTATGCGTCTTATATGAATAATGTATTAGTTTTTCACTCCTGATTTAAAACTAAGAACTGGAAAAACTGACTTCCTACGATGACGACGACGTCCCAGAATATCAATATATGGGGTGGGTGAGGGGATGAAAGGGACAAGTTTAAAATGAGATAGGCCCTAAAATCTGTGTAAAGGTAAACCTCATGGGGTGCGCTCGACGACAACGATGAAGACGATGACACCGACAAGGACGACGACATTGCAGTTAAATTAAGCAGATAAATCAAATTGGACTCCGTTTGACTTTGTTTGAGTATATTTAAGGAATTATGATTAGATGTGTCAAGGTCGTGGGACTTTTGTTTGTATGCCATAAATTAATGGTATACAGGAAAAGATTTTTAAGCTAATGATATTATTAAGGAATATTTTTTGAACTCTTTAAAGATCATATCAGAGAAAAACCAAAGCATTTAAGACGGACAAAATAAAAAAAAAGCAAAAACTCCTAATTTAAAACCTTTAAGTCTCCAAAGCCTAAAATTCGTGTGCTAAATTAGCTGATTCTTAATTCAATCTAATTGTTTAATATCTTTGTGCAGAATTGTCTTTAGGTTTTATAGTGTGAATTCTTGAGCTATTGAGATTCATGGCGAGTTGTTCTTCATGGTTTGAATGATGAGTGTTGGTCACAAGAACACAAGTTTCACAAAGTTTTTGAACGCTCCTTTTATAAATAAGTTAAACTAAATTTTGTCGTTTCGGAGGTGTGTTAATGACTCTCTGCTTGAAATTCTGGCGGGAAACTGCTGTCAATGTCTAAACAACTTATGATTTAGCCTATTCTTATTTTAATTTTGTATAGTACCAAAAATTTCATCATTCGATTTAAGTAATCTTAAACAGAATTTTTAAGACTTGGAAGAAGTATGACCCCAAATTCAACTACCTCCGAAAAAAACCAATACAATACTTGAACTCGAACAACAAAGCTTTAAATCTCAACCGTAAGAGTCTAAAGCAGGATTCTTTCGTGAACTTGATCCTTCAGCTAATTTTTGTTCAATTAAACTTGTTAGAATGTATGCACACATTACTTAAAGACTTTTTTTATTTCGAACAAATATTTAAATATGTTTATACTCGTTTGTATCAATGAATAAAAATTATGCTGAAAAACATGAATTTCACAGAACCAGAACCGGAAAAGAATTCCTTAACGTGTAGTAACTGGATTACTTACAGTTGAAAGAACGAAATTCTTATCAATTCTCTGTAGATGTTATTTTATTAACATCATAAGAAATACGTAATATTTTATACAGGAACAGGAACGTACCATCTATTTTTTGAATATAATGAAAAGGGTCCCCAGAAATAGTAATTTCAGAGATTTTATTTCATATTCAAAACGAAAATTCGGAAATTCTCTTACAATAGCTTTTGGGATTCCTCAGAGCAGTCCCTTAGGGCCATTTCTTTTTATCTAAGAAATATATAAAGTAATTTTATGTTATCTATGCTTAAGCAGCATTTCAATGATATTAGTTTTATTGGGAAAAATCGAATGCTAATAATTTTTCAATTAATGTAGACATTTTATTTTCAGTATCTATATAAACTTTGCAGGGGTTCTTGAAATCATGACAAGATTAAAACGGAAACGGAAGAAAATTGTGTCTGCTAAGATTGGAAAATGTATTACATTTTCCAAACTGAATAAGCGAGAAGTTTTAAATAAATTTGTATTTTTCTTTTTCAATGATAAACTTCTGGGAGTCGAGTATGAGGGTTGTTAGCCCAATATTTCAAATACGAACCTGCAAATGTATAGCTACGCTACTGATTTTACAGAATAATCCACTGTGTATAGTGGCTGCATTTTGAATTTGTTGTTTTTTGATGCGTTAAATTAATTTTTATTTCTAAACCAAAACAATGTCATTTTGATAAGGAAATTCGTACTATTTAAGACTGAGGTTTTGAAAAAAAAATTAAATTATGATTAAAATTTGTTATAATGTATGTACACGTATTTAATGTATTTTTGGTTAAGAATAAGCTTCAAAGATTTAAATACACTCAAAAGACTGAACCCTAAAAATGAACTTGAACATTTTATGTATGAACATATACATAATTTGATTTATGTAGGTACTCAGTTATATGTCTTGAACTTCCTTGTTAAGAGTTGATAAAGTGCAATGCTCTTTGTATTATTGTGTATATGTGCATAGATGATGTACATACAATACGAGGTAAGAAATATCAGTTTGTTGGACTTGTTTAAAGAGAAAAATAAATCATTTCATCAAGAATTTAAAAGACAATGAACTTACAAATAAAGAAAATATATCGACTTATGCCGTTCTTAAACAAAAACAAAACTGACTTCTTTGTTTAATAATGCAAAAAGTAGCATGTCAATTTTCATTTTTTTTGGAAAATGAAGTATTTTATTTTTATTCTAGTTTTAACGTTTACATATTTTTCTTTCAAGATTTTCCAAAATTCTTAAAAAATTCACAATCAGTTGTTTCGAAGCATCAGCTATACAGACTTTCTTATGAAAAATATAATTGACAAATTTAATAATATGAAAACAATACGTTTGAAACATGTAATCTTATTTACGGAGAACATGAATTTTGTAACAGACTATCTTGTGTTTCTGTGTAAAAAAAAAACTATGGAAAGATTTAATACACAAGTCCGAAAAATATAAATTATCAATTAAGCAGTAAGGTTTTTGTGTTCCTTTAAACCCTCAATAATATAAAGAGCAATTTATATGAAATTCCAAATAGTGATTCCTGAAATTCTGAATTCTGAACTATTGTTAAGGTTTCCTGAAAAATCGCATTTTACTATTTCCCTTTTATAATTTCACATTTTAAGCTTTATTAGCTTAACATTGAAAATTTTTGTCGACTACGTTGAAATACAAATTTTGACGAATAAATTCGTTCGGTACAACTCAAAAACGTTTAAAAAATATCGCCTTGCTTAGCACATAATCATAGAGAAGAATTCAAACAAAATTTACGATGAGTTTAAAAATGCGAAATTCAGTTGACAAAAGAAACCGTTATTGTTTTTGCATAAGGTTAATTTAATTTTACATGATTTTACTATCAAAATAAAATAAATTATTAAAAAATAACCTTATGTATTTTAACTAAAATTATTTTTAAGCTCGAGTATTTTAGGGAACAAAATTATTCAGTTTAGTATAATTTGATGTTGTAGAAAATGACGAGTTTTTTTTAGGAAAAATATGAAAAATGAATATATACTGACGTTTATTATAAAAATTTAGCTGACGGAATATTTTTAAATTTAAAAATAGGCTGGGATGCAACCCACACCGATAACTTCCCATCCCGTCTGTCGATTTGTCTTGCTCAAAAGTGTGTCTATATGTACTCGTATGAACGTTTACCAAATTTGCGTACTATTTTTTGTAGATTTAATTTTTTATGAAAAAACGGACTGTTGGATTTTTATATAAAAATTACTGAATATCGAAAACAATATTTCTGTGTAATAAAATAAGTTTGAAGTCAATATTTTTAATTTTTGAAAAGCTATTTGAGTCGAAAATCAATTTTGACCAACTTCTGTTAAATTTTTTTTAGGATTTTCATTTTTTGTAAAAAAACTGTGAATTTGATTTTTTTCAAAATTTTACTGAATGTTAACAGCAAAATGTTTTGAAAGATATAGGTAGTTTAAAGCCAATATCTGCAGTTTTTGAAAAGATATTTGAGTCGCAAATCAATTTTTATACATTTTTTGTAGGTTTTTGTTTTTTGTAAAAAGCCTGTCAATTCGATTTTTCTCAAAATTTGTCCTAATGTTGAAAACAATATTTCTTATAAGTAAAAGTTAGTTAGAAGCTATTATCTAAAATTTTTTAAAAGATATTTGAGTCGAAAATCATTTTTTAAAAACTTTTGTTAATTTTTTTTCGGTTTTTGATTTTTTGTAAAAAACTATCAATACGATTTTTTTCAAAATTTTGCTGAATGTTGACAACAATATTTTTTGAAAGATAAAAGTAAATTAAGCCAATATCTCAAAGTTTTGAAAAAAATTTTTAAGTCGAAAATCAATTTTTACCAACTTTTATTAATTTTTTATTAGGTTTTTTTTTTTGTAAAAAAAACTGTCAATTCGATTTTTCTCAACATTTTTCAGAAAGTTAAAAACAATATTTCTTATAAGATAAATTAAGTTTAAAGTCTAAATTTGAAGCTTTTTGAAAAGATATTTGAATCGATATTCAATTTTTTACCAACTTTGAGTAATATTTTTTTTTAGATTTTTATTTTTTATAAAAAAAACTGTCGATTCAATTTTTCTCAAAATTTTATCAGATGTCAGAAACATTGTTTATCGTTGCAAAAAATTGTTTTGGAGATGAAATAATAAAAAATAAAATTTTGGAGGTGACAAATTTTTTTTTCAGTTTTTTTTATTTATAAAAAAAACCGTTAAATCGATTTTTTTTCAAAAAATATATTTCTTTGATATCACGTTAAAATAGGTTAGGTTGGAGTGGCTGTCATTGACGCACGTAGACCCCAAGGGTCCATTGTGATACCACTTATGAGGTTACTCATGGGAGAGTAATGAACTAATCATGTTACAATATATTATATAAAATTTAATTCAAGTCTCTAGCGTTTTTGGTTCTTAAGATATTTAGGGTTAACCAAAATTTTCACCTTTTCTCAAACTGCTATGGTAAAAAAACCACCCTCCCTTTCTGTATCTTTCTGCCTTATTATCTATATAACAAAATTTATTTGAAGTCGATATAACTCTTCTAGTTCTTGAGCTATGGACGACGAAAAAACGTCACGAACGTACGGACGTACAGACGTACGAACGTACGTACACACGCACAGACATCTTTCTAAAAATCTTTTGTTTCGTATCTGGGGACCTTGAAACGTCGAGAAATGTCAAAATTTTCAATTTGACAAATCGGACCCATTACAATAACTTCCTATGGGAAGTTAAAAAGGAGAACGGTAAAACTTGAAAACAGAAGAGTTTTCAATATTCAGAAAAAACAGTCATAAGACAAGGACATCGTATAGCTTACAAAATGCAAATATCCAAACTAGAAAAAAACATACAGCAACATTTTAAAATATAGAAGTTTTGACGCTATGCATTTTTTTTATAAAATTTGATTTTAGAAAAATAGGTCATACTAACAAGTATTTTTTAAAAGGTATGAATTTTTAATCTGGCAATCCCATAGAAGAACGAAGATTGATTAAATGGACTGAAAACAAGTTTTCCGTTGATAATAATTTTTGAAAAACGATGTTTCTTATTAGTTAGCCATCCGTGGCGGTGCTATGCCAGAAAATATATTTAAATTATGCCAGAAGATAATTTTTTGAAAAAATTGAATTTGCTTTATTAAATTTCAATGTTATATACCTCGAAACGCAAACACCCTTTACAATAATTATTTTTGTACCTACTTTTTAAAATAAATAGGTAAGCATACTACTTAATGTTATGTTTCAATTTTGATTCTGTTGTGAAACATTTTAGATTTGAGATTTAAATTTTTAAAGTTTTATTCAAGTCCTGAAACAACACATTTTCCAAATAACTAGTAACAGTGCCTATTTTCAAGAGATTTCCCATCGTTTTTGCATAAGGTACCTGAAAGAAATATTATATGCAAAATAATTTAACACACGTAACTTGGTTGCCATAAAAATCAAGAATACTACATTAGGTAAAAGTGTAAGTATAATCCATCATTAATAATTAATTTGGTTAGTTTGTACACATCTAAGTAAATCTTCCTTATAAATTTTGTACCCAGTTGATTGAGATGCATGAATGAACTTATGCTCCGGATGTAAGTTGTGACTTCAAGCTCATCCCTATTAACCAGGTAAGTTGTGACTTCAAGCTCATCCTTATTAACCAGGGAGAATATAATTCAAATTCAAACACTTGAATAAAATTTATGAGATAAACATGAAGACAAATTCACTCGTACGGTTTTTATATATTTTATTGTTGATATTAAAAGTTAACCTAATGAAAGAAAGTGGGATGTGTTTGTTTCGAAATATTATAATCAATCCAACTCGATTTTGAATGTCAAATAACACTCTTATATGAGGAAGATATGTACATATGTAAATAATTGAGTTTTGTGGAAAAGTCAATTAGCATTACTAAATTATTTGTATTCAAATGAGTTTTTACGCCCACGGAAAAGAAAAGAAAATTAGAATAACAAAATAATTCCATTAACATTTTATTGAAATTATAACATTATTATTATGTTCTCCTAAAATACACAAAATGTTCATTGAAAACTACGCTATGCTATTGTAAATTTATTTTTATTATCCTTTACAAAAAGCTTTTTGAAATAGTTTTCTCTATAGATAGGTATTATATTTGGTCTACCTATAATTTGTTCAAAAGTTGTACAAGAATTTATTTTGTTTAAAATTCAGTTAAACAATTATATAGTTATAGCCGATGTTATACGAATCAAACGTAGTTTTATTTAACTTTATTTAGTTTAATTTGAACACACCCCTAACTGCCTTGAAGGTAAATATCTACACATACCTATACCTGAACCAGCTTTAAATCTCAACCATTCAAAATAATTTTGTTCAAATAGAAATGCAATGCATATACAAACATAGTTATAGCTGTTTTATGAACATTTCAATGTTTTAAGTTTAAACCATACCTAAATAAAGCATTCACATACCTACCCTCTTATTTTGCTATATCAAAGAATCCCTCTCTAAAGTGATTTTGAAATGAAATTGCTTCAATAAGCCAACAGTTGCAATTCGTTTATATATGTAAATACATATACACTCGTAGACGGAAACGTTAGAGTATGTTTATATTTATTTGATATAATTTCGAATTTATTTGCCAAAAGCCACATATGTACATATTCCTACTTCTTACATTCATATGTACATTAGTTTAAAAGTGATGATTCCATTTTCGTCAATTACATATTCATACATAAAGGACATTTGCACAGTAGTTTCAGTCAAAGAAAATTTCCATGGGAAATAGTTACCTTGAGCCATTTAAACATATTTGCATTTAGAAGTACATAAACATACGAGTATATTTGTGAATGTGCATGCACTTAAATATAATAAAATTTAAGTTCAAGATACGCTTTATAATATTTAAATTAAGGTTAAATTCTAGAAACTAACCATCAATAAAATTTTAATTGAAATTTATTTAAATGAAGTTAATAGAAACAATTTAAAAAAAAAGGCTAGGATGCGAATCACACTAATAACTTCCCATTCCGTTTGTCTTTTGTCTTGCTTAAAAGTTTGTTGTTTGTTTTGTGTTGGGTTAAAAAAGTTATCAATTGAATTATACTTAAAAATTTTAAAATTTCCAACAATATTTGTCATGTAAAAATAGTTTATTTTGAAAATCTAGTTTTTGTTAAATAGATTTTTAGTCGAACACACATTTTTACCAATTTTAGTAGCATTTTTAAAATTTTTGCATATTGGCTGAATGAAATTAATTTGAGAGATATCAAGAACCGAACAGCAATTTTTACCAAATTTCCATACTATTTTTTGTAGATTTTTTTGGATTTTTATAAAAAAAACTACTGAATATCGAAAACAATATTTTCTGTAAAATAAAAAGAGTTTGAAGACAATATTTTAAATTTTTAAAAGCTTTTCGAGTCGTAAGTAAATTTTTACCAACTTTGAGTAATGTTTTTTTTGTTTAGTCAACCGAAGATGCAATTCTTCCACTTTTCAGTCAACACTTTGTCAGCTTGAATCATAATAAATATATAATGTAGGATTTAGATGCTTAAAAGAAAGAGTTCAAAAAGTAGCAGTAAATAATGTAATGGGTGTTATACCATTTACCTACCAGTCAAGTTCAGAATACATAATTTTAACATTCAAATTGAAAAAGATCTTGAAATTCTAAGAACTTGGTTCTGTGTTCATAAGTTGATCCATAGTAAAAAAAACAAAAATAATGTCATTCAAAACTCCTAATCATCAACTTTGCAATTAAAATTTTATTTTAATGGTTCTTATTTCTATTCTTGGTTCAAAATTGATTCAATATACAATTTTATATATCCAAGAGTTACAATTGATTTTTATCTTAACTGGAAAGATCAAATTCGTAATATAAGAAATTATTTCATGCTCGTTACTAGACACATGTTAAAACCATTCTGCCCAGAAAAAAATTTAACTTCAATATATTACGGGCTTGCACACTCTTAGATGGAATATGGTTTATCTAGCTGGGGTAGTTCACATGATAGTACTTTAAGAGCCTTGTTGATTGCTTAAAAATAATCGACTAAGTGAAAGTTTGTCCATATTAAAGGATTTGAGAATCCTACCTTTGAAACACCCTTACATTTTTAAAGTACTGAGAGAAAGCAAAGTGGTAACATTCCATGTAGTAACTCGTAATTATATAATCTACGCATAAATAATATGAAAATAATTGAATTTAAATCACTTGCTTAATTGGTTTGTGACATTTTTGGGGGTAACTTCATAGTTTGAAAAAGTCCTTGCCAAATCTTTCGATGTTACTATCTGTTTTTTTGGGATGTGCACAATGAAAAATAGTATCCATTACGTACCGACTTACATACACACAGACGCACAGCACAGGCCTTGAAACGTCAAGAAATGTAAACATTTTCGGCTTCTTCCCCATCGTCAACAACCTGATAGGTCCTTATCAGTGTACTTTTAGACCAGGAAAGTCCACAGTCGATGAAATATTCACATTACGGCAGATCCTGAAAAAAAACCCAAGAACACTAAATCGACACCCACCATATTTTCATCGATTTCAAGGCCGCATATGACAGCATCTACAGGTACGAGCTGTATAGAGCCATGTCTAGTTTTGGCAGCCCAGCCAAACTCGTCTGTTTGTTCAGGATGACCATGAAGAATTCACGCTGCTCTATAAAGGTTGGAAACAACTTAACAGAAAATTTGGAAAAAGAACTTAAAATTATTTTAATGGGACTTTTGTGAGTATTGAGGTAAAGGTAGCAAAAATTGGATTAAGCGGCTAACGAGGGTAAAACAAAGTACATGCTGCCATCAAGAAAGGACTTACAACACCAACGTCTCGGGCAAAACGTCACCATCGACAGTCGTAACTTTGAGGTAGTTAAGGCTTCGTCTACCTAGGCTCCGCTATAAGTAGAAAACAACTTTCTTTCTGCTTTCTACTAAGAATGCAATTGAGTAGCAAAGCCCTCTCTCCAGCTACCAAAGTGTCGCTTTATAAGACCCTCATCATCCTCGTCCTACTATACGGTGCAGAAACATGGACTATGACAAAAGCAGATGGAAGCGGATGGGTCGTTTCGAGAGAAAAGTTCTTCGTCTGAACTACTGTCCCGTATGCATAGAAGGTAAGTGGGGGAGAAGATGTACGGCCTGTACAGTGACCTATACTTAGCTAGAAGGGTAAAAGTCAAACGACTAAAATGGCTGGGTCACGTAAAGCGCATGGAAACCAATGCTCCTGCCCGAA
Organism: Eupeodes corollae; assembly: GCF_945859685.1. Classification (NCBI taxonomy): domain Eukaryota; kingdom Metazoa; phylum Arthropoda; class Insecta; order Diptera; family Syrphidae; genus Eupeodes; species Eupeodes corollae. The sequence continues at coordinate 114,798,610 of NC_079149.1, forward strand.
AAGTCTTTGAATCTATACCCACAGGACAGCGCAGTAGAGGAAGACCGCAGAACAGGTGGTGCACATAATTGGAAAGTGAAAAAATTGCTCAAGAGTTTTTCAATAAGCATACGGTTTTAGAATGTGTTCATGGAGCTAACCATTTGCTTACTAGCTGCTTACTTTTGTACAGTTATAAATGCTAGAACTCTTATTGTTTCATTTTGTACATGAAAAATGTCAGAAAATGGAATTTTAAAAAATGTAAGCTGCCCAAATAGGGGACTATAGAAAAACAAACCTTTTATTAGATAACCTTTTAGCACCAAAATTTTTGGAATTGTACTTTTTGCATATTTTTATGTTAATATCTGTAAAACAAAGTTTTGTTGAAGTTAAAAACTTAACTAGTTCATCAGATATGGAAAACGGAAAATAAATCCCAAAACGTACGAACATACCCACTCTATTCTAGAATTTAATATGAAGGCTTAAACTTATTGAGAACGGGAATTAAAAAGTGCGTAATTGGGGCACTGCACACAATTTTTGAAAATGATAAATATTTATGAAATCAAGTCTTATACTCATACCAAATCTGATGTTGTAGAATTTGGATTAGAATATTTCATACTAATTCAGACATAATTCTCACGGTAGCACTTAAAATCTAAAACACCCAAAAACGCCTATTTTAATTAAACCTTTCTTCAAACCAATAAATATTTATCATTCATTGTTCAGGTTTGTTCCTTTCTCTGAAATAAATTGTGCATTTCCTTCTTTGTTTTGTAGTGTTTTTTTTTCGATTTAAAATGTATTTTATCATAAATATCGTGTTCAGTGCTACTCTATCAAAACTACCATAATATTTGCAAAAGCTTTGAACTAATATTAAAATAGAACTTTTATAGTTCATGACGCTAAGCGTGGCATTTTGCATTATTCTTCTTTTTTTTGTGTGGTATTTTATTTTTTTCTCGTGGTATTCTCTTGCGTGAGTTAATTCAGTTAATTAAACATCAAAACAGGAACCATGTTTTTCAACAACAAAGGGAGGGCTAGGATTAAATTAATACATATTACTTTTTTCTTATATTTTCGGTCTACCCACCAAACAAAGAGTTATGTTTTTAACTTTCAAAAAAAAAATAACTTGTCATAAATTTTAGTTTTTAATATTATGGTTATGAAAATGAAGGGATTTGAATTTGATACTTTTTTTTCCTTGATATAATGTTAACATCATTTAATATACACATTTAATTAAAACATATGTGTTTAGTATAAGTACGTCAAGACAAAAGAATTTTGCATAAAGGAAAGGAAAAAAAATGTTAAACTAATGTTTGACCTTTTGTAACAAAAAGTCTGATGTATTATGTTTTAAAAAATATGATATTTCAGTTAAGTAAAGCAGTTAAAAAATAAAATTGCATGACAATGCAATTAATGGTTGCACGAACATTGCAAAATAACTCCCTAATTTCAAGGACATACAAATGTTTAAGCTTGAAAAGTAATTAAAGCAAAATTATGAATTGCTCATAAGTTTCAGTTCTTAAAAAAATGGTTTTGTGGTTTAAACGTTTTTCATGTTATAAAAACGCCTTGAGGTAAGAAAAAAGAACAAACAAAATGTAATACTTTAAAAAATGCACCCAAGCTTATGTTAGAATTGGGAAATAATGGTTATTTTTCTCACTTTAACTTCTATTTTAACTAAAAGTAATGAGTAATTGACTTTTTACCATTGGACAGATACAAATTTTAATAAGTTGTAGTTGTAAACATATTTACACTTTAAATGCTTGTGATAGTAATTTGATTTACTAATAACATGTAAGTGAACATTTTAATGGGTTTGGTCATGTTTTTGAGGTAATTCACTTTTAAATTGTTGTTGTGGTCATGATTTCGTTATCTATTTTTGAATTCAATATATTGTATTTTTGAAATAAAATGTACCTACGTTTAAATTGATTGCAATGATTATTGTCAATGGTAATCATTTTTGATCATTTCCTGTGTTTTTAATTACATTTAAAAGAGTAATATTTTATTATTATGTAATTATTTATTAAAATGTTTCAAATACATTTCAAAGAAATGAAATCGAGTTTTTCAATAAGAGCGCTACAAAAGCTTTTTTTAAATAAAACAAAAACGGTTTTGGATATCAATGAAATTCTTTATTCATGTGAAAGTACGTTCAGTCCAGACGCTGAACCCAATTTTTACTTCTGAAGTTCGTCAATGTTGTTGGCATAAACCATAGACCATAGACTTGACGTAGCTCCAAAGGAAATAGTCTAATGGCGTCAAATCACACGACCAAGGCGGCTAAGCTAATGGACCATATCTTGATATAACACGTTATCCAAACTTGGTTTCCAATAAATTGACTGTGACATTCGCTGTGTAGGTTGTGGCGCCTGCGAAAAATATTCGGTTATCATTGAACGATAGAGATCCCTATTCACAATATTGTGCCGGTCTTGATCATCACGGAAAAAGTACGGCCCAATGACGCCGGCGGGCCATAAACCACATCAAACCGTATTTTTTCGAGGTGCAATGATGGCTCATGGAGAACGTGTGGATTCCGCATATCTTGTTTATTGACGGAGTTCGTGTATCTTTCCATCATGAAATGCAAACCTTGCTGAAGAAAAATGTCAAAAGAGCGGCAAGAAATATGTCGTCGTTTGCTGTCCCTGTCGCTCGACTTTTGTAGCGTCCCTATCGGAAAACCATGTAGATTTGAACTAGTATTTGTAATTTAATTTGTTTGAAATCTTTTTCTCCAAATCTGGTTAGTGTATGTAAACATAACCGTTTTCAAGATTATTGAGATTTATAAACATAATATTTATTTCGTGTGTTTTCTTAGCTACAACGAATTTAGTGGAATGACCAAAATATTGGATTAATGAGCTCACAAATTTTATGGTGTTGGCACAATTTTGAACTTTTTTTTTGATCATAATCGGTCCTATTTCATCATATGGTTTGTGTATTTGAAATAACTAATCGAATGCACAAACCATTTTAAAGTTCTATCTTACATTATAAGAGGACTTAGGATGAGCTACGCCAGTGAATTAACCGTGAGGATTTTTTTTGGACGTTATGAACACAGTCCATCTCAGCATACCGCATGGACACCCGGACAGAAAAACTCTTCCCAAGGAATATGTAACAATGGCAACAGGTTGAGGGGGTAATTAAAATTATTTTTAAATGTTTCGTGAACGCCTAAAAATAAAAAGAAGTTAAGTGTTTGCACACTAAAGATTATTTTCTGGCCAACAATTCAAAACGGCTCTGCTTACCTTATGAAAGGAGAGAACAACTGAGACTTAGTACTTGAAACATAAATGTAGTTAATTTTGAAATTCGAAATAAAAAAGAGGATGGGATGTGACCCACACTGATAACTTCACCTGCTGTCGATTTTTCCTGCTTAAAAGGTTTGTAAGTTATTGAGTTTTAACAAAAAAGTCGTCAGTAGTTTGTAAGTTATTGAGTTTTAACATAAATTTCGTCAGTTGAATTTTTCTAAAAAAATTTTGGCTAACGAAATTTTTTTTTCGAAAACCAATTTTTAATAATTTTAGTAGCATTGCTTAAATATTTGTATTTCTGCTATAAACAAATACAAATTGTGTGAATGAGAACCGTACTATTTTTGCGAACTGTTTTTTGTAGATATTGAATTTTATAAAAACTGCTGGATTTTGGATACAAAAAATACCAAATATCAAAAACAATATGTGAGATAAAATTAGTTTGAATGCAATTTTTGGATTTTTGAAAAGATATTTCAGTCGATAATCAATTTATGCTAACTTTTAGTTTTGTTTTAGGTTTTTATTTTTGGTAAATAGCTATTGACAACAATATATTTTACAAGTCAAAATTAGTTTGAAAAGATATTTGAGGAGAAAATCAATTTTTACCAACTTTTAGTAAAGATTTCTTTTTAGGTTTTTATTTTGTATATAAAAACTTTCGATTCGATTTGATTTTTCAAAAATTTTACCAGATTTCAAAAACGTTATTTTTTGTTGCACAAAATTATTTTTGAGATAAAATAAGTTTTTGTTCGTAAATTAATCGAGGAGACAAATATTTGTTTTCGTTTTTTGATTTATAAAAAACCGTTTATTAATTTTTTTTTGCAAATATATACTAGTTTTGTATTATGTTACAATGTATAATTTTAAATTTAATTCAAGTCTCTAGCGTTATTGGTTCGTGAAATATGTTGGGTAAGAAAATGTTTCGAATAAATTGCTTTGGTAAAATAAACACCCACTCAATTTTTTTGAGAACCCTTTCTGCATCATTCTGCATTATTATTCGTATAATAAAATTTATTTGAAGTCGATACATCTACAGGTCTTGAGCTACGGGCGTACAAACGTACATACCCATTCACGCACATACATCTCCCTTAAAATCTTTTCATAAGACACCTTGAAAAGTCGAGAACAGTCAAAATTTTCAATTCGACAAATCAGACGAATTACAATAACTTTCAATGGGAAGTTAACAATAGTACGATGTCTTATATTAAAATCGTTAGAGCTTTTTCCTTAAAAAAAAACTACTCCTCCCAAAATTAAGGGTATCTTAAAATTAAATTGTGAAACCTTTTACTGTTCAGAGTTTATAAAGTTATTTGCCATATGAATAAAGTGCGTATAATAGTGCGTATACGCCTCGGAACACTTTGTGAGTCATTTTGATTACTTTGAATGCGGTCTTGTGAAGAAATTGTTCTAAATTTTAAAGTTTCTCTAACTCCAATTATAAGAGTGTCAAAAAATATAAAAAGCTCATTTTGATTATCATATTTATGCATATAATAGTTTTTCTCACAATAATTTAAATAACAAAGCCCATGAAATAGAAGAATTATTATATCTACCTACTATACACCTAGAATTTTTCCTTAATTTGTATTTTTATTTTGGCTATAATTAATTATATACTAAAAACACTCACGACATCCTTTTGGCATCTCAGCAAGTGAGCGAAAGTTCATGATGACAGAGAGTCATTTCATTTAATTAATTTTTCCCTTTGAACCACACTATAGTAGGTTGTTTAGCCCATTAACACCTGCATACCTACTTGAGATTTGAATTCTTATTGCCTTCGTGTCACTATCAAAGTTTATAAACATATATAATTGAATATACTTACATATCTAGATCTATATATATTATATAGAGCATGATGTGAATGTACTAATCCTTTTTTCTAACTTTTCCATTACGAAGTGGTGATGAAAATTTCCCTCTGTCTGTGCTGTGTACGAGTATGGCTGTGTGTTATGGTGATGTGACATCCTGAATTCGAGACAATAAAAGTCTTGGAATATGAAGTCAAGTCAAAGGCAGGTTGAAAACATTGTCATCTCACTCATTTGAAAGGCAGTCTTTTTTTTGTTTTTGTCTTTTTTTTCGTCTTGTGAAGTCTTCATCGTTTGTTGGCTATTAAGGCTGTCTAGTTTATGCATATGGCCCGCAATTATTTTCGCACTAATGGGACTCCTTATTATGTATACAAAAAGAGACTGTTTTAGGTTGCTTTTTTTTATAACGGTTGTTGTGTAGTCTATATGTCTCTAAGTACATATATGTAAATTGTGTATAGGGAAATGATGAGACTTAAATGGCAAGATTGTATACAATTGTACATCCGTATATAGCTTACATTATGAGGACTTAAAATGAGATTTAACGATGATCCGGATTCCTCGTGCAGAATGATGGCTTCGCACTATCATAGCAGGGAAGAAGAATTTTTTGCGTCTCTTCATTCTCAGAGCTTTAATATTAAATTTTATGAAATTTTCTTAAAGAGGATGTTTAAGATGAAGCAAGGATCTGGTGATTTATTTAAGGTTTTTTGATTAAAATTAAGTTTGAAATTTAGTGGAAAAGTTCATACACAGGCTTAATTTACTAATTCATCTACGACCGGTAATATAATGTTTTTAATAAATTGACAATTTAAAAATTTCGAAAGATTAAGAAGTCATTTTTGTGTATGTTCTAGAATCTGAAAAAAAATCGTATTTTCAGAGGATTTAATTTTTGGTTCAATTAAAATACAGGACATCACAATCCACTGTAATAATTCTAAACCTTATACTTTCTAAAGAAATAATAAATATCTTAAAATATTTATTGCAAGTTACTCACGACCTATTTTATTAGACAATGATGTGTATTCATCATTGCTAAGCTGTAATTAAAATTGAATGAAATCTCAATTAATGTTCTTCAAAACCTTTTTTAATTCAAAGAATTTAATTACTTTTAGACCTTATTCACAAAACTTGACAAAGTGCCACCGAGGAAAATTTGTTAATTGACATTTAAATGACAATAATTGTTAAAAGTATATATCCCCATAAATAATTTGATTAGGATAATTTCACGTGTAAAAGACTATAAAACAAAAATAATGGAGGATCTTGTTTTAACTTTGCGGGTTATTAGTACTTCATTTATAGCTTTTAAGGTAAATAATGTATGACTTTTATGTGTAAGTCATTGATTTATATGGGATTTTAAATAATAAAAAAAGAGGACTCATTTATTTAAGTGTCGCATATAGGTACGGACTTATGGTTGCAAGGCATTATAATCACAATAAATTTAAAAATATATTATTTGAAATAAGTAGAGGTCATATCAAATTTTTTGGAAGAGCATGGATTATCTAGTTGTTCATGTGGTATTTTTATACCTTCCACATTTCACCTTTTATTGCAGGATAGTGAAGATTTAGTAAGGAAACCGTTTTGCTAATACTCAAAACTATTTCGTATTGTCATTGCTAATTGCTTTTTCCTTTTTTCTTGAGAAACTTTATCGAAAGGATATTTGTTAAACAAATTAAGTCTAAATTACAATTAACTTCAATTTCCTTCATGTTTAAGCTTTTGGCGTTCTTATGTTTTATCCACATTATAATCTTCAAATAGGAAGTTATTAAAATGGGTCCGATGTCAAAATTTTCAATTTGACAAAATTGAAAATCTTGACATTTCTCGTCGTTTCACGGTCCCTAGAGTCGAAATAAAAGATATTTAGATAGATGTTTGTTCGTGCTTGTGTACGTACGTTCGTACGTCCGTAACTTGGGCACGCGACGTTTTTTTGTCGTCCATAGCTCAAGAACCAAAAGAGATATCGACTTCAAATAAATTTTGTTATAAACATAAAGAGGCAGAAAGAGCATTTCGAAAATTGCGTATGAGCATTTTTTACCATAACAGTTATAAAAAGGTGTAGTTAACCCTAAATATCTCATGAACCAAAAACGTTTGAGACTTGAATTAAATTTTATATAATTATTGTAACGCGATACCAAATAAGTATATTTTTAGAGAAAAATCCAATTTTTATAAATCAAAAAAAAAATGTACGAATACAAAATTATCTCCAAAAAAATTTTGTGCAACGAAAAATAAAACGTTTTTAACATCTGGTAAAATTTTAAGAAAAATCGAATTGACAGTTTTTTTTTTTATAAAAACCAAGAAAACATTAGGTACTCAAAATTGGTAAAAATTGAATTTCGACTCAAATATCTTTTTAAAAATTTGAGATTATGGCTTCCAACGTATTTTATCTTAATAGAAATATCGTTTTCAACATTCAGTAAAATTTTGAGAAAAATCGAATTGAAAAATCAAACCTAAACAAAATAATTAATAAAAGTTGATAAAAATTGATTTTCGACTTAAATATCTTTTCAAACCTTTGAGAATTGCCTTCAAACTAATTTTATCTTTTCAAAAATATTGTTTTCAACATTTAGTAAATTTTGAGTAAAATCGAATAGACAGTTTTCTTACAAAAATGAAAACCTTACATAAAAACAATACTAAAACTTGGTAAAAATTTACTTTCAAATAGCTTTCCTAAAATTAAAAATATTGTCTTCAAACTTTTTTTATATTACAGAAAATATTGTTTTCGATATTCAGTAGTTTTTTGTATAAAAATCCTACAGCCTACAAGAAATAGTACGCAAATTTGGTATGAATTGAGGTTCGGTTCTTGATATCTCTTAAAATAATTTCATTCATCCAATTTTTAAAAATTTAACAAATTCTACTTAAATTGGTAAAAATTTGTTTTCGACAAAAAATCTATTTAACAAATCTAGATTTTCAAACTAAACTATTTCTTTATATGAAAAATATTGTTGGTAATTTAAAAAATTTTAAGAATAATTCAACTAACAACTTTTTTAACCCAACCTTACAAACTTTTAAGCAAGACAAATCGACAGACGGGATGGGAAATTATCAGTGTGGTCGCATCCCAGCCGCTTTTTATTTTTAAAAATCGATGCAAATATAAGCATGACTTTTTTGGAAATTTTTCAACGATATCTAAAAACTATGAGGAGAAGGATACGAGTAAAAATGTGATCCATTTTCAAAATAGGACTATATGCTTTCACATTTTTCAAAATACAATTATAATCATAAGTTTAAAGGCACAATATCAAAGCAAATTCGCCTTGTCAATTCCAATTAACATTTCTTAACCTTCTTGTCCAACATTATTGTCCTTCAGGTTCACGTAGTAGTCCTTCCGTTCTTGATTTGTCTGAGTCAAATGTACCATGTTTTATAACCCAACTAACTAGTTTCCAAGCTCTCAGCTCTAAAATGTGCAGTTCCTTAAAGGTTTAAAAAAAGCCCCAAAAGAAAAAACAATAAGAAAATCCAAAATTGTTCAAAACAGCTCGAAAATATTAACTGTAAGAATGATGTAGATCTTCGTATTCATAACTTTACAGAAAACATTTAATCTGCAAAAGATGAAAGTGTGCCTTAAAGATTAAAGAGAGAAACTTTGCATACAAGTTTACTATCTAACATACTAGAACTCATTAAATGAAAAATCTTGATAAAAGGAGTTGTCAGCGTAACTGTCGAGAATGGTTTCTCATTTTAGTAAGATGATTTCAAATTAACTTATAAAACTTCGCAACCATTAATGGAATAAAAAGCTCAATTCTCTAGATAAAAACTATTCCATTTCTGTAGGACTCGACGTAAATATACTTCACCGATAATAAAAAGGCTGAAGAACTTGCAGGAAATTTATCAAAAAACCATTCGGTTTCACAAAGCTATTTGACAGGGTGACAAATGACCATCAAATGCTTTTGTAAACGAAAAAAACTTAACGAGTATTATTAGTAAGTCTGGGCTGAGATTTTTTCAAAAATGTTTATTTGGAAAACCTATCGCAGAACGGAATTAGGTACTTAAATTCATGTCTTAAACTTCAATATTTCCTTAATGTTTGGAAAAAAAGCAAAAGTTGTGTCTTTTTTGAAAGCAGGTAAACCTCTAGGTGTTTTTTTAAACTACAGACACATTTACTTACTGAGCATCATAGGCAAAACATACACAAACAATTCCTATCTCCTTCCTGATGAGCAATTTGGTTTTAGAAGTTGTCACATCACATCCCATCAAATAAAAAGAATTTGTAACCATGTTTTAAAATAGCACAGATTCCAAAGAAATTGAAACTAACCAAAATGAAGTGCATTTCACAGAAAATCAATTAAAATTTTGATGTTTTTTTGTTCTCATCAACATGGACACAATTATTTTTGGTTTTATGCTTTCCGAAAAAAAAATCATTTCAAAACTGAAAAATATTTGTTCACTAAAATTTTCTCAAAATTTGCAATAGAAAAACCATAATTTCTAAAAGCATTCATTAGAATTTTGCCACAGAATGTCGTTAAAAAATTCAAACTAAATTCAATTGGATTCAGGAATTTTTCTTTTGCAAAAATACAACAATAAAGAGAGACACAAGTTCTTTTAGAAGATATTCCTAAAAGCCTCTTTATTGTGCACTTTTCTATAAACTAAAAACAAATACAGGAAAACAGAAAACAAGGACGATTCTGGGAAACGCAGTTTTTTAAAAAAGAAAGGAAAAAAAATCAGTGATTTATCATCAGAAGATGGAAAAATAGGTATAATCTATTTCCCATATGTACCAAGAAATACCGTCATCCAGCAACCTGGATCTGATGGTAGAACGAAGTGAATACAGCAATAATCCTGAATTGAGCCGAAATCTCGTGGGAAATTAGCATCCTACAACTAGAGATTCTGTCACACCCACAAACAAGGCCAATCTTCAAAAAGAAAAGAGAACAAAAATAAGAATAAAAACATCGTTCAACACATACCACTGCTTAAATATTGGACTCTATCGGTTGTAGGCAATTCATGCACCTGCCTCTCAAGTGAACTCGTCCTGTTTGGTTCTGAATCTCTGATATAGTACTTACGTACTACGTTAAATACTCGTCGGAGTTGTATGAAATAGTCCATAAACAGTCTTTCTGTCAGTTTAAAAACTTTTCCATAGAACTTTTTTTCCCGTCGAAAGTTACAATATTTCGGAATCTCAAGAACATAAGAAATGCTAACTTGGTCAAATATATGGTGAAGCTTTTTAAAACTATTGAATTTTTAAAATGTTTCTAAAACCAATACTTATTCCTTTTAAATACAGAAAATAAGTGATAAAAAAGAAATTGGAAGAACCATCGACAGACAAATGTTTTTAAGGTGAATATTGGCCGGATTCGACAATTCCCAATGACTTTGTTAACAAAACTCTTCACATCATCGTTGTACAAACAAACCGTACGAATATGTTGTACATACCTGTGCCAGGAACACATATTTGAATACGGACGAAAATTGTGTGCCGTATTTTTGGAAAAAACATACCCACATAAAAAATATCCTTCTCGTGCTAATATACATGTTTCTATGTATGTGTAGTACGTAAACTATGATGTAGTGTATACTCGAGGTACGAGGATACATTTTGTGAAAACAAACTATGCACAGCATGTTATCCTTTAGTTTTTGTTTGTATTTTTTATTTTTTAAAAACAAAAACAAAAAATCATTCATATAAACAACACGTTAGTCACCTGTCAAGGTAGAAAATTTATTGTCAATTCATAATATTTTTTGAATTTTTTTTTTAGAAAGAGAATGGTGGGTAAAATATTGAAGGATTTTCCAGAGTGTTTATACTTGAAAATATTTATTTATGGAACGATGGTGTTAGGATTTCTGTGAATTTACATATATTCATAATGAAATACCAAAGACTCTTGAAGTTTATTTGAATCCATTTTTTAAAAATGATGCTTTTGCTAACAGAGGTTATCGACAGAAGTGATGACACATCATAACATGGCTGTGTCTGTTGATTTGTATGTCCTATTAAAATTTTCAAGATGTTTTTATTACGAAATTTTGAAAAAATATAAAGATGACAAGTCCAGGAAATCAGAATAAAAAAGAGTAAAATACAAAAAAAAACGAATTTTGGTGAAGAGATTAATCCTTTGTGCTGAAAATCATATTTAAAGTGGTCTTAATAACGTTTTAAGTTGGCCATATATATAAATTCAAGTAATTAAATTTTTGAGAATTCTGAAAGTTTTAAATTCTTAGGAGTTGCCATGTGAATTAAAAATAAAAACTCTTAGTTAATGGTGGCATTTTTGGCACCGCGAATAGCCACTCTCAAACTTGCTTTTTAATTTGAAATGTATTTTAAGACTCGATTCCAATATAAAGGTACTTCTAAGTAGGTACTTAAGTTCGTTTAAATTAAGCTTTTCACCGAAATTCAGCTTTTAAATGTTCAGTAACATTCCGTTCTAAAAATATTTTCATTTTTTTTAATAAAGTGAATGTACAAAAAAATGGCGAAAGAATACAATTTGTGTACTTATTTTTTGCTTTCCACCTTTAATTTTCAGTTATAAAGTATTATTTTATAATAAAAGAGTTACTCATACTTACCTATTGCATCCGATTTGGTAAGTGTAGATTGGTTTCTAATAAGAAGTTTCACTTTAATATTTTATAAAAATCAGTATTTTTTAAGAGATATCAATAAATGTTTATTTTTGTTAAGAAAAAGGCCTACAATTATCAATAGAATGAAACACCAGGCAAATGGTTACAACGTTTTCAATATTTAAGAAAGGTGATGCTAGCTTACTTGAGAATAACAGAGGTATTTCAATATTAAATTGCATTTGAAAACTATTTGCTATAATCCTATACAAAAGACTTATCAATTGGTTAGAATCAAACAATCGCTTAAGTATGTTTCAAGCTGTTTTCCGTGAAGGCTTTTCAACGATTGACCATATTTTTGCTTTATCAAGTATTGCCAACAAATTTAACAAAAAAAAAAGAAATGGTATGCTCGCTTTATCGACTTAAAAGCTGCATTTGATACCGACAATCGACAAGCAACTCATTTACAAAATAGCCTCACTTGGTATATTTAGAAAATTTCTAAGTATCTACGAAAAATTTGTATGTAAAACTTATGCGACAGTTTGGGATGGGACCGAAATTTCAAATTGGTTTCAAACGACTGTGTTCCCCAAGGATGCATCCTCAGCCCAATCTTGTTTGCCCTTGACATTTGTGATATTTCAGATAATTACCCGGTAGAGTTTGTTTTTTTGATATTCGTATAAAAGTACTTCTTTACGCGGATGACTTCGTTATGCTGGCGGATAACCCATCTTCTCTCCAGCTACAAATCAAAACTGTCCAAACGTACTGCAATATCTGGGACCTTACAATAAACTCAGAGAAAACAAAGATAATGGTATTTGAGGCACGGAGTTGTAGAAGGTTGAGAGAAGAAACGTGGTTCCTTAACAACCAACCTATTGAAATAGTACAGGAATTCAAATATCTAGGAGTGTTGATGTCTGCTAACGGTAGCTTCAATAAACAAGTTCAGCGTAAGAGTAAAGAAGCTAAGGTAGCTCTCAAGTTAATGTGGCCAACTTTATTCTCAAACAAAAACATAGACTTAATATCTAAATACCAAGTTTTTCAAGCAACCATTAACACTAGCTTGTCTTACGGTATTCAAGTTTTTGGTCTATTTTGAAGAATTTGATTTGATACAATGCTTTTTTTCAAAATATTGTTTCGGTTACCTAGTTCGACTTCAACCTTTGCAATTCCTGTTGAGTCTGGAATTGCGCTGATTTATGTTAAAAATTTGAAATTGCATTCAGATTTTTCAATAAGAGTGATGAGTAAACCAAGTTCGAATCTTCACACATCTATCTTTAAGGTTCTTTTGCGAACAGGTTGCATAATGTTTCTCTTGAACTGACTGAGTTTAACATAGATGACTGAGCAAAAGCATAGACTATTAAAAATGAAGTTTCTTATTACAAAAGGCTTAAGCTTCGACAATTTAAACAAAATCAACTCGAAAGTCCTTTTTTGAGCTAATTCGGAGTTTTCAATATTACCGCATTTTTCTATAAGTGGAAAATTTAATATATATGCAGGTTGAAGGATCTTAAAGAAAAATGTCAAAAAAAGTCGCATTTAGCGAAAGAATGTTGTTGAAAATAAGTTTGTTAAAATTTTGAATAAAGTCTAGATACTTTTGTTCTCCATCACCTTCAAGTGCCTATGGTGAAAAGAAAAACTAAATTTTGCTTATATAGGAACGTATATCTTTTTTAAGCATAAAAACCTTTTAATTTCTATACAAGGGCATATGATGCACGTGACTCAGTCCTTCATAGTTACATCGATGACAAATGTCTAAGCTTTTATAACTCAAACTTATTCAAAAAAATCTGTCTAGATTCTTTTTTTTCTGTGATACTTGCTCATGGCAAATAAAGATTTCTACTAAATTGAACATTTGAATGTGATCGAAAGAAAAAAAAAGAAATATGAAAAATTGAATTACAAGTAATTCCAAAAAATTGTCTAGACACTTTCTATATACGTGATACGTGATAACAATAAATTTGATTTTTATCAAAGAAGAAAATCGAACAAGAACTCTGCTTCTTATAAATAATTGTTATTTTTCTTTCTTCTCTCAAGCATAAGACATTATTTACAACTCAGAAAATATTGTATACAAAGGACCTGGGATGTTGGTCCTTAATGTCACAAGATTTTATGAAAAGTAATTACAAAATCACCCTATTACTTAGAATCGAAAAATACAAACCGCCTTACAAAAGTTCCAAAAGGCTTTGATAGTGATTTGGCTGAAACTCATTTTCAGTCTGAGATATGTACCTACATACATATCATTCCAAAAAACAGCTTCTTTTGAAATAATTTGGTGCGTTCTCTAAAGAGGAAAATCTGTTCTCTGCATTAGATGTTGATGATTGAATTTATGTAGAAATTTGATGTCAAAGGAACTATGCGTGATGGACGCAGGAATTTCATATCATCAGAAATAACTTCATCATCCCGAACAAGCAAAATTGCATTTATGGAAATAAACTGATATCCGAATTCGTTGCGTTCTCCTATACATTTTAACAAAATTTGTAGAAAATTTACCTTTAGCCGGAAGTTGGTTCAATACAGAGTAACTTAATTTGAGAGTGTCTATATTTGTAGAGAGTACCCTGGAAGTCCAGTCCCTCGAAATGGGTGAATGAATTTCGCTTAGAATTTAGCTGAAGTACGGTTTTAAGTGCATACTTTATTAGCATGTTCTATTTTAATCAAGAAGATTGAAAAAAGAACAAAATATTAATAAATTCCAACACTCAACTAGAACACTTGAAAAACTTGGAAACTTTGTTGAAACTATGAGTGTGAAGATAAAACATTAAATTTTAGAACTTTTTAGGATGCAATGCACTACATAAGCACATCATCTACATACGTAAGAAGATGTATAGTTATTTAAATTTCAAGGAAACTAATTTTGTCTTGAAATGAAGTATTGTATGTTTATACTCGCGTATATAGTTCGGTATGTATGTATGTGTGTATTCCCTCCGGTAGAGATGTGATGAGACAAGGACAAGCTCCATTCAAATTTTGCATGATTATATAGAACTTTCATATCCTTTCTATACCTACACGGTTTTCTTTTCATTATGCACACATTTGTGTAGCGTATACGTTATAACTAGGTACGTTGAGTACATGCGATGAGAGACAGGCATAACGCCGGATATGGTATACCCGTGTACACGTTATATTTTATGCCGTATATAGTATACAACGACGAAGGATGTCCGCATAATTTTAGATGGTTTGAATTGATATGTATGTACTGTAAGATGCATGAGCGGTGAATGTCCTGCTATGGACATGGGCAATAAATCATTGACAGCATGGAGAAATGTTATCCAAGTGGCCATAATTCATAAGGCAAACTGCTGGCGAGAACATGATGACGAAGATTATGATGCCGATGGTGATAGTGGATGGTGATGGTGATGGCTTAGATTTGATAGAGACGACAGACGAAACATTCTTATTGTGAGTTAGGCTAAAATGCACGACTAACAATAATAATGATGAGAGAATTATTATATGTATTTCAAAAAATAAATGTAGGTTAGTTTTGGTACTTTTATGTTGTCGAAGGAGGAATTTTACGCACGTTTATAGCTTGTAGAAATTTATTTGGAATATCTATGAATCATGATGGAATGTACGTGCACATAGTTTTTGATAATGTTAAAGTGGTGATTTTTAAGGAGAGTTAGCAAGTAGGTTTCTTGTACGTCTTAAAAATAAAATATGAGGTGGTAATTTAGAGTTGATTCTAATTCCCCCAATTTCCTAGGTGTGCTTTGCCGTTTTTCAATTACAAAATAAATAAACTTATGAACTCAAAAAAAGTACGCATACGCCAGAGTGTTTTTTTTTTTATAAATATAAAATGAAAATTAACATTCTATTTATATTTTACTAAGAATACATTCAGGATAGATTAAAAATTGTGTATAAATTCACTTGGAATTTTATTGTTAGACAATTTAGGAATATGAGACAGACGCCTTTATCAATTGCCTTCGAGTGTTTGGTTGAATGATTTTTTTTTGCAGAAAATGCCCACCACAAAGTTTGTTTTTTATATGGATAAAGGTAAATATATATATATGTGTGCTCAAGTGTACATGCCATAGCTTAAAATGTAGGTATCAGTAGCTTTGGGCGAATTACTTAATTTACGCTATTTTCTTACCCCACTTCTGAGGTTCTAAATCATGTTCTGACTATTTTTGATGTTAAGTAAGAAACACATAATAATATGCTCATGATCAATTGTACTTATTAATGGAAGTTTAAATAAGTAGCTTTCTATATAAGCTCTAAAACTGTTGATAGTGTAAACCGAACTGCAGCGAATTGTAGCCTGACAATTTTGGTAACTTTAAACTTTGTATTATGAGACTTTTTAACCAGAAATGTTCATTCAAAGCCAAAGGTAAGAGTTAATGAAGTTCCTACTCCGAGAATGACCCATTTTTTTACATGTTTTTTTTTTGTTGTTTGCTAGGAGTTACTTCTTAATTTGATTTGTAAAATAAAGTATATTAAAAAAAAAAAAAAAAACAATCTAAAAGTATATTGAATGATTGGTCTACATTAAGTTAATTTTGTCTTGGTTTTATAGTTGTGCTTTTCAAAATTCTGACAACTTATGATTAATTCAATTAAATGGATTAATGCAATAATTTATTGCAAAGTGGGAATTCTAAAAACAGTCGTATTGTGGGTTAAAAATCAAAATAAATAAACACTGGAAAACATTCTTATCCAAGGTATATATAGTTACTAAATAAACTTGTTTTACTAATTTTTCTCACAGAAAACTAACTGAATTAAGAAAACTTTGAACCAAAGAATTGAAATTTTTTTAAATTTTTTTACACAGAAATATTACATATCGTTCGGAAAATTTAGCAAATAGTATAAAATACATTTTAACAATGTTTTAGTATATTTTAAGAACCTATCTTATAAAGTCTAGAATTTCACACTGTTAGACCCTTTAACCTCGAATTTCTGCATTGCATCCTGAAATGAAAACACTCTGTTCAAAACATTCAAATTACAAAATGTAAGACATAAACTTTTATGAATAACAAACTTCTATCAATATTTAATTTTGAGTAATATTAAAGATAACTAATTTTTCAAAACATGTAGTGAAAGCTGTCTATCAAATTTTAGGCCAATAAAGTTAATAGCATCAAACGAGGTCTTCAGATATTGAAACGTTTAGCATTTGAAAATTGTATAAATATCTATTTATTCAATTAATATTTAGGAAGTATGAACTCACCTGTCAACAAAAATGACACAGTGAAATATCTGAAGACATATTTTTATGTTTTGCTTTGAGTAATGTCACATGACAAAGTATTAACTAGTGTTTGAAATTATTGGATTCATACTTTTATTTGAAATCGCTTCAAAAAATGCAAGGAAGTTAGAAAAATATTATTACTTTCGATAGCCGGTTCATGTGTTTTAGGAGATTATTGAACGGTTAAGAAATAAACCACAATTTCAACCTTATCTTTAGTTTACCTTATTTCCTACAACTGCCCTTTGGAAGCCTTTTAAACAAAATTAAACGTTACAAAAAATTGTTTATACACGTTTACTCATTTAATTTCTTGATTTATTTATGCGTTTATTTATTTATTAACCAGCCATTATTTATTTATTTTTTTTTCCTTGAATTCATTATTTATTATTCATTTTTGATTATTTATATATAAAAATCATTTTTATGTTTTTATCTAATCTTTTTTTATGCCTTTATTTCAATAATAATTTGTTTGGTCCTTCGAGCCGGATCTTAGAATATAATTTTGGGAAGAAAGAAAGACATGTCTGTTTTCGGCTATGCCTCTATTTTTACTCAAAAATATTCTTAATCTTCTTACAAGTAACTTAATTTACTTAAATCTAAAGATAATGAGATAAGATACTGACAAAAATAGAATATACATTTCCATCCCATGCTGTCTTTGGATATTTGTGTGTACATATACATGTGTTCCTTTATTATGAGTATCCATTCCTATAATGCTACGAGCTATTACAAGATTATTTTGTAAGGATCGTGTTTATTAATGAACATACCAAATACATTTAAACCAAAAATATATGAAAGTTTTTATTATAGTTTTCCTTCGAATGTAATCTTCACTTACAAATGTATTCCATATAATAAATTTGTCAGTTGTAAGACATAACTGAAACATCAAATTTCCAAACAAACTGCATATTTTTATATTGTAAAGTCTCTTTATATGAAAATAAAGTATGTATCTATATAAACATTGAAATTCTAAATTCAAATAGTTTTATATAACTTAACCATCTTCTACTTTCTATTTAAAACCCCTTAATCCCTAACCTTTGCTAGCATCTCTTCACTGCAAACTTTTTTCAACTCAACTTTTTAAATGATATCAATTCTTATTTGTTTCTCCTACCAAGGACTTGCGATAACTTTAAAAAGTTATAATAATGTATAGAAAATCGTTTTACTCGAATAACAAATGACCAAACAAATACCCAAAACGTGCATCTCCTTCAAATGTTTGGGCTTCAAAATTACTCTTCGATTAGATGTCAATCTATCAAATTGTCCTATAATTTAAGATTCTTTTTGTAAATCTACAGCCATCAAGTTTCTTCACCAGTGTTTTTTTTGTGTCATAAGCCACAAACCATTTTATTCGTCGTTCAGTCGGTTTGTTCGAGTGGACTCGCATCAATTCCATCTAAAGGCACTTACTTCTATCATCCGATGGTTTAATCCAGGCAATCTTTCAACCCAAAACCTATATCCAATTGCATTTGGTTTTGTCACTTCTTCCCATAGGACACACATATAAAGGTAGTCATGTGACAGGAAGTCAACGGAAACTATGGTGGCTGCTAAATTTCCAAGGCAGTAACCAAAATTGAAAAATAAAAAAATAAAACAAATATCTATCTATCGTCCTTTCCTTCCCATATCCATGCACTGCACAGCTCAGGCACACTCGTATATAGGTATCTATAATTTGGCCAACCTACGCTATGGTACGTTACGATTACAAAAATAAGAACTCCAAACATACCGATATTTTTGTTCTCCCAGCACGTTTCGAATACTGCACAGAGCACTTTGACAAAACCATGGCAAAGGGGAACGAATTCCTAGATAGAGGTACTTCTCTACCCATTCCTCTGTACTAACCCTGCATTTCTCATGCTCATTGCCGCTTCAGTCCCAGCCAAAGTCCCAATCCCGTTCCCATTGAGATATTGTACGTTTATTCTACAGGAGTTGCACAGCACAGTACACTACTGAATCCGTGCTTGGAAAGGTAAACCATCCATAGAGGTACTTTCAATCTCGATATCCCCGCATCACATCAAGTAAAGGCTACAGGGGATACGCGGAAAGCGGATAGCGAATTGCGAGTAATGAAAAAGAAAACGAATACAAAAAGAAAGAAAAATGTCTGTGTCCCTAAAATCACGTCTCCATCAGAACTCGGTCAATATAATCCCCAAGCCAAAAATCCGCTGCCTCAGGTAGGGATATATCCAGTATTCATGGAGTAAGGCATTCGAATTACATTGGCATGTGTCTCAGGACCTTTTTTTTGAGGGTTTTTTGCTTTGGCTGTGGATATGCTGTACAAGGTAGAGCACTGTCAGTGCTGGTTAAGGATTCGATTCTACAAGCTTTTTGCAAGTTTTACCTGATGCTACTTTGGTACCTTTTGCACTGTCTTTCGTTTTTGGTTAGTTTATGTACGAAATGTACAAAAGTGCTCAGTGGAATTATCAATGGAGAAGTTCGGTTTGGCTGATGGCATATACCATATATCGGAGTATGATGTGGGACCTCCAGTATACCATCTCCATATCTCCATCAGAATTGCTGGATGTGTGCCTCTTAAATACATTCAATATTTTATCTGGTGTCGTGAAGCTATATGCATATCCAAGGACGTTTGCATATTGAACGTATGTGTGGGTGTGCTGTTGTGCATGTGTGCGTGAATGTCAGAACAAATTGATGATCCAATTCCGGAAGGATTCTCTCCCTATATGCAATAAAGTTGTACAAACCTATACAATACATATAGTTGTGGATAAACTTACATAGATTGCATTTGTATTTACTTAGCCTTAATCCTCTTTGCCAATAGACGAAGCGCAAAGGAAAAGGGAACAGAATTTTTAAGAAAATTTGATTGAACCGTTTTACCTTCATTTGGAGTTTCAAGTATAGCTAAACGTATATTGATGTATATAAGATCCTAGGTGGTTGAAAAAGGAAGACATTTTCAATAGAAAAACACCTTCTTTTAAAAAATGTCAATGGTGGACACTCGAATAGGGACTTCTAACCTTTGACAGTTGATAGCGGCCATTTTTTGTGAAATTGGTTTTCTATTATCAGCTCATGCAACATTTTAACGTATGTCTCACTTTCCGTTAACTTTAATTATATTTTCTTCCGGAACTAAATTGTAACTCAATAACTGTATAAAAGCTTAAATTAAATAACTATATACAATACAGTGTTTGTTGAATGAACTCTGGATCAGTTGAAACGGTGATTTTCCAGATGAATTATGATAAAATGGTTGAGGGATAAGGCCTTTTTTCAAATATAAAATCGGTCTTTATAACGATGCCCGATTGTGTTATGGAAAAACCTTTGAGCACTAGGGCTTAGGATTTTTGTATTTAAGGCATTGCAAATTTATTCATAATTATCTATCGATATAAATAACCTGCAAAATAAGTTTACTTAACTTTTTAATTTTTCAAACTTATCTCTGTACCGTTATTTCCATATAAAAATTTATTATTTTTTTGAATTGGAGCAGTATGAATGTCGTTGGCAGCTATATCAGCCAGTTCGTTGCCTCTTATTCCAACATGTCCAGAAGTCCTCATTAACTTAAGCTTGGAAAGTTTTGAGATTATAATACCTCTTATTATGGATATGATAATAGACGAGTGGAAAGAGTTGAGTATAGCTTTTAGGACTGAGAGGCTATCGGAGCAGATCGTCTATTGCCTGATGTATTGCAACATTTTTGTATGGCCTCTAATATTCCCACAGCTTCCGCAGTAAAGATTGACGTAATGTCTGGTTAAATATCTTGAATAAGTGTATTGCCTTCTTTTGATACAATTGCAAATGTCGTGTTGTGTTGGTTAAATGAACCATCTGTGAATAGAAACTTCCATCCTTTATCGGAAAGTTTAGATGCAGTTTCAGTTAACATTTGTCTGTAGACTTCTGAGTTAGTATTCCCAACGCGACCTTCAAAGGTCGATACAAAATAAATTTCGTGAAAATGAAATCGCAGAATGGAATGAATCCCACCATCATTACACATCAATCAATCCCAACAAAATACACCCAATATATCCAACCCATACCCCAAAGGAAATGATAACGAACTTTGTCCGTCTCCGACTCGGTCATACCTGCTTTACCCACCAATATCTCCTCAAGAAAGAATCACCACCGACTTGCCCTACCTCCCATAATAACATCACCTACTTCGCCCTTGTCTCTTTTCCTCAAACTATATATTAAACATTATAAATACAAATTCAAAAATTATTGATCTATTAAAAGATTCTACTCAATCTAATATCGTGATTATAAATAAAATATTATTTCTACTACACTAACTTTTAACAAAGGACCCGATAGTATTCTGCTGCTATTGCTCCTATTTACCATTTATTAATAGTGTATTTAAAATATGTTATTGACAAGAAGAAAATACAGGCACTCTAGGAGTTATTAATACCCTTAAAATGTTTACGTTTACACATAGTGCGAGTGTTAGGAAAATACGGAACGATTAAAGAGGATATACCGGTGCAAATCTTACTCTTGAATATAAAAATAGGAGGAAAAACATAGTTCGGTAAAGCACTCCACATGCTGGGTGAGTGGTTAAAGAGGAATCTCAATATTTAACCGTAGGTACGTCCGAACTTAAGCTCAAGGGTAAACTGAAAAAAATATTTTTTTTTTTAATGCGCTATTTTTGATCACAAAATATATTATTATTCAAATCGGTTTATTAGTTCCTGAAAAAGATTAAAAATAATTAAACGGTTCTATTGGGACCACCATTCTGGAGCAATACAATTATATGTATCTATATATTTTTTTTATTGAAAAAAGCTTAGTTAAAGACAGACATTTTGGAGTAAATTTCATTAAAATATTTAGGGTCGTTTTTAGAAAATTTGAATAGTGACATTTCTAATCAGTATGGGGACAACTATGGACCTTAAGAAAGGAGGCGCCATCGACAAAATCCTGCACATTAATGGTTTCACAAAAATAATTGAAAGCAATGGTCATGATTTATTTTGTAGTATTTAGGAATAAAATTAAAAAAAGACTGTAATGCGACCCACACTGATAACTTTCCATCCTGTCTGTCGATTGTCTTGCTTAAAAGTTCGTAGGTTTTTGTGTAAATTTGCGTATTATTTCTTGTATATTTAATTTTTTTATAAAAACATGGGCTGTTGGATTTTTATAAAAAAAAAACTACTGAATATCGAAAACAATATTTCTAGTCAAATAAAAAGTTTGAAGACAATATTTTTAATTTTTGAAACGCTATTTGAATGGAAAGTAAGTTTTTACCAACTTTTATTATTTCTTGTAAAAGAAGTATCAATTCTATTTTTCTCAATTTTTTCAAAATGTTGAAAACAATATTTTTTATAAGTTATTTGAATTTTTGATTAAATATTTGAGTCGATATTCAAATTTTAAGAACTTTGAGTAATGTTTTTCAGGTTTTTATTTTTTTTACAAAAAAAACTTCCAATTCGATTTTTCTAAAATTTTAAAAACGTTATTTTTCGTTGCACAAAATTGTTTTGGAAATGAAATCATTTTGTATTCGTAAAATTTTCGAGGTGAAATTTTTTCTGTCAGTTGTTTTAATTAAAAAAAGTTGATTGGATTTTTTTCAAAAAAATTTGCTGATCACGTTACAATATATTATATAAAATTTAATTAAAGTCTCTAGCGTTTTTGGTCCATAAGATATTTAGGGTTAACCAAAATCTTCAACTTCCTTTTAAACTGCTATGGTAAAATAACCACCCATGAAATTTTCTTGAGAGCCCTTTCTACCTTATTATAACATTTATTTAAAGTCGATATGTCTTCTGGTTCTTGAGCCATGGACGACGAATAAACGTTGCTATAACGTATGGACGCACGTACACACGCATGAACAGACATCTTTCTAAAAATCTTTTATTTCGACTCTAGGTTTCAAGAAACGTCGAGAAATGTCACAGTTTTCATTTTGAAAAATCGGACCCATTTCAATAACTTCCTATGGGAAGTTAAAAAACACTTTTTAAGGGCCTATAAGATTGTTTAAAAATATTTGCCAGCTTGAATATATTACGAACGAAGAACGATTCTATTTTCAGAATTTTATGAAACGAAGATTATTGTATTTGACATTAATTTTATTCTCTAAAATCTCGGAGTAATAGTTTTTGTTACAAACATTTTTTTGTATGTTAATTTCCAATTATGCTTCACATATCTCTCCCCCTAAAACCACCATTTGCACTCAATTATATTTTTTGGCTCTGTTGATTTTTATTGCGTATGCGTATATCAAACATCTGTACTAAATTTCGTTATGATGACAATATCTCAAAGATGGTTTCTATAACATTCACAAAACACATTTGGCCAACACTGGATTTAAAACGTTCAAGGTGCTTGCTCTCGATAATAGGTGTCATAACCGGACACTGTCTAATAGGAAAGCACGCCAAGAGACTAGGCGTATTCTCAATAGATTTTCGCAAAATCTGTATGAACGAGGAAGAGAAAGAAACAATTATTCATCTTCTCTGCACATACCCTGCTCTGGCTCGAGAACGCAAGAATTACCTAGCAGAATTCTTCTTTAACGAGCTAAACGATCTAAGTCATATCAGCATAATCAGTCTCTCACGTTTCGTAAGGGACTCAAACTGGTTCCATTGAGCTCAAGTGGAAGCCTCAAAATTCATGTGCTATCACAATGGACATTAAACTGGCCTAAGTGTTTTCGTTTCCATCGTGGACAGCCACTATAACCTCACCTTCCATAACATTTTACCTGTTGCTCTTAAAAAAATGTATAAAAAGGACAATAAAGTTTTGAAAGATGGTTAAATTTGTTTGGGCATTAAAACACACAAAAAGTCAATATTCTAGTTTTTTACCATAAGTACCTAAGACCGAAATACAATTCGTATTCTTAAGATTTCACCGAAATTAAAACTACTTGTATCACTACATTTTTTTGTGGAAATATATGCTTTGGGCTGATGTTGGTAGGTAAACTTCTTAATAAAACATGAGGTTGTACCTATGTATGTACAATTAGCCTTAAAAGAGCATTGGAAAGAATGATAAAGTCTACAGTTGGGAATTCTAAATAATAGGTCAGTTTAAATTTGTTTGCTTTGTTTATTTTCACTTACTTTGATTATTCAAAATTCGATTGTCCTTTTTTTAATAAAACAAAAGCAAAATAACTTGAGTTAAAAAAAAATAATTATTTTCTCTCGAATATTTCCCTAAAAATGTTATGCTAGTAAAAACATCCAACATATTTCCAAGTCCAAACTTAAAGTACAGTATTTATCAAACAATTTATTGTTATTTTTTCTCACGGAAGTGTTAAAATCTAATCTCTTAGCCGAGAATCTTGTAAAAACTCCAAAATTGATTCAAACAAAACATTTTGTTTTAATGTCTCTCCGATAATATTCCTTCGATCCTGACTGAAATAAGATGTTTGTCCAAAATCGAAAAACACTAGAAAAGCTCCCTTTATATGTGTTAAGATAAATTTTTACGACCGATTTAACGATATTTTTATAGCAATGGGACAAAGTTCTATTATGTATCCCCCGTTAGACAAGAATATAGCAGTTAGTAGCAGTATATAACACATATAGCAGATATAGAAGATTCCTTGTAAAAGTTTCGTTTTAGAGGCGAAGAAGAGATAGTAGTCCAGAAGTATGAGCACCTACGAGTTGAGAGTATATCGTTAAATATTATGTTTTTGTTTTGCAGGTTTTGATACCATATACCTATAGAGGATGGGAAGGAATGCTAAACTGTACTATGGATGGGGGTTAGGGTGAGGGATAGAAAGCATCTTCAATTTTGTATACGCGATGTAGGTTTATAGTGACCTAATAACTATTTATACTGACCGAGCAAATTGTTGTTTTTTCTTATTCTATCGCTGCTGCTTCTGAGTCTGGCTCTGGCTCTGGCGCAGACATAAAAAGCTTTGAGTTCGTTTACTGAAAATTTACCTTTTAAACTCATCTCTTTGTTGTTGTTCTTTTATATGTTGTTCGTTTGAAGTTAGGAATTTAAGTGAACTATTAAGTGTTTCCACATGCTTTAGCAAACTTATGTACGTAACGTAGACGTATCTATCTGTTATACCTTCTTTCCAGGAAATGTATAATGAAAATAAATGTGATACTTAGAAATAATTTATAAGCACTTCATTTGAATGTCTTGAAAGTACCTACGGCTGAGGTTGGTCCGGTCGGTCTGGTCGGTTGATAGGTTGGAGCAAAAAAAAAGGACCATGCGGTCTAAAAATATTCAAATGGACGAAGCTTTCTAAATAGCTAAACAATAGTGTGGACGGTCGCCACCGCCCGCCGCCCGCCGCCGGCCGAAGAGTGTGGGTAATTGGACGGAAATGTGATCACGGCAGTGGGTAGCAAAATTAATATTAAGATTTTACGTGGGTAATTGACATTATTTTAAGGAAAGTGTGTGTTAAATGTGTTTAATATTCAATTAAGGTATTTTAGATGGACACTTGGTTTGGAATAAAATAATGATCACATTTACGGAGTAAGCTATTTAAGGTTACAACTTTTTTCATCCGAGTTTATGAATGTTAACGTCTTATTTATTCATGTCACATTTGTATGTTAATAGAAATAATTGATGTGAATTGCTGAAAAGTGCTGATTCAAAAAAACATTAAGTGCAGTGATATATGTAAGTGGGTCATCAATAAGAGGTTTCATTTAGATTTTTTTTGAACAAATAACTATTTTTTTAAAGAGAAATTAGTGCTTGATTAATTAATTGTAAGGAACAAGGTATGTTTCTAACAGTTTAAAATAATAGCAGACAAATAGCTACTAATTCTACGGATGCAATACCACATACTTTTTTTGATATTTTCCATGCCCCTATTAGGATATACGTATGTGGTTGTTTGTCTCCGATAACTTCGCGAGTTTCATCAATTTTTTAGTATTGGTTTGAACTTTAACTTTAAGATAGCTCTTAATAAAGAAGCTCTTGAGGCCATAAGACTATGTGGAGAGTGTTTGTTAGCCTTTTAGTGCAATATTACTTGCAGGGAACTTTTCTTACAAAACTACTATTTTTCAGTTTCTTCATTTATTTATCAAAGTATAAAGTTATAAATGAATATCGATCTGGTTTGAAATCTAACATTTTTCTACGTTTCAAGATTCCTGGGACCCAAATCCAAGGTTCTGAGAGAAATGTATCTGTGTGTGTTCGTACCTCCGTAATTTTCTTCTTTGGAGGAAATTCAGATAAATTTTGTTCAACCCAGAATACATTTTTTGACATCTGGTGGACTTTTGAAAATAATCCCATTTACATTAAATATTTTACAAGAAATAAAAACCTTAAAAAATGTCTACAAAAATTGCTGAACATTAGTTTTCAACTCAAGTACTTTAAAAAATATTACATGAATATTATTGTTAACCATCAATATAATTTTAACTGAAATTGTCAATTTAAAAAAAACTAAAACCCAACTGAATATTAAATTAAATCGATCAAATGTCTGGAATATCTTTACAAAAAAGCGTAGACATCAATGATTGATTAAAAATGCTTTTAAAATTCCTCAAATGATAATTAAGCTAATCTAATTTTTGAAAGTATGGCAAGCAAACAAAAGCATATTAATTGTTCGAATATATTGACGTGCGAAGGTTCGAACATACGGCTTAAGATTCTACGGACCTTGAAAACGTTCAAGGTCCATTTCATAAATCGCAATAACTATAATAAAACTATGTGAGAATTTTAACATAACCAGGGATGAAAAAAGAAATAGTTTAAATTAGGTCTTTAGTTAAAATAATTAAATTTAAATGGCATTGTCTTTTACTCAAAACTCCATTTTCCTAAGAATGACTTTAAAACGTATTTTTAAAAGCATCTGCAAATTATTTGCGCATACGTTTTCAATAATCTAGATAGACCATATAGAAAACCTCCTCGAAATCCCTTATTTTACTTTTAAATCCTTGAAGAAATGTAGATACATTACCCCAGAGCAGTGCATCTGTTATATAACATAAATATCCCTCCTGAACATTACCTCTCAATATATTACTTTTTTTTCATTTCTTTTCAATAACAATAACTTTTTTGCACTCATCTTATAGGAGCTTTTTATTTCAATATATAATTTACCGAGGCGTGACTTACCTTTAATGTTCCAAAACCCAATAATCTCAGCCACAAAAAAATGTTCTTATATCTATCTCCAATAATCCAATACCCTTCTTTTGGTGTTCCTTTCGTGTGCTATTTTTTTTTTGTTTTATTTCCTTTCTTAAACGCCATTATTTATTGCTTTTTACTTTATTGCAAGTACACTCAAGTGAATATTAAGCACATAAAGTTAACCCATGCACGAACACAAAACAAAAAATAGCAAACAAAAATAAGAAACAAATTGTCATAAAAAAGAAGTAGCTTATCGACTTTTAAGAATGTATTAACAACCATCTGGGGAGTGATTTTGAACAATTTCATAAAGAAACAAAATCGCCATATAAATAAATATTCTCGTCCTTCAAAAAAAAAATATAAAACAAAACAAAATGCTAAACCAAAAAGTAAAAAAAACAAAACATTTAAGTCATGCAAAATATGTTCAATAAAGTTGAACGTTTTAAGCTTCTTAACAAAATTCTCTTACTCCTTATTGCAGGACTTAAAAGGAATGAATAGAAAAAAGTGAAAAGAACACTGAAATGAAAAAATTACTAAAAGTCGACTTAAAATGTATTTCAAAATCTCAACCCTGACCTTAAAGGAGTACATACCTCCTATGTTATAATCACAAGAGTAAATAACAATATACAAAAAGTGTTTATCCTACCCCATCAAAATTTCCAGGATAATAGAAGCCATATGCCAACCGCACCGATACTTTTTATTCACTTTATTATACCGTTTTACCGGACCACAACAACAAAATAACGTCAGTCTAAAAAACCAAACAAAAAATTCAAATAAGGTCATTTTGAGGGCGCAACAAAAATGGGTGAATTTGGATTAAGGGTAAGCTCATGTGTAGCAAAGCAAAGACCCGCATCAAAACAGCTGGCGGAACGGAAGGTTGTGTGCAAAAAACAAATATTTAGTATGAGCATTACACAGTTAGATCATCATCGTCCTCATCATCCCCATCATCGTCATAACGGCAATTAACGTTTAAATGGCGGTTGTTGTATTAATTGGTGTTGTTCGCAAATTAAGTGTCCTTCACACTATAAGCGTGTTTATGTTGCTGTTGCTTGCTCTTTGGTAATCAAATTATTGGTTCTGTATATACTAAATAGCTGTTGTACCTATTTAAATTATGTATATCTATCTTCACCATCAGTTTTACCACATGGCTGAACAACAACCGTTCTATCAAGTATGGTGTTTAAATAATTTGCTATAAATTTGTAGGACTTAATTATACTTACAAGTAGAAGTAGAGCCATAGATTAATAATATAAATATGTACAACATATGCATACATTTTTTTTTATTTTATAACAAGGGTAAGAAAATTATTGTTTAGAAAAGTGGTAAAGCTTCGTTAAATAAGTACACACTTAAATTATTAAATTGGTGTGAATTTAAAATTTGAAGTGACTAAAACCCTTTTTTAATTAAAGGCAAGCACGTGATATGAAAGGAGGTCAACTTAGTTATAAAAGGCGTGTGTGCATAGGCAATTACTCAATATTACTTATTTGTTTGTTAACGTCTTTACTGAGTGTTCCACATCAACAACATCAACACTTGTATAAATTATAAAGACCAACATTTCTTTTTTGATAAAAATGAAATGGACGACCAGATCGAACGAAATTGTTAATTTATCCAGAGAGTCTGTTTAAAAACAATTCTTTATTTTATTATCTTTAAAAATCTAAACAAATTTTGATTTCTCAAAAAACCTTATTTTTTTTGAAAATCGTTAGAGCAATTTTTTGAAATTATTTTTTATTTTTATTGTTCAGTCAACAAAAGTTTTAATAAACGTCTTATGTTTAAATTTCGTTGAAAACCGGTGACATGTTTTTGACACATGTAATTGCATTTGTGACAAATTTATTTAAACATTTTTTTTTTAAATACGGCTTTTTTGAGCATTAAATATCATTTGCCCAATGTGACAGATAATTTAAAAATTGAATATCGGTTTTATGTTGGTTAACTTCTGAAGCAATACAAAAATATATTTCGTATATTAAAATAGCTAATAAAAAGTTCGAACATTTAATTTTTGACCGAAAAAATGTATGGGGATTGCTGTTAGCTTTGGTCAAGAAATCACAAAAAAATTAAGGCACATCTGCTGAAAACATTAAGATCCAAGTTTAATCAGGATCCATCTAACGGTTTTGGCTGTAGAAAGATAGAAAGATGGACGGACGAAATCGGTTGACCTTTCAAAAAGTAATTTTTATCGACTAAATAATGACCAATTCGATTCAAATAACGATTTAATGTACATGTTTTTTTTAATTTTAAAATTAATTTTTCTGCAGAAGTCACTACTTAAAATATCCAATGTTAAAAATTACACCAGGCTAAAATATAATATAGATAAAAAAAGTAACATAGTTCTTAAAAAAACCCGAAGTAACAAAATAACACGGTTACAAAATATCAAAGGATACAAAAAAAAACTGGTTAAAAAATAACCGAGGTTTTAAAATATCCCAAACTAAAAACTAACCTATGGTAAAGAAATCAAGGCAACACAATAAATAAGGTTATAACATAACCAAAGGTTATAACATAACCAAAGGTTATAAAATAACAGAGGTTACAAAATGACCCATTTCAAAATATAACCCAATTAAAAAAATTACTTGGGCCAAAAAATGACCCGAGTTAAGATCGCAAAACACTAATGTTTTAAGATTACTGGGGTTAGTAAGGTTAAGATATAACATAATGTTTAGCTGTTTGTAAATAACTAATATTACAAAATAAGCCTGGTTAAAAAATGTAATAGGTCTGTGCCACCTTAAGGTTTTTTCAAGGGTACGTGTTATAAAATAAAATACGTTAAAAAATAACAGAGGTTAAACAAAACCAAGGTTGTAAAATAAACGAGATTACAAAAACAACCAGGTTAAAAAATACTCGCTTTTGAGAAATAACCTATCATTAGGAATAACCGGATTAAAAAATAACCGAAGGTTTAAAATAATCCAGGTTATAAAATACGAAAGGTTTAGGAATATTTCAAGGCCTTATTTCTCATTCTCATTTTATGGCAGTTTTATAAAGGGCAACCACTCGCATTTATTAAATGTTTTAACATTAATATATGAAATACGATGAAATATTATCACATTTTTGATTGGATGAAGATTAACAATTTGTCATTCGAAAAACGACCATTTTATAAGCAATAAAACACCACTATTTCATAACGATTTCATTTCATTGGAAATTGATTTTTTCGAAAATCTTAGGTCACTTTATAAAGCATCTTTTTAAAGTTTTTTTTTTTCTGTTTCAGTTACTGTGTCGCCAGGAGAATGGAGAAGACTTTTGTTAGGCCAATTAGAAGACAGCGCATAAAACTGGCTTACCAAACTGGTATGTGGTATTTTAGCTTAATATTTTTGGTAGTTGCTATTTTGCATTTTTTAAACATTATCGCTGTTTAGCATATATGCTTTAAAACTCAAAATATTTGTATTGTCTTATTTGAAAATTTCGAAATTGTTTTCATACATGCGTTTTTTAAAGACTAACTGTAAGATCTTTTGTAGGAAGTCCTTAAAAGTGTTTATTATTTAGGAAGTTGAAACCAAAATTACGACGTTTTTAAGACTTTATTGATGCTATTAAATAAATTTTTAAACTGAATTCCATTACTACACACTGAATTTTCGTTAAAAGTTAATTAAGAAGCAAACTTATTTGAAATTTTGTTGTTTTTTTTTTGTTTTATAAAAATGTTAGCTTAAATTGATTAGTTTTTAGTATTCTAATTTTATTTTATTTATATTCTAACCATATTTAAGACAAAATTAAAATATCAAACAATATCGGTAAGTTGATTTATTTAAAAAAAAAAATCTGTTAACCATGTTTTTAATTAAAACTCTATGATTTTAGTTTATAAACTGCTTTATGTCCAAATTTGTGCCTGTCAAAATATTGAAAAAAAGTTGTATGGCTGTTAAAATTTAGCCTTGACAATCACCATAAGCTCCAAAACCAAGTTTAAAAGAAGAGGCTATAGTGCGACCCACACTGATAATTTCCCCTCCCGTCTTTCGATTTGCTTACTTAAGAGTTTTTAGGTTTTTGTGTTTTGTCAAAAAAGTTGTCAGTAGAATCATTCTTAAAAATTTTAAAATTACTAACAGTATTTTACATATAATGAAACAGTTTGATTTCGAAATCTATTTTTGTTAGCAAGATTTTTAGTTGCAAAACAATTTTAACCAATGTTAGTAGCATTTCTTAAAAAATTGTATTTTTTATGTTAGCAGATACAAATTGGATGAATGAAATTAATTTGAAGTCAATATCACGACGTATCGAGAACCGCACATCAATTTTTACCCAATTTCCTTTCTATTTTTTGTAGATTGTAGAGTGTTGGATTTTTAAAAATAAATAAAAATAAAATGTAATGAATGAAAAACAATATTTTCTGAACGATAAAATAAGTGTGAAGCCAATATTTTTAATTTTTGAAAAGAGGTTTGAATCGAAAATCAATTTTTAAAAACTTTTATTTAATTTTTGTTTAGGTTTTTATTTTTTGTAACTAAACTGTCAATTAATGTTACTAAATAATAACAACAATATTTTTTAAAAGAAAAAAATTAGTTTAAAGTCAATATATTAAACTTTTGAAAAAATATTTAAGTCGAAAATCATGTTTTTTTTTGTAAGAAAACTGTCAATGCGATTTTTCTCAAATTTTTACTAAATGCTAAAAACAATACTATAAGTTGCACAAAATTGTTTTGAAGATAAAATCGTAAAATTTTCGAAGTGACAAATATTGTTTTTTTCAGTTTTTTTTTAAATTTATGTATAAATAAAACAGTTAGTGTGAATTAAAAAAAAAATATTTGTTTGGTATCACGTAACAATATATAATATAAAATTGAATTCAAGTCTCTAGCGTTATTAGTTCGTGAGATATTTAGGGTTATCCGAAATTTTTTTTTTAAGTTGCTATGGTAAAAAAAAGCAGAGTTTAGAGTCCCTTCTGAATCTTTCTGCATTATTATCTGTACAACAAAATTTATTTGAAGTTCCCGAACGTATGGACGAACGTACATACACACGACGCACACAGATATCTTTCTAAAAATCTTTTATTTCGATTCTAGGGACCTTGAAACGAGAAATGACAAAACTTTTAATTCGACAAATCGGACTGATTACAATAATTTCCAATGGGAAGTTAATAACGACAAACAAGCGAATAAGTACATTGTTTTTAGACTTAAACACTTCCTTCATATTTTGAGAAACTTTTAAATTATTCTCTTGAGGGTAACGGCTAAACATATTTAAACATTAACGTTAGGTGAGTTGTACTTTTAAGTATTTTATTCCAGTGGAACATTTAATTTATTTGTAATTATTAACCAAGAAATTTCTTTGCATTTAGTTTGTACTTATTTAAATAAAACCCACACCACACGGTAATTGGAATGAAATTGAGTAGGAATTTAGGACTTCCTACATGCGTCATTCTTATAAAACTCAAATCTGATTGCGCTGAAAATAATATCTATTTAATTAGAAACCACTCAGTTAGTTTTACAATTATCACAGTTTTATAATTAATCACAAAGGTATTGAAGTCTTATTTTAGTTTTTTAACCAAACCTTTTTTTCTTTTATGGATTCAAAACCATTATACTTACCTTCCAAGCTTCTAGTTTTTCCCCAAAAATAAAAACTCAAAATGCATTTGTTTCAAATTATATATATACGCTCTTAAATATTTATTTTAATATATATTTTTTATTTTTATAAGTTCTTTTTTTCTCTTAAATAAATATTCTTTTTTTATGTTTTTTCTCAATATACTTAAATTTATAATAATAATAATAATAATAATAATAATCTATGATAAAACATAAAATATATCTGCTTGGATTTTCTTTCTATAGGTAAATAAATTTGTATTTATCAATAGTAAATTTATTTATTTTTTCTGGTAGTAGGTAGGTATATTTTTTTTAATAATTTATTGAAATACAAAATCAATGCAAAGTGAAACACTTTATAAATATTTTTGTTATATAACTTCATTGAATATAAACTGTTTCTTTTCTTTTCTATTTTATTTTCATATATAAATCTTTGTTGGTTTTTTAAAGTTATTTCTTTGGAGGAAGTGTAACAAAAAAAAATGTTTCTATTTTTGTTTAATTTTAAGTATTTTCTTATTTTTTTAAAACATTATTGCAAATCCTAAATGTTTCTATTTTATTCGGAGATAAATTTTTATACAAGTTCGCATAATATGATTTTTGTTTTTATGTTTGTTCTAATTTGTATTTACAAAATTTATTTATATCACAATTACCTACTTAAATTTTTTGTTGTCGATTTGAATTTTAATTACAGTTTTAGTATTTTTTATTTCGTTTTTTCTTTGCAACTTTTGTTATTTACAAAAATATATGATTTTTTTTATTTTTCTTTGAATATTAAAATTTAAAATCTAAATTATTTTCTAATAAATATTGAAATTAAATTTCTTGTAATAAAATCTAAAATTAGTTTTTTGTTTACTACTAAAAATATAAATTATTCTTATTTTATGGTTTAAAAATCTTAAAAAATGTGTTTTTGTTTTTAGTATAAAATTAATCTTTAAAATATGATTTTTCTACAAAAATAATTGTAATCACCGGAAAGAAGATTTTTAAAAACCAAAAATGTGTTGAAAATCTTAATCATTTACATAAATGCTGCCACTTTTATCAATTCAGTTGCAAGAACTCAATAAAATATTCAAAAAACGGAAATAAAAGCCAGAAAGAAAAGTGATGAAATTTATAAGAAACCAATGAATATTGCTTCACCGACCGAAGTACATAATTTATAACACCCTTTAAGGATCTCTTAACGAAATCAAATTGATGTCTAATGCATTTTTGTTGAAGGAGTAGCTCTGCAAAAACTGGGATCATCGTCAACGGCAACCCAATTAATTTCGGCCGTCTGCATCTGATAGGGGTCAGTTGAGGCCAACTTCGACTATGGTTTCTGTAGTCGTTGTTGGGGTAATGTTTTGTTGCATTTGGTCGTTGCAGTTGGCAGGATTCAATTCCGATGCCATATTCCGGGAATCAGTCGCTAATGCTGCTGCTGCTGGTGGTGCTGCTGATGATTCTGCAGTTGGTGGTATCACAATGTTTGAATGAGATTGACGCTGCTGCTGTTGATGCTGCTGATGCTGGGAGGACGAACAGGATATGGATGAAGGAGTTGTTATTGATGCTGGAAGTCTTCCTGATGACGTCGTCGTGTGAAGGGTTGGGGTTGGAACTGTTATTGCTGTTGCTTTGGATGCTACCGGCAAATGTATACTCGACTGTGCTTGAGATGTTGCAACTGTTTGTTGACTCTGCAGCGATGTGAGTGGCCCGGGGGGTGATTTTGTGGGTGGTGGCGGTGCTGGCGGCAAGACAAGCTCATCAATCGTACAAACTCGGTCATCAATTGGGAACTTGAAGTTGATTTCGTTGCCAGTAATTGCGGGTGATGTATCGGAATTCTTTTCCAAACATTTACTATCGCCTGAAAGCACACAAACCAGAGACACACATACAGCCATATAAAAATAAATACATACACTATATAGTAACAATAAATATAACATGACAAGGATATAATGGCCATAGGGTAAAAATTGTTCTCTATATTTAATTTATCGATAGAGGACGACGAAATGAATAGAAGAAGTGAAAGGTCTCAAGAAAATGAACGTTGTTAAAGTTCGATTTTCTTGAGTTTGGGGATAGAATCAGAAGCAAATTGAGACAAATTGGATTTTAATTATATGATTAGTGACTTTTGATTCCGTATTCTTACTAAAAGTGACAAATTTTAGTGGAAATATGGGTTATTTTATTATTCGTATTGATTTCTAGGACATAATATTTGGGGTTATTTCAATGGCAGTTTTGAAAAACACATAGTCTACAATCGAATTCTGAATAGCTTTTCTTTGTTTTGTCGCCTACAAATTGAAGTTATAAATGAGAAAACTTTAAATCCGGAAAACATAGCCCTCAAGTTTTATTTTTTAATTTCTTTTTTAAAAGTGGAGACCTACATAAAAAATAGAAGACAACATTTATGTCTGATTCTTTTTCACTTCTCTTTTAACATTAAACACTATAAAGTGAACAATGAGAACGATGTTTTTGTGCAATTTGTTCAACATGCAGCAAAACAGGAAATTCTTTTGTGATGAAAGTTCAAATAGAAAATGGTTGTTTAAACAAATGCACTGCATGGGTTATAAAAAGGACGAAGACAAAAATGAGTTAAACATTGAAAAGATGAAAAAAAACACTGTTCAGCTAGACTTTGTTGCTAATATACTGAAAAAAGAGTTTTCTATGTATTGAAACAGGTGCACAACGTGGTATACGTGTTTGCATAAGAAAAACATAGTTTTGCATTATTGCATATTATGCCTTTGTTCCTCGTTTAAACCAAAATGAATACGAAAAAGAAGAAAAAAATTCACTAAAGATGCAGAGATAAAGAGTGGAAATACTGTTCTATTTCATCTAGTCATAAATGCCCCCGGAAGTGGATTTTTAGTTCATCCTTAAAGCAAATACAAAGCTTTTAAAACTTAAGGCTAATTCACTATACAACAAAAAAATTCTGGTAGCTTAAAATAGTGTTAAAAGCTTGGAAAATACTGAAAAAATATTTCTATAGATATAAGCTCTATGTAAAATAAGCGCGGCATTTTTTGAAAAAGAATTTTTTTGACGAAATGAGGCAACTATATCGTGCTTGGATGTAGATACGTAAGTTAGTGAAAAAAAAGTCGTAAGACTGCCTTTGATCTTAACAGGTCAGAATTTTTCGCACTATAGCCTGAGGAGAATTCTGCCCTCACATCTTGAATTATTTACATACAGCACACGACGATTAGCTTTGTTTTCGCTACATAGCTTTATTCTTAAAGTAACTTGAATTGAAAATTGATTTTATGATTTATGATTTTATTTTATTTGTTACGCTAAACATTTTCAAGCCACCTTGGTGATGTCAATTTACCGATTATTTGAGATTTGACCAATGTGGTCTATTTTCGGTACCAAACGTAAAAGACTGTTATTTCCACAATCCCGAGACGATTGAAGCATTATGGACAAAATAATTCATGCAATTTGTGAGCTACAATCTGAAACCATCGACATGATGTAAGAAAATTTTCCTGAGAAATTGGAAATGTTTTATCTTACCAATATTACATCACAATAAAGGGTGTTTTTTAGAGGCATATAACTTTAAAATAGAATACAACCTAGAAGATTTTCTTAACTTGATTAACCTAACTCCAATTTTTAATGACTTTTTCCAACACTTTACGACGTATGTCGGAAATAACGCTCACAAAAAAAAAAACTGGAGACTAATTACCGAATCCGAAACGATTCTTGCATAAAATAAATGATCAGATGAGCTGTTGCGCCGTCTTATTGTTAAAATGACAGCTCCTGCCTATTAAAGCTGTTCAATTCATGAAAGAAAAAATCGGTTATTATATTTCTATAGCGATCACTATCGACAGTAGCATTCTTGCCAGCATAGTTCTTAAAGAAGTACAGACCAATTATTCCACCAACAATTGAAATTTGACAGTGATTTTCATAAGATTATAATTTCGTTCTGAAATATTTATTTCTAGATAATCAGAATCACAAAGAAATGAAGAACAAAAAACGCACTGATAACTTCCCATCTCGCCTGTCCATTTGTCTTGCCTAAAAGGTTTGTAGGTTTTCGTTTTTTGTTAAAAAAGTTGTCACTTGAATTGTTCTAAAAAATTCTAAAATTACCAACAACATTTTGCATATGATGAAACAGTTTGATTCCAAAATTTATTTTTGTAAACAAGACAAACAATATCTCTTGTTTTCGAGAACCGAACATCAATTTTTACCTAATTTTGCGTACAATTTTTTGTAGATTTTATTTTTTCATGGAAAAAACAGACTGTTGGATTTTTATTTTAAAAAAATGTACTGAATATTGAAAACAATATTTCCTGTGAGATAAAATAAGTTTAAAGCCAATACTTTTCAATTTTGAAAAGATATTTTAGTCGAAAACCAATTTTTACGAACTTCTGGTAATTTTGTTGGTTAACAAAATTTTGACTCGATTTTTCTCAAAATTTTACCGAACGTTGAATACAATATTTCTTATAAGACCAAATTCGTTTATTAGTTTTGGAAAAGGCATTTGAGTCAAAATTAAATTTTTACCAACTTTGTGTACCTACGTTTTTTTTAGGTTTAATATTTGTATAAAAAAAAACTAACAATTCTATTTTTCTCAAACGTTATTCTACGATGCACAAAATTATTTGGGGATAAAACCATTTTTTGTTCGGTAAAAAACCTATGATTTGATTTTTTCCCAAAAAATATACTAATATAGCATCACGTTACAATACATAATTTAAAATTTATTTCAATTCTCTAGCATTATTGGTTCGTGAGATATTGTGGGCTAACCAAAATGTTCACCTATTTTTTAAATTGCTATGGTAATTAGACCACTAAATCAATTTTTAAGAGACTATCTATCTGCATCTTTCAGCATTATTATCTGTGTAACAAAATTTATTTAAAGTCGATATGTTTACTGGTTCTTAAGCTGGGGACGCACAGACATCTCTCTAAAAATATTTTATTTCGGCTCTAGAGACTTTGAAGCTTCGAAAATTGTCAACATTTTCAATTCGACAAGTCGGAAGAAATGTCATTTTTTTTGTAATTTAATTTTTTATAATTGATTCTGACATAAAAATAATCAACTCAAATTGTATGTTTTTTTCTATTTGCAACAAAAAACATTGTCATACAAAATGTATATAATGATCTGCTTTTGATCCTAATTTTAGTAATTTAATCTCTCATTTTACTTAAAAATATTCTCTCTCATCAAGTTTGAAAATAATTCAGCTTTACTGCACAAGTCAACAAAATATAAAATAAACCATCATAGGTACATATACATTTGCATATCTGATAGTATATATGTGCATTGTGCATTACAGTGTAGGTATGTACACATCATCAACCATCCTGGAAAATTGTTTTCAATTTCCATTACTTGTTTGCAGTAATTTATACCAAACAAACTCCTTTTTTCTCTCTGTTGATGTTTCTTTCTCAAATACGAGTATATGAATATCGGGTAAGGTATATCCTTGCTTCGAGCTATGTACCTATACCTATACCAACGTAAAAAAAAGAAAAAGTAGCCTGCAGCTTGCTGATAACTGTGAAATAACACCATATCCGCTAAAGCGTTTTCTCTCGTTGTATTAATCCTGTTGCGGGTTTCTGCAACTTCGACATCGACATCGACATCGACAACGACCATACAGTTCAATCAATCAGCTTCAAGGGTATTTTTATATATATACATATCTACATATGTAGGTAGGTCCTGATATAGTGCATATATACAAGATCCCATTCTCATCTTACATCGTCAGAGCCTTTTTCTACCCATATATTGAAAACTATAGAACACATCATGCTCTTGAGTTTGATGTTGATGCATCGACGACAACTATGTCATCCAAAACAATCGAGAATCGTGTCAGGAAATTGGGAAAACAGGTTGTGAATTTTACTGCAGCTATAAAACTATACCTAGATATACTCGTATGTCATCGCATCATCATGCAAAGCAAACGAGCATAGGGTAAAAGAGTGTGAAAAGCTTGATTTTCTAACCTAACTATGGGCAATATACTTCGTAATTGTACGTTTCGTGTGTGATGTCAATGCTTGAGCCTGTGCTGTGCGTGTACGTGACTATAAGGATGTTTGAACAGGATTTAGCTCAAGGTACCAATGTGATGATTGAAAAATGAAAACAAAAAAAGAACAAAAACGGAAATCAGTCTTTACGTAAAGAATTTCAAATTGCCATCACATTTCATCTAGATTCAATGCGCACACATCGAAAGCGAATTGAAACAAAAAACTCAAGAGATTCTTTTTTTTTAGTCACAAGGAAGAAGTACACTCCATCCTTTCGCCACTTTGAATACGAAATTTTGAAAAATTCTATGAATTGAAATAGTTTCAGTTCTGTTTTAGACCAATTTGAAATCATTTCTGAGTACTGTAACAATCTAATCTATAGAAAACCTTCATAAACAGATAATAACCCTCTTGAAAACGTTCGCACGTGGAATAATATATTCTTAACTTAATTTCTTTACATCTGAACAGTTTAATTAAACATAAGTTGAAAGCATCATCATGTACACAGAAATTAAGACACTCCTAATTGTATTTCTCTCGCTTCTAAACCTTGCACACAGCACACTATAAAGTTCCTATAAAGTACCTATAACTACTTCTATAGTGCAGTGTCTTCTACTGAAAACACAACATCATACATACATATATACATAGCTCGTATATCCTGTTAAATGAGAAAGAAAATCAAATTAATTTATAACACATATTATATACATACCTCCATTACGTCGGTCTTCTCGCGTGTAATAACGAGCACGATGTCTTGAGAAGCAAACAGCCATTGCCAGGATAATGATGGCAATTAGAACAAATATAATACCGCCCAGAATTGCAAGTGTATTAAGGCCACCTGGTATCGACAAAAAAAAAAAAGAAAAAAACAAAAGACTATATTACTAACTTTGTACCTATGTATCTATATGATGTGAACAAAATCTGTAAAATTGCAACATAGACAAGACAAGATAAGTGTGCTTTGGCACAACACAAAAATTGTTATATATATATTTAGCTATTAATCAGTATTTTTAGATACAATATAAGAAAGAAAACAATTTGTAACAGTCGAATGCAATTATAAATCTTTAGTCCCAAAGAAAAAAGAAGGACTATTCAAGGAGCAGCAACAGCAGCAGCATTTAAGACAATTAAGACGATAAATAGCCACAGAGCATTCACTTTTGTACTATGATGGTGGTTAACTTGGTTGCACGGGAACGGGTTAAACGAGTGTGGTTTTGTCAGCACTTTAAGAAAAATAAAAAGAAAACTAGTTTAAAAAATAGGTTTTTCCAGTGGTTAAATGCTCTTGGAAGATCATTTATCCTCTATATGCATTACAGCATCATTAGTCAACTAAGTAAAAAGAGGATGATTTAGAAAACACATTTTTCAGTTGTGCATCCATAGGTAGATAATGGTACAACAAATTTAAAGAGCAACTCGTTTTGAACTTTAGTTCACAATGCGTGGTCGTTCGAAGACAGTTTGTTGGGGATTCATCTTATCCTACAAGGACATTGTTGCCTAAATTTTTGTTAAAAGATGTAAATATGTCATATGGAAGAATCGATAATGTTCGATAAACAATTTTCAAAAAAAAAAAACAATCAAAAACTTTGAATTCAGTTTCAAGCTTTTTGTTTTTACTATTTACTATGATAAAATGTAAGCCCAGGGATGTAAAAATTGCAATACGAAAACATTACATAAAATACAATTTGAATGCAAGACACAAATTATTTAAATTAAAAAATAAAATGGTCGACTGGGTCGAACAAACTTGCTTATCTATCGCAGGAATTTTTAAAAATATTTCAATATTTCCTTTATTTGAAGATATACAAATGTACCTGCAAAAAATGTTTGTTTTCAAAAAAATGATGACCCATTTCCAATATATCGAATTTCGATAAAAATATTCAATATTCAAAAATAAAAACAATGACAGTTTTGATTATCAAATATTATTGAGACATCATAATAGCTTGTACAGACAAAAAAATGTCTGGACCAACGCAAAAATATTTTTTGTATATTGAAGGAAGACAAATTAAGAAATTAAATTAATGCAAAAATTAAAATAAAAATCCATCGGTTTGTTTTTGAAAAAATTTGAATTTTCGATTTGATGACTAACAAATTTGTTATTTTTATTAAAAATTCTTAACAGTGAATGGGGTCAAAACCCTGATTTAAGACTTTGAATTTAATCAACCCAATGTGTGGGGTGTAGTAGCGAGGACATTCAGATCAACAGACGAACGAAATGGGGGACCCATCGTTATTTCATATTTGATTAAATTCTCAAGTTCAATTCATTTTACGAATG
The DNA here is from genome assembly GCF_945859685.1 of Eupeodes corollae. NCBI lineage: Eukaryota > Metazoa > Arthropoda > Insecta > Diptera > Syrphidae > Eupeodes > Eupeodes corollae. The sequence continues at coordinate 114,840,246 of NC_079149.1, forward strand.
CAAAACTTGCCATATAGTTCCTAAATGTCACATATAAAGTTTGTATCATTAAGAAAATGTAACGTAAAATTAAAAAAAGAAGCTGGGATGCGACCCACACTCATAACTTCCTATGAATTTAAAATTACCAACAATATTTTTCATATAAACAAATAGTTTAGCTTGAAAATCTATTTTTTTTAAATTGATTTTTAGTCGAGAACAAATTTTTACGAATTTTAGTAGCATATCTTAAATTTTTACAAAATTGGATTAATGAATATAATTTGAGAGATATTAAGAACCGAATATCAATTTTTACCAAATTTGTGTACTATTTCTTGTAGATTTAATTTTTTTATGAAAAAACGGACTGTTTGTACAAATCTTGTATACAAAAAAACTACTGAATATCGAAAACAATATTTTCTGTGAAATAAAAAAAGTTTGAAGAAAATATTTTTTATTTTTGAGAAGCTAAGTTTTAGTATTGATTTTTGTTAGGTTTTCAATTCTTGTAAAAAAAACTGCCGAGTAGATTTGTCTGCTGTAATCCATAATCTAAAATTTTTTAAAAGATATTTGAGTCGAAAATCAATTTTTACCAACTTTTGTTACATTTTCTTTTAAGTTTTTATTTTTTGTAAAAAATTTGTCAGTTCGATTTTTCTCAAAGTTTAATAGAATGTTGAAAAATATTCCTCATAAGATAAAATATAAATTTTCACCTACTTTGAGTAATGATTTTTGTAGGTTTCTATTTTTTTTATAAAAAAACTGTAAATTCGATTTTACTCAAAATTTCACGATTATTTTTATTCGTGAAATTTTCGAAGCGACAAATTTCGTTTTAATTTTTTTATTTATAAAAATGGTGTATTGAATTTTTTTTAAATATACTGGATTGGTTTCACGTTACAATATATAATGCAAAATGTAATCCAAGTCTCTAGCGTCATTTGTTTTAGAGGTATTTAGGGTTAGGGTTAAGGTATTTATATTCAAAATTTTATTGTAGATTTTTTTAATGTAAGAAATTATGAGTTAACGCATACTTTTTTGTTCATAGTAAAATTTTTTGTTTGTCCCTTTTTATTGGTCAGTAAGATTTTAATTTAAACTCAACAAAATTTTAAATACGAAAAATGTTCTTGCATGTTTTTTATACAAGACATGTTTTAAAATACATTTTCAAATTTAAATAATTTGTTTCTTATGCCAAAATTTTGTATTTTTATTGAAAATGGTTTTATAATGCCTACAAATTCTTTTTTTAATTGTTAGTAATTTGTATATTCCCCTAATTTTTTGAATGCAACAACAATTATTAATTTAATCAAAACTGTGCCAGTCATATTTATTTTATTATTATATTTTAAATTCAGTCTTAAAGTAGTTTTTTTAGATCTAGAAATATATGTTCTTTCCTATAATATCATATAAAATTCATATTCACACTGATCACAGAATCTGATCCGACTGCGGATGTAATCAAAAGTCATTTTAGACATTTCTTACATAATACAAATGTTAAAAGTTGGCTTGAGTCTTTCTATTTCTGAGATATCTGAGTTTTGTTTTTTTTTCATGTCCATTAAAATACCTAATTTTTGAAAATTGATTGTATACATAAACCAATGTTTTACTTCTGTAATTTAAAATGTATGTACCTTTGTCATAAATTTCATAGAACATATTGAAGAACGTTGATTAAGCGTCAAAATATTGTATCTAACTTTAGTTAACGAATCTAGGAGAACTCATTATTAATGGTAAAATAACTTTGGTCTAAAATATAATGATCTTGTCTTATTTTGGAGTACCATGATTGAACTCAATGTTACGTCACTATATAAAACAATAGTTGTACAAAATCGTTAATTTTTGAGGTGAACAAAAATTACAAAATACAAACAAAATTTCAAGACACTTTAATTAAAAATCAAACAAAAAAATTTTAGAAACAAATTTAAAATGCATTTTATTTAAAAAAAAAAAAAAACAATTTCGACAAAAAATCAAAAACTTTAAACAAATTACGTTCCTTTAATTTTTCCGAATGGTATTTATAATGCTGATATTTTAATGGTGCGAAACACAGACATAATTAAGACAAATTTATAAAACAACAACAAATAATAAAATTAGGTGTCTTTAAGAGTTAGTTTATTAATTTTCGCTTATCCTGAGAGTTTTCCGGTCATCTAAGGTTATATTTAGCCATATTTATCATTCTTAATCTATCCAATTGTTCTCAGTTATCATAAGCTATACTCATCCATTTTCATTTATCGTCACTTATCCTAATCCATACTTAGCCATCTTCAGTCAGCCTTTTCATACTGAGTTTACGTCATTCGTCTTCGGTTTTTATCTGTATACATAAATAACATTTAGCCATTCTCAGTCATTCTTAGTAATTCTTTGTCATTGTCAGTCATCTTCAGTAATTTTAAGTCTTTCTCAGTCATCCTCGATCTCCTTCAGTCTTCCTCAGTCAGCTTCATTTACATTAAGTCATCCTCAGTGATCGTATCATCAGTCATCACTCATTTTTGGTTTCGTAAAAAAACACCCAATATCTACTACTACCAGTGTTTTAAGACTGACATCGCGCTGACCATTTAACAGGATTTTAGAGTTGTAGATCATAAAAAAGCACATTTAAAACCCTCACGGTTTGTGTTTTTTTTTAAAGCTTGATTTCAAGTTACAACACCAGTTTGAAGAGAAAGGACAAAACCATACATTCTTAAATTATTAGATTTTAAAATTTTGAATATTGAGTTTTTAGCTTACAATTTGTCTAAGCAATTTCTAGGATCATTTAAAAGGCTTTATTGGGCTGTCTTGGTAAAAGATAATTTTCTTTGAGTCTGATAGCAGACTCAGATGGTTTTTACATACTTTTGGAATATTCCACTGAAAATCCAAGAAATATTAAAATTTGAATTTTTGTAATTTCTTGGAAATTTCCTAAATACTTATAAGGTATACTATAATTTTTGAGCCGCTTATAGACTCAAAGAAGGTAAGCATACATGTATTTGAAATTCGCTCAAATTGTGGCTATTTTAACAAAAAAGACCTGAGAAACCCTAATTTCGCCCTAGTATTTTTTTGAATTTAAAATTGTCTCTGTTCTTGTCTTGTTAGAGTCAAGGATAATCATATACGATCGCTAAATGTTATTTTAAAAATTCAAATCCTTAAATAAGCCAATAATAATAAGGAAAATAATATCACCGTATCCCTAAATATATATATATATAAAAAAAATACAAAATAAAGGTCAACGATATTTAAAAAAAAAAGGGAAGATGCTTCTATATTCACAAGCAATTTGTGACAACACCAACATATTTTGGGTTTTATCTTGTATGAACCTTCAGTCTGTTTATAAAATCAATTGCAATCTTATAATCTAAAATTATAGTCACGAACGTGCTCCTTATAAAAAAGAAATAAAAGTAAAAATGTTGTTTTTTTTTATCATCATCATCATCGCACACTTACCCCTTTCAAGAAAATTATGCGATGTGCTTGCAGCATCCTTTTCTTCGTCAGTAATAAATTCCAAACACGTATCCAATCCAGTAATATCAAGGTCTGTAATTTCAGCACCTCGCAAACTTTTCGGCAGAAAACATATCGGATATGTGTCCCATTTCCATTGCAACTGTGAGTAAGTTAAGAAAATAAGAATAAAAACAAGGAGTATTAAAAAACATACCGGAAACAAAATCAGAGTCAAGAATAGATATAAGGAAAACAGTATCCTTTAAATGGAACTGCAAATTCTTGGAAAAACACTTAATGAGAAGAGCTAGAGTAAGACTAGTATATGGTTTTCTTCTTAAATTATTCTAAACAATTTATGTACTTTAATTGATATTGAAAAATATACACTAAAGTTAATATACAGAGCACGTTTACACTATACAAAGATCCACAGCAAGGATTCTTTCGTCCTTACAAATGCTCTTCCTAGAAAACAAATTACCTGAAAGTTGTAAATTGTATGTATGCTCTACACGGGCATGCTTTTGCAAAAGTGATATGGGATCAAATTACACTAAACTATATTTGAAAAGACCAAACAACAAATTTTAAAATCTTTAAGTGTCCTGAGAGCTTGAATGAATTTCTTTTTGATGAAACCCAATGCATTATACTTTGAAAAAATTTAACAGAAAATTTTACTAGCTAGACTTCTTTCAAAACGAAAGAGTTTATTTTTAAAAGCTTCGAAAGTTCAAATGTGACAAAAACATTGGGTCGGTTTAAATGGATTTTAAAGATTTGAGTGAATAGTAAAAATTGTTTAAAGAAAACAGCAGCAAAGCTATCTGGGTTGAAATTTGTCCTGATCCTGAAATTAACTAAAGTGAAGTTTACAAACTCATTTCTCCTAATAGTAATTTAAAATACAACAGACATTGTAAATGACGCCTTAAACTCTTTTATGATTTTTTAGACTTCCATTACTGCGTCATTGAAACTTAAAAACAAGTCTATTATTGTATAAAAAATCCAAATCATTAACTTTTCTTACAAAAAAAAAGTACCTCTTTCAACGATTCGCAGTGTACACAAAACTTCTACTCTTCCTTTACTTCGCAATTGTTTGCAATGTGTACACAGAAGAAAAATACTTACATGCCTAACAATATTAATTAATTTTCCCATGTGACATTCGTCACAAATTAGAGGATTGTTGTCCAGCCGCACATTGCGAATGCTTTGTATCCTTAGTGCTGTATCCTCGTTGATGCCATACAATTGATTTCGTGACAAATCCAAAAACTGCAATCCATTCCAACCAGAAGTTGTGTTGTTTTGTGTTGGGTTGTATTTTATGTTGTGTGCCATTTTATATAGAGAAAATAGAAGACGGCATGAAACAAGAAGAGCAAAGAGAAGGGGAACAATTAAAATTAAATTTATTTGGTGTGAAAAATGTTGTGTTCCTTCCTTTATAGTTAAACTCTTGCTTGGGCTTTATAGGACTAAACTTTTTGTTACATTCATCTAAAGAGTAACAATACCGAGCTAAGCAGCTTCTATCCCAAAGCCAGATGGCTAAGACAGGCAGCAAGGCTATACGATGGACGACGATGATGACGACGACTAAAGGACTATACTTTCAGAGTGCTTCTCTAACCAACCAACCAACCGACCAAGCAACCAGCAATCCATCCATCCATTCATCCATGATGAATATAAAGACGAAGGAGAGAGAACTTTCTGTTTATACGGATACTGGTCCAAACAAGAGTCCAAGTCCCATAAGTAGGAGTGTTTAATATAATGCCTTGTGGCCAAGCCATCAGGCTGACTGCCTGTTTTTGTTACTTAGATACTATATGCTCATTTAACATAAAATACATTCTACATACCTACACTTATACATATAGAACACATACATACATATATCATAAAAGGAATTTTCTATGTTTAAACTATTATAGTATAGTACGAGGATTGTATACATACCTCAAGCTCCCGACATGGATCGATGACTTGTAGGGACATATTGTCCAAATGATTTCCAGATATGTTCAAATAGCGCAATTGTTTGAAAGGCACTAACAGTCCCATGGGCAATATTCCCATGTCGGCAATAGCTAACGACGTCAGTTGTGGAATCAACTGCAAAGAAAAAAAAATAAAAACAAAAATGTTTCTCGGTTAGAAAAGGACGAAAAGTTTTAGTTTCATGTAGAAATATGCTGGTTAAGGATCCTATACCACTTGTACAACATACGACTAAAGAGTTATGCTTTACAACATAGGAGTGTGATTTGTGGGCTGATGGTTATTCATCTTTCAACATTAATTTTATAGGGTTGTATACAATGCATATAAGGAAGCTCTGATGGCAGACCCAGAAAGTTTTTGTTTTTGTTTAGTTTGAATGAGAAATGTTTATAAAATTTGAGCATGATGTTGATAGTGGAATGATTTTAAAAGTGTAATTTATTTATGTTAGTTTTTTGCTTGTTTTGTTTTATAATTGATGACTTTGATATTTTAAATTTGTTGAATTGCAAAGTTAGAAATATAAATATACGAATACGAGTTAAACAAACAAACATAGTAATGAATCAAAAGGGTCTCCCAATAGGGATTTTTGAAATTTGAATCTTGACAGGGGTCATATTTTTGAAACGACATATTTTAAAATGAGGGATACATTCTCCAACAAAACTTCGAAATTATGTTTTCTTTTACTAAAATGCATGTTCCAATGTTGAAATGTTATACCGTGAGGATTATTGGTAAAAATATCCACCAAGTAAAATATATCAACCAATCCGTAAGTCGGTAAAATGCAAGATTTTGTTAAAATAATAGCAGGAGGCTCTGCGCCAATGGATTTTATGTCGCTTCCTAGAAGTCGAACGAGATGTGTGTTCTCTAGATAAGGCCTATGGATTGCAAGCCAGTTGGAAACAAATTCTAATTTTTGTTTTAAGAATTGTCCTAAGCGATGAGACCCATACCTGCATGAACGGATACGAATATAGGACGATACCATTCTACATGAGACTCAAATCTAAGTATTTAATGCCTCTAGAAAAACACTCGATCGCTTGAAGGCCTAAATTTGTTTAATGTTTGCTTATACTGTAATTTCCATTTTTCAATTGTTCACGGTTTCAGGATGAAGCTTATAGATTTATTGGATGATATTGGCCTTAAATTCTTGAATTTTAAACGTCTAATGATACCACCATTCAACAATCCGAAAAAAATGTCACTCTCTTTTTTGCTTTTTATCATTACGGTAGAATTTTTCGAGCTGAAATAATGTAATTTTGCTTGTTTAAATGCGCCTTCTCATAAATACAGATTTTAAGATCAAATCATTGTTTAATTCCATCGTCTATAAGTCTAGACCAGCGAACTAATAAAGAAGTAAATTGGGGTAGTCTTAAAGTTGCTGATCTTTCGAAGCGAATTTTCCTAAGGCTATTCCGTGAAATTTTGAGCTGTTATGAATGTTGAATTGAGTCTTATAATGTCGTCTACAGCAATCTCTTTATCGACCGTACTCACAGTAAGACAAATTATAACAGCGTTCCAATAGCATACCAGTTTCAAGAACTTCTTTAATTGTGCTCAAAACATCTTCTTAAATAATGCAATGTTTGGGTTTCACATTAACACTCACTTTGTAAATAAGTTTTTAGTATTTTTAGGATTATTTTGTTCTACGGAGGTATGACTTTCCGGAGGTATGACTGTCGAATTTCTGAGCAGCTGTCAGAATCAAACCTTTTATTGGGAAAGAAAAAACTTATTAGTTGAATCTGTATTATTCAAATCATTAAAGATCAAACTTTTCTTGTTTTGACTGTAGGACAATCAAATAAGGGGCCTTTCAACCCACTTTATCCTAATTTTACGTTAGGCCTAACATTGCATCATCAAAATGTTCTGAGCATTTCATTTTAAATATAAAATTAAACTACAAACGAAACAACATAGTTCAAGCCTTTTTGAATTGTTTGGCAGCATTTTTTGAGGAAAACAGCTTTTTCTTAGTTTTTGCTTGCAAATCTATAGGAATTTATAACTCCTCGTAAAGCAATTAACTTTTCTATATTACTTTTATTCTGTCTGCAACTTTGATCCCTTGCAGTCATAGTTTTATAAAATATGGCACTTCACCCAGTTTTTTCACACTTTTATAATTCGCTAAAAATAAATCTTTCTCTGTTTGGGTAGAAGAATTAGAAGTATTTCAGTATTGTATCATGAGTTATTAATTCTCAATATTGACACTATTTTCGGTGTTATATGTTCGAAGATTATGACCATCATTTCATAAGGAGATAACATGAACTGACTTTTTCGGCCGGAATTTTCTAAAGTCGCTGGTTTATTCTTAGAAACCCTTCTGTCCTTCTGTCTTGTATTAATGTCTTGTGTTATTATCATCTAGTCTAGTCGCTCAAGGTGCTATGTTCTCTACTCTGTACATTTAGTGCTGAGTAGTGTGTAATGTAATGTAAAAAAAACTCTGTAATTATATTTCCGAAACAACTTAAATACTAATGAAAAGGTAGAAAGTCGTGGCCTCATTGGTCTCTTCTAAGAAACTTCAAGTCATGAATTTTAAAATTAAAAAATTTGTTCCTAGATCAAAAAAAAAATTATTAAAAACGAATCTCACCTCGAAAGTATCTCGTATTTCGTGCAGATCCATCTGAGTATTTCCACTTATATTTAACGTTTGTAAACTTGTCAATCGGCGAACCGATTGTGGTTCTAATCGCACTAATTTATTATACGATAGATCGAGATATGTAAGATTCATCAAATTTTGAAATGCATCATTGGGTACTTTTGCCAAACGATTGTATGAAAGATCTATGAACAAAAAAATTACATAAAAATAAATCATTAATCCGTCATAAAATATTTGTAAACAATTTTTTTACCTAAATGTTCTAAGCTCTTTTGCATACGGAAAAGTTCATCCACAACCACTGACAATTGATTACCATCTAAAAGAACTTTCGTCAATCGTTTGACATCTCTGAATTCATCTTTGTCCATGAATTTAAACTGAAAATAAAAATTGAATTCGAAAAAATAATTTAATTAATTTGGAAAAATGAAAAAAATAAGAAAAAAAATTTTTGTTCAACAAAGAATTTCATAAATATTATTCCCTTGTTAGTCCTTTTTGACATTGTATAAGCGAAATTTATTTTATTTTCTCTGGAATCTGGAAAAATAAATTTGAAGAATCCAAATACGTACACAGTTTGAAAATATAATTGGATTTCGAGAAATAAATTTGTTGTAAACAAAATAACATAAGAAAATCCATGTCATCATATACAAAATTATAAAAAGTTATTTGTGTATGATCATAAATAAATATTGAAATAAATTTAAAATTTAATAAACAGAGTTTGATAAAAACTATAAAATGCAATAAAATATAAAATAAAAATATCAATTAAGTTTTGTATGATTAAAGTCTTAGAGATGTTTTTAATTCTGATAAGCCCCACTGCTTGTCAAAAAACTCAAATTTTGTTATTATATCAGTTAAATACTTTCTTCATTTCCTATTAATAATCAACGCCTTATAAGTACAGAAAATAATTAACTACAATCATTATTTACCTCGTTTCGACCAAAATCCAACTCACTTAAATGTGGCAGGAAATCGTACAAATGTGGATTTATCTTTTTCAACTGGCAATTCCGACATTTGAGTATCCTGAGCTCCTGTCAAAAATCCACAAAGAATAAGAAATAGAAAATAAATTATGGATAAACAATTTAAATTGATATTCTATAAAAATGCACAAGCGGAAGAATATTTCTCATTCTCTCTTAGCTCATCTTAAAAATATCCATTAGCCAAAAACATAAGAATATAAAATGGGTATAGCAATTAAGACTTACGGGTACATCACGAAATACATCCGGCTGAAGATCCTGCAACGGATTTCCACTCAGGTCGAGGTACTTGAGTTTATTTAGCATGAAGAAATTTCTATGAACTAATTCTTCGATAGAATTGTCTGCCAAATTGAGTCGCCTTAAATCCTGCAATAAATATAAAAGCAAGCAGCACCGCCATAGCCGCGCAACAAAAAGGATAAATGAATTTATATTTTCCCAAGGACAATTAAAGAAAAGCACAAATTGGAAAGAGTAATAGCGAAAAACAAATTACCGGCTGATAGTTGAGGAATGAATATATAGGTACATTAAAAAAGGGGCAAATAAAGAATATCTATGCATATAATAATATCCTTATGAAACTGCGAATAGCAAAACCAACTCAGAAGATGTCCTGTGAAAGCCCATTAAAATGTAATACAACCGAAGGAAGCGCACACGAAAACAGAAAAAAAAACATGTCACGAGACAATAAATAAAAACGAAGTAATGAAATTTATTACGAAAGTGATGAATGTGCAGATAAATGAAAAATAAACAGCAATGATGAATAATTTCATTCGTCCTTGGGACATAGATTGCGAAGAGAGAGAAGTTGCTTGCGCTTTAGCTTGGCTGGCCTGACAAGTCTATACATAGAAGATCTTATGCAAAGTGATAAAAAATGGCAGTCAAAGGGCAAAAAGGAAAATGTTTGTCCCTGTTTTTTTTCTTCTTCTTTTTAGTTTTATTTCTGAGCGCTTCTTCTGATAGATCCTTTTTTTTGTATAAGGAATACAAGATTGTATAAATCAATTCTGTTGTGATTATATTAGCTGTCATTCGTTTTGCCCTCTTCGGCTGGGATCGTTCGAATGGTTGATGAGTTTTTCTCAAGTACGTACCCGAGCACAATTTTCATTTTCATTTTCGTTTCAATTTTCATTTCTATTTTCTTTTTTTTCATTTCAATACAAAAATGGCAGCAAATGAAATATTCATTATTAATTCTAAAGGATGCTAAATTTCTGTTCAACTGCCTTCACAAAACCGTAATTATTTTTAAGATTCTTAGATTAATCCTCTCAGCCATTGATGTTATTTTTCCGTGAAGGGGTTTCCTTTCAGCGAGAGAGATGATTTTCTTTTTTTTTACGTTCATTCTTTCATTCGTTTATTGAAGGAGGTTTGTATCCTTTTCATATAAATTGAGGATGAGTATATAGAGTATTGGTTGAAGTATTTTCTTTACCTTTCATAAAATGGATTGGAGGAGTTTTCTTGAAATTATTTTTAATTTTTAATGACTTGACTTAAGTATAGGTTTGCGATAAGCAGATAGAGAAGAACTTTAACCCAGACATATAAAAATTATGTCTATTTAGTGCTTTTCACAATGCATGAATAATTAAAAGAGTTTAAAAGCGCAACAGGTTGAAAAGTTAAATCAGGATTTAAACTTTACATTATAGTTTTTGACTTAATGTTTAAAGTTTAAGACATTGAAAAGCAAATTGAAAAGGCACAGGTGGAATTCACTATCCTTGCTTAGAGACGGAAAAACAGTTGGATTTTAATCAATCATAATTTTGTTTCAATCGATTGTTTATTATTAAAGTAAGTATTTTTTTTAAATGTACTTAAAATGTTGGCCCTAGAACTAAAATTTAACTTTTCTATCCCCCAGTAATGATAATCTATTTATTTTAGAAAATTAATATATTTTTCTAACTTACCGTTAAATGGCGAAACGTAAGTGTTGCCATACTGTAGATTTTATTTTTCGATAAATCCAATTCGTGTAGGTTGTCTTGACCTCGGAAATTATTTTCAGATACATTGGTTATGTTATTCTTAGATAGATCTTCAAGGAGAATTCCAAGTTGTTTAAAAAATATGCAACGATAAGAAAATATAACAAAAGAGTTATTAAAATAATTTCAATGTAATTTAATTTCAATAAATATGAATATATATATATAAATATAAATATAAATATAAATATAAATATAAATATAAATATAAATACAAATATAAATATAAATATAAATATAAATATAAATATAAATATAAATATAAATATAAATATAAGTATAAATATAAATATAAATATAAATATAAATATAAATATAAATATAAATATAAATATAAATATAAATATAAGAAAATGAATGTTTTTGACTAAGAGAATCGAAAACAAAAAGAAGATATTGATATTAAAAGACCCAAAAACGTATAAAATTAAAAAGAAACTGATAAAGAATATTTTTCCACTAAAATATAAGGAGAACAATCAAATATATTGACTCAAAACTTTTTGTGTGGGTTTATTTTAATTTTTTTGTTAACTTTTAGAAATATCAACAGGTGAGCTAAAATAACAGCCTCTTTCTAATTTGCAAAAAAAAAACACCTCTCTCCTGAATTTTGAATCTTTTCTTATAAGAGAAGGTTTTTGTAAGAAATAATGCACTTTTCTAAAAACCCACCTATTTTTGAAATTGTTATAATTTTAATAGGAAACCCAAATATACATTCAAAATTGTTATTGTTGTAAGCCACTGACCATAGTTCTCAAACTGTTGCACAATCTAATTTATTTAATTTAAATGCTTTCCAAAAATTGTGAACATTTTAAAGAAATCGCATAACTTAAGCATTTTTGAGTTTTTTTTTTTTGTCAATTACGTTCCCAACCGCAAATTTTAACAAGTCAAGACTTTTAATCTTATTCATAGAAAATATTTGTACTGAAATAAAAAAAAAAGTTTTTAGTTATCATGATCTCAATTAATAAAAATGAACCTTTATAAATTATTACAATTAAAATAATTCTTAGTTTTCGTTATAATCGTTACAAAATTTGTAAAATATTTTATTTCCTTTGAAACTATCCATATCCAGTACTCGCTTAGTTAATTTATTTATTTCATTATTGCGAAATACATTTGCATATTTAATAAAATATTGACACATACTTATACCGTTTGAAAATTACAATCTAAGCAAACATAATTTAATTGTTTCAATTTTCAGAATTTTTACAGTTTTTAGAATTTATTCTTTCGTATTTATTTAATTTTCTGCACGTTTGTTAGAATTTCAATTTGCTGATTCAAATGAAAATAAAATCCAATTAAAAAGAATAACAACAAAAAGTCTGCTTTATAAATCATTAGGTTATTCGCAAAAATACAACTCACACACTAAAACAAAAAAGAATACAATTCAACAAGCCTACATACAAAAGTCAGGGAAATATACCAATACAGAAATGAAATCCTTTTTTTGGCCCAATAAAATATTTATGACATATTTCATAATAAACATCAAGGAGAAACAAAAATTCGGATATTTCATCTACTACATCTAATTTTAACATCACAGTTCATAGCACATGTAGCTACAGTCTGTAAATGTACACCTACAAGGCTAGGAATAATATTGTGTTGCTATACACAATATACCGTTATCTATAATTACAAAAATATTCTGAAGAACAGATTATCCGAATATTATTTTTGTTTTGTTTCGCTTGAATTGACAAGTAAATTATGTTTTTCTACAACACTGATACTCGTATAGATATTTGTAGTGTTTTCAATTCTATGGATTTTTTTCCGACATACCTTCAGAACTTATATATCTACTAAAAGATATACAGAAATAACATCATATTAATTACATACCCGTACAATCCGATCAGAAAAGGGAAAATGGCCTTTGATTAATAAAAGGTCATGGTTTGAATATGTACAAGTCTTTGGTGAAGGTTTTTCTGGAATTTATATTTTAATATGTCTGACGTCTGCCTGGGAGAAATCATTGGAGTTCTTAGCCTCAAGGAATAATGTGTTTCAAAAAGTTTTCTCTACCTTTCAAATCAGAAATTGATACCTACGAAAAAACTGAATTATGTTATAGCTTGTAAGCTGTTCGATTACAGCAAAATGTTGGAATATGAAACAAAATTTTAAAAAGAGGCTTGGATGCGATCCATACTAATAACTTCCTATAACGTCTGTCGATTTGTCTAACTTAAAAGTTTGAAGGTTTTTGTAAAAAATTTAAAATTACCAACAATATTTCGGATATAATGAAGTAGTTTGATTTCAAAATCTATTTTTGCTAACGAGATTTTTAGTCGAAAACCCATTTTATCAGCATTTTTTAAAAGTTTTTATTTCATACATAAACAAATACAAATTGGATAAATAAATTTAATTTGAAGAACAATAGAACATTGTTTACGAGATATCGAGAGAGATTTTATTAAAAAACGGATTGTATGCTTTTTACAAAAAATCTACTGTCGAATGTCGAAAACAATATTTTCTGTGAGATAAAATAAATTTTAAGCCAATATTTTCAATTTTTGAAAAAAACTGTCAATTCGATTTTTTTTTATAATTGTATCGAATGTTGAAACAATGTTTCTTATAAAATTAAATTTAAGAAGAGATATTTGAGTCGAAAATCAATTTTTGCCAGGGTTTTAATTTTGTAAAAAAGACTGTCAATTCGATTTTTCTCAAACATTTTACCGAATGTTGGAAACAATATTTCTTATAAGATAAAAATTAGTCGAAAATCAATTTTTACCAACTTTGAGTAATGTTTTTTTTAGGTTTTTTTTTTATAAAAAAACTGTCAATTCGATTTTTCTCGTTTTTTCGTGGCACACAATTATTTTGGAGATAAAATCATTTTTTGTTCGTAAAATATTCGAGGTGACACTATTTTTTTTAGTTGTTTTTTTTTTCATTAAAAAAAACGTTACTTGGATTTTTCCAAAAATATATTAGTTTGGTAACACAATATATTATATAAAATTTAATTTAAGTCGCTAGCGTTATTGGTTCGTGAGATATCTAGAGTTGACTAAACACCAACTTAATATTTTTGAGAGTCTTTTCTGCGTCTTTCTGCATTATTATCGGTATAACAAAGTTTATTTGAAGTCAAAATCTGTACTGATTCTTGAGTTTCCGACACACGTACGCCTAGACATCTTTCAAAAAATCTTTTATTTCGATTCTAAGGACCTTGAAACGTAAATAAATGTCAACATTTTTAATATGACAAAACGGACTGATTACAATTACTTCCTATGGCAAGTTAAAAATACCAATTACAGCTTGTAATTCAAAGAAACTTAATACGAAACATAAAAAAGGTCGCTATGCCATATTTGTAATATGTATAAATACTTTTACTTTTAATTTGTGATTTATATCATAGATACAAAATTTCTTTCAAATATATGTTTTTTTAAATATTAAAACTAGAAACAAAATATTAATTATTTTGTAAGTAAACGAATAAAGAGTAACCTATAAATCATAATCCATTATACTTAATAAATTGTGAAAATAATTCTAATGTCAACATTGCTCAGATTAGCACACCTATTTCCATTACCCATCACACACGTTATAGAAATTTATAAATTTTACTTCGAAAGGCTTTTAGATTTTAGGTTTCTTAAAATATCATAATTTTTCATCGTAAAATTCACTCAAAATTTACGAGTATTACTCATTTTACCTTTTGTTATATGACACAAACATCTCATAAAATCCATATTCCATAATGCGAGTATCCTTCTTGGTATAAATGACTTTCCATCAAAGTAGAATATAGAAGAGGCTCGAGGTAGGTTCCACTTTATGTGGGTATACTACATAACATAGGTACATTTTTCGTGAAATGAATAAATTCTCAAAACAAACAAAAATATCATAAATCATTATCAATATACCATTAATTTCAGTCGAACCCATATTATTTGCTTAAGTGTGTTCAATTTTCAGATCTCCTTAAACAAGTATGAGGATGAAGTTATTGGTATGTGGAAAACTTTTATACTTTAAGCCAAATAGGTACTTGTATGAGGTATGAAAAGATGAACTTAAAAATAATTGTAGAAAACTTTGTCTTAGATTGTATCAGTTTTTGGTTTCTTACCTTTAAAAAGGAAAAACAATGAAGTTGAAATTTAGTTATGAAACCATCTGTGAAATCTTAGCACAAAGTTTAAATAAGTTTCATTGAAGTTTATAATTTTTGTAGTTTAAGACAAATTGAATATTATTACATTTTTCTTTAGAAAAACAGTACAAATTCTTTATTGTTATTAAAATGTTCTCTCGAAATAGAAGGTTACCATTCAACTTTCAAACACACCTACCATAATACTCGAGCTTCCTGGAATGCTCATCAGTATACCCTAAAGGTCGATTTCAGACGGACTTTTAAGTATAGATATTTGTTTTTTAGGAGGACATCAAGAATGTAGAATTATCAACCGGTTCTTTTTTAATCAAAGCTTCAAGACTAATCTTTATCGTTATTAACGCCTAAATCTTTTTTAAACATGATGCTAATTATGAGGGCATTGATTATCGCCTTATGTTAAGGGTCACGATCCCCCCCTGGGAGGTAATTTGTTTGTATATTTTTAGGAATTCCCTTCATATTTGCCATCAAAGAGATATTCTGAATACCAAAAAAGTACCTAGTACCGAAATGTCCATACGCACAGTTGCGAAAATGCAATCAACTGGGACTGTGCAAGGATTCAAAAAAGTATTTGCAAGAATGGTTGTAGCTCATCAAAATGTTTTTGCTTGAAAAATAAAATATTATGTTATTCTAAGTGCCACTCCAGTTAGCCTGTATAAAAAAATAAGTTCTTTCATTTAAAAATAAAGTAATACAAAATTAAGAAAAAATCTTTTTATTTCATCTTTAGTTGGTATGTTTTTTTTTTTTTCAGATTTATGATTAACATAATATTAATTAAAAACATTCTGTAGCGCTGTTAAGCAGTTGTATACAATTCCTAGGAAATATATACTTCTCCTAGGAAATACGTGTTTTAAATAATCTTTTGTACATCTTTTTATATATTTCCTAAATAGAATTGGCACTGTATAAATTTCCTAGGAAAGGAACTGTATATAATTCCCAGGTTTCATACATTTCCGCAACACATACAGAAATTAAAAACCCGCTCTAATGATTTTCGAAAATATAATTAAGTTAATCTAGTTTTTTTGATAAATAAAATGGCATTTAAATTTGTGTGAAAATTTTATTTTGCAGGTACATTTTTTCTTAAATTAAGATTGAAATAAAACTTTTAACATTTTAAAAAATTTAAGAAATCTACTTTTTGAAGTGAATTTGCTTCAGATGTTCTAAAACGGAGAATTTCAAGAACATAAATGTCCCAAAAACCGCTAAGGTTACACTTTTGTTAATTGAAGAATACAAAGCACGTTTCATATCTATTAATAAATAAGTTTTCAATCGTTTGAGAACTGAAGTCAAAAGAGATTCTAAAACTTGTAATATGTGACTGTCACACAAAAGAGTCTTCCCAACTTATTTGTTAACCTCAATTTCTTTTTATTTTATATTTAGAGAATATGTTTTTAAATGAACCTATTTTCTTAAAATCAAGAACCAAACATTTTTATGTCTAAAATTTTTAAGTTTTGTTGACTCCTTTAAGATCAAAATATTTTCTAGCATCAGCTTCAATTTACGAGTAAGCAGACTGATAGCGATAGTAATAACAGACTTCCGAAAATTGAGTCCGAAAAAACTACGTCAAAAAAAAAAACAGAAAATTCTTGATATCAAATTCTTTTTCATTTTCTGGGTTTTTGAAGCGTTCTTCACATAAATAGAATGGAAAAAAAATCAAAATTTGAAAACAATTTCTTACATTTCTGCGTGAAATCAACAAAAACCTTTAAAACTTAACTATTGTGTTGGAGTTTCATATTAAGTCAGTCGGCCAAATTAAATACTGAGCCTCTATACCTTGCATTCTCAAAATAATTTAATAACTAATGCTGTCACCCTAGCCTTTAAAATGACAAAGGTTAAAATACGCGTTATGATATTTAAATTTTGTTAGCCTCCTTTTGCAGAAAATTAAGGAACATTTTTAAGCGCTTATTATAAACTCGTCTATGTGTTAAGCATGTAACCCCCACCCCTGAATAAAAAGCTGGATCCGCCATTACACAAATATTTTATAGAACAAGTCTATAATTAGTTTTTAAAAGAGCCCTTACTGTGTAAAAATGTAATTAAATACTTCTATGTTCAAAAGAATTTTAAACATTCAAAATTATCAATTATTCAAATCGTGGAATTCGTTGTTTTAAGTAGTTTGATAGAAAACCCTTTTTAATTTCCTGATTTTTGAAATTCGATGCGTATAAACCAATAATTAGCTCCTTTGAAAGTATGTATGTCTAAAAAAAATTAAGAAAAAAACATATGCATATGTTTTGGTATGTATTAACATATCAAATTTTCATATAAATTTTAAGAATACAAGTTTTTTTTAAAAGAGTGTCCCTATATTGCTCAATTTATATTTAAACCCGATTTTTCAAAAGTTTTGTTTGTATACATGTACATAGATGAATATAAAGTTCAAACAAAAATTAATTTTCACCCAATTGTGGATAATCATTTTTGGGGACCCTGAAATAAATAAATAAATTGGGTGACGCAACAGTCCGTTTGAGAACTAGTGTCTAGTGACTGACAACTCTCAAACATTCCTGAGTGCGAGTACTGTTTTCAGGGATGGAAGGGACCTACAATTTAAAGCCGAATCCGAACGGCAAAATGGAGAAAGCACTTTCTGATGACAAGAATTACTCTTGGAGAATTTGTCAATTCCTCGCAAGAGGCAGTACCCGTGAAAAAAAAAACTTTAGGTGGCATAGGCAGGAATCGAACCCAAGACCTCTCGCATGACAGTCCATCGCACTTTTTTTTTTTAAATTCATTTTTATTTATCCAATCTTAATAGGTTTAATAGGTTTAAGATTGAATAAATAAAAAACAGTCCATCGCACTAACCATTATGCCACGTTTACTACCTGAAAACCCTGAACCCTGAAACGAAAGATTATTTTAAAACTCACAGCTTAGGAAAGGTTTGAACGTTATCAAAAAGACAATTAAATTGTTAAATTGGTTTTGGCCATCAGAAAATACTGGGTTTTTATATTTCTAACAACAATTAACTTAAATAAGTTCTTGATTTGGAGAAGAAATAAAACTAATTTTTAAATGATGACGTAATTTTGAAACTTATTTTAGACAGACATTTAATAAAATGCATTAAGTAAATTGGACAAGCTCAAGTTAGAAAACTGAGGTCAATGTTCATTTTTTAAGGAAATAGAATGAATATTTTTATTTTACATATTTAAAACAAAGTTCTTAAAAATAACCACTGCAAGTTATTTTACAAAATAGTTTCGATCTTCATTCGGCAAATGAACCAAAAGCGTAAAACTTTGACTCTGATATTTTTCAGAACTCACTCTTTGAACCTTTTTTTATTATTTTTAAAATAGTGACTTCTTATTTATAGAAGCGCGTAACTCTGCACTTTTTTTAAGGTGCAAAAGTTTCGGCATCATTTAGACCGATTTCATCTCTTCACACAAAATTTCATCACCTACATATATCATTATTTCTTAAAGCCTTAAGAAATATTCAAATATTTTTTACTGAAAAAAAAATATTCTTGAAATGAACTTGATGTTTCTTCCAGACACCACTTCCTTCAGAAAAAATGTTATACTATAATGTTGAGTAATAACTCAATGTCTGTTCAAAGATTCATAAACTGGTACTCGTAGGTATTTCCTTTTTTGTTAGCCTTTTTTTCTTTTATATTTTTTTTTCGTTTCGAATCCATCTGTGAACCTCTCTTTGTTACAGAAAAAAAAGCAAAACAACAACAAAAAGAACCATAACTTTGATGTATTCTTTGTTATTCATCATAAATGAAGAACTTTCATAATTTCTCTTCCATTTCCAATAACACAACAATTCTTAAAGGTTAAAGAAACATATACCAAGAAAAACAAATATACTTATACATATTTTGAAAAAAAAAAATATCATCATCAAAAATGAACAACTTACCCAATATCCTTAAATGAACATTTCCCCAGAATGTTTCATGTCCAATTGCAGGAACATTCGAGTCAGTTATCTTAAGGATTTCCAACTTAACAAATGATTTAAAAATCGGTCCAATTGTTATTGAGTTTTTTGGTCCTTTGATGATAACAACTCTGACATCAGGATCCAATTGACTGGCAGGAAATGCTGATAAGCCGCCTATGTATACCGAACAAAAATACAAAAACAAAAAATAAGAGAAAGGATGTAAAGAGAAAAGCAAAACAAGAAATAAAATGAACAAATCAAAGGACATTGTGTATAATCAAATATTGGTGAGTGATGCTAATGGAATTAGAAACGTCTAACAGAAATAAGATAAAAGAATATATACTATATACTATGTATAGTGGATCAGGGACATATTCCTTCTGGCATGGCTTTGGTTAGGTTGGCCTTATACTATGGTTAATGGCACATATCTACCTACAGTATAAAGAAGAAGCAATGTCAGCAGCAGACGTAGACGACTTCCGGAGATAAGAAACAAACAAAAAACAAGAAATATAGAAACAGAAACAAGAAAATGAGAAAGACATCCTTGGCACAAGGACTAATAATGATGGATGTGATTCTGCGGATATTTAGCATTTTCGTTACTTAGTCAACTGATTTATAATAAGCCATTTTGTGTTTGAAACGCATTGTATAGAGGTATAAATGTATATGAAGTATTATCAGCTCTCTTGATGATAAACGAAAGGGTTTTGTTTAAGGATAATAGCAAATCAGAAAATCGAAGAGGGTATTGACTTTTAATTGGATTGGGCTAAGAGGGATTTTATTCAAATATTGGATAATAAATTTTGTTTTTGTTAAGGCAATGTGTCTATTTCGGTTTGATATTTGTTTTATTTATGTCTTTTTAAGGTTGTTATGTGAATATATTGTAAAAAAGAAACTGTACATTTACATGTGAGCTTGAAAAAGGAACATTTTCTGAAAAAGTTTAACTGCAAGTTTTTGTCACATATTTTTATTGTTTTTATTCATCAGGCTAATAAATTAATACCGATTATTGGAAACGAATTTGCATTAAACTGACGTTCTTGATATGTCACGACCCTTTTCTTGTTTTTCCTCAAAGAAACGAATAAAATTTAATTAACTATAAGGCCAACATTTAAAAATAGTTTGTTGTATTTTTTGACTTCCGCTTTTAAAGGTAAATATATGTTAGTTCCTGCAAAAAGTCCCTCAATTTATATGTAAATACTTTAGAAATGGATTTGTTTTATAAAAATAAGAAAAAGGTGTGTCAAATTTTATCAAAATGCTTATCGTTGGCATTATAAAAAAGAAAACCTGACATTATAGTCTGGTGTAAGATTTTATCGAAATTAAGTTTTTTTTTTTAAATGATTCCACGTGATCAAATCGCACGTTCTCAGAAGCTTCAGTTCACGTCACCTCACGGCCTTCACGGCCCTTGAACGACTCATGCAGAATTGTTAATATGTTGTTAAAGGAACTTGTTAAACGCTCATTTATCTCACTCCCTACAGAAGGTGATGACCCGGGACCATCACGAAAGTAAAAGTATCGAAAATTTGCAAAAAGCAAAAATACGCCAAGTTGATCTTTTGGTTGATGCTTAATTGCTCCTTAAAATCTCTTTTCGACAAATCTTGTTTTTATTATGGATCTAGTTCACACACTACTAATAGCAACACCTATCCTCATTAAGTAAGTTTTTGTTTACTGAACCAATGAATTTAAACTTACCTACCACACTTAAGACTATAAAAAAAATGAAGAGCTTGGAATGTAGCCTAAACGGAACAACCATTTTGATAAACGAATTTTATGAATGCTATACGCTTTGAAAATCGGAATAAATAATTGAATGCCAATTTGAAAGATTTGCCTTCAATAACTTTCAGAGATCAGAAACCCTTAATAAAGGGTGACCCTTTTTCTTTTGTTTTCTAAATTTGTGTTTTAAACTGTCATTTCCTAAATCAATTTTTACACGTGTCTCTAATGTGTGTTCAATATCTTAAAAGATGTAAGTTGAAAAATATTTGAATTCAATTTCATCAAAAATTATAACCTTCTATTTCGAACAACATTTTTGTAAAACCAACACAAAAATAAGAATTGATATTCCTCCCTCGGAAGTGTACACCACAGTTCATGTACAAAAGAACTTACACTGATGTGACAACATTTATTTGTTCATTTAACATAAGAATTTAAATATTCAAAGTTGTAGGTACCTATACCCTTAACTATACAATACACCTCCCATAAAGAAAGTCCAAAGGAAAAGCACAATGAAAATAATAGCCCACAACAATCTTTTCTACCATTGTGTTTACACAATGCATTCTACAGACTGCACACGAACTGAACGTGTACTATGCCATAATACTTTGTATACCGGATATAGAGTGTTTGCCATCACCCTTTACAACAAGGCATCTCACTTATGTATGCTTAAGTACTCTTAAGTACAACACAGTACCGTATATTGGTAGTACGTATAATACTGCAGACGCAAAGTGCATCAGTTCAGTTATAGATAGACATTCTCGTAGCTAGGTAAGTCTTCTTTACATACTTTATACATTTTTATTCATTCACATTGTCGTTTCGTTATTCACTATACCGTACACACTACACACCATACAAAGCCAGCGTGTCGCTATCGCTATCGCTTCGCGCCGACCGCAAACAAAATTACATTACACTGCAAATATGTGTACACACTCCGTACCTTCTCAGTGACTCGTATAAACAGTCAAGTTGGTAACATCTTCTGATGGGGACGCATTTTCTTTCTCCACCCTTTGACAATAGTGACTGCTCTGTATGTCAGAGGACATTATAGCTCTACATCTAGTGTATACTTTTGTTCTCAAAAGAGGACTTGCTTTAAAACACAATTAACTCAGAGGACACAAAAAAAAGCCATTTCCATTCTCGAGTGTCCTTAACACACCTAGCTTTTTACTTACAGGATACTTTGTGTGATGAAATAGAGACAGGGTCGTAGTTGGTAGTTCAAATTTATAAAGGTCTATGCTTATGAAAATATGGAGGAGAAAGCTTGGGAACTTTGACAGTTTCTATTTTTTAAGAATTATTACTGAGAAATTCCAGAACAAGTATTAAGGGCTTTTTTATTAATGAGGATCAGTTTATATGAAATTAATCCTACTTTTGTTGGAAGAGTTGTGAATTCTTTCGAAATTTATATATCGAAAACTTTTTTGAAATGTTTTCAAATGGTGTTTTTTCAAAAGTAATATAACTTTGAATGGATGTTCGATACGTCAGTGGTCAGCTTATTGAAGTTGAATTGCCCAACCAAAGTGAAAATAAATCGCTTTGCAGCTACCAAAATGTCTGCCGGTGAAATTGTGTTGCCAACTTAAGGTTGTGTACCTCTAAAAAATCACTCTTTATAAGTTTGGTCTCTTTGTCCAAATTCATATAACCTTAAGTAAAGATGCCGTAGCTCCCAAAATAATTGTATAAACAATAATATCGAACCTTTGGGCGACAAAACTTTTTGAGTCTTATAGAATTCCATATCAAAAGAAAGCCTTTGGTTTTATTGCCCAATAAAATACCGTGAAGATACTAAAAACTTCATATTGCCCTAAAACGTATTCAAAATAAAATTCTAAAAATATATGCCGAAATCATAACGCGTTTCCAACATTTGGACATTCTAAGAAAATGCTTGTTTATTTTGAGAACTATGACATTTCAAGTTTTAAATTTTATCGTCCTTTACATATAACGAAAAAAAAATGTTAGATCGCCCAAAAATTAGGAACGCCAAGAAAGCGAAAACAATAAGTTTGGCTTTTTTTCACTTTCAGAAAGAAATAAGGTTCATTTTTTAAGTGAAATAAAACGCATTAAGGCATGGTTTGGTTAGGTTAAAATGGTTGTCCGCGATGGAGTAGGACACACTCCACATATTACCACATGAATATTTCTTGATACTTTTTCAAGCAGTTTGAACACCTTACTAAACGTGAGAGGCTTTTTATGCTAATATGATTAAGATCGTTATAGAAGAATTCTACTAGGTATTTGTTGGGTTTTTGAGCCAGAACAGAGCATGTACAGAGAAGATGAAGAACCGTTTCCTCCTTTTCCTTATCCATACAGCTTCTGCAAAAGTCATAAGCAAATAGGGTGCTCTCCTATTAGACAGTGCCCGGTTAAGACATCGATTACCGAGCTTAGAGGTAGGAAGCATCTTGATCACTTTAAATCTAGTGCAGGCTAGATGTTTTTTTAAACCTGACGGGGTGATGTTATTCCACCTGGTGTTTGCCTTCTTCATAGCGTCATAAGCATAAAATTTGCCAAACGTTGTAGAATGGGTTGTACTGTACCATTCCTGGCGAGTTCATCTGCCTTACAGTTTCCTGGAATGTCTATGTGGCTATCTCCATTACAGATAATCGATAGTTATGGACTGTTAAAAATTTTGTAGAGACCGAGCTAAGAGATTTAATAGCGTTAAGAGAAAATACGGATATTGATATCACGTTTTTTTAAGCCAAACAAAGACTTCCTTTATCGCCAAAAGTTCCACCTAGAAAACGCTACAAAAAATGAGAGACCTAATTTTAATCGTTCAGAGTACACACCCCATTAAACCCCTTCTTTTGTTTTTGATCTATCTGTACCATTAAGGCATGTGTATATAAACACTTAAATATGTATCGGGGTCATGTCCTATAGTGACCACAAGAATGGGAATTTTAATTTATTGATGTTATGACATATCTAAATTTTAGGCGTTTCGACATTGAAAGTTGGTTTGGGTATTACGACATTTTTTTGACGTCTCTCTGTTTGGGCTTTATGTAATTTTATGATTTCGTTTATTATGTCGTTAGGTGATAAGAAATAAGAAACGATAAAACCATAGTCGTCGTAATGCCTAGATAAATATCACAAAGCCGAACCCAATAAGTCATAAAATTTAAATTAAAAATTAAAAATTCTTTTGAGCAAAATGACAACTAACAAGTTGGGCGGTCTTTGATTTAACATTTATTTATGTTCTACGACATTTCCTTTGGAATTTTTTACTTTTTGGACTAAAGGACTAAATTTGGGCTTAATGACATTTTAGGATTTGGGAGTTTGTGGCAAAAATGAGTGTGATTCAAAACAAATGATACCAACATTCATTTCAATTCTTCAAAAATAAAAGAGTAAAGTTTGAAGAAAATCAGATGTGAAGATTTCAATAGTGATAGGACATTCCTTAATGGGGTACTTCTGTATGAACTCTACAAGATGCCTGTCCTATGTTATAAGTGTTGTTTCCGAAAGAGCTAAATCCCGTAGAACGGACCTGGCTATAATAATGTGTGCAGTTTTAAGGGTAAAAATATTTTTTTTTTATTTTTTGTTTAAAGAAAAGATACATACCTCTTAAACAAAGCGTTTGATAGCGATCTTTTTCGTCCGTTGAACACGAACATTCCATAGGGCATTTTTTTGTTCCGGTAAGCACTGGCATTGCCCAAAGGCAAAGGACGAACCATTTAAGGAGCATCTGAAATTGTAAAGAATGTTTAATTAGGGTTTGTTTTTCTTTTTTATTCATGATGTTGGTTTTTTGTATTATTATGTTTTATCATACATATAGTAATAAGTTTTGTATTTATGTACATTTTGATAAACTCATGCGATATACTTAGCTACCCATTTGCCAACCAAAAGCTTGTATTGTATTATTATAATATGATATCATAATAATAGAGGACTAAGAAAGATTTAGTTCAGTTAAAGGAAATTAAAGACGACTCGACTTAAATTTAGTTAAGTGAAGCTTCATAAAATTCTCGAGATGAATTTTTTATTTGTGAAAACATTAATTTTCATATATGAGTCAAAGGACCTTGCTCGTGCAAGAAAACCATAAGCAAAAGCTTTATACAAAAGTTAGTTAGTTGGGGAGAGCACAATTTAATAGGATTATTAATATTTTTATGCAATGCAGTAGTAGAATATTATACAACATTTGTCTGTGTTTTGCCTTCTTTCTGTTTTGCTTTTTTTTGTGATTTTGTATGTCCTTTTTGATTCTCGACTTATTATTTTTTCATGTTTGTCCTTGCTTAGCCTTTGTGTTAAAAAAAAGGACTATTGTAAGGACAGATGTGCGAATACAAGGAACAAAAAGAAAAAAAAGAACTACCATCCTAATAAGCTGTGTGGAATCAAAAGTAAACCTTCATGATGATAAAATAAAACGACCCAAGGCATTCATTTACCCAAGCATAGAAGAACCATCAGGGTCACTCATGAGTGATGGAGGAAGTTCGAATGAACAGAAAAAAGCAAAAACAAAAACAAAAAACAAAAAACACTCGACTGTTTCAAAATTGGATTGAAACCTGGGATTATGCTTTTATATTCAACGGGGATTGAGGTTTTTTATGGTATTCATTTAATTCTGAATGAGAGTACAAACAAAAAGATGTGCAAAGAAAAAGAAACTAAATATTATAACGTAGGTATGACTTAATTAGAATTCAGATGAATTACTGCTGATGCTTCCAAGTTTTGCTGAGTGAGGTCTTGAACTTTATGGGGAGAAAATTCGAAACAGACAAAAACAAAATATTTATACCATAAGCTATTTCGTAGTTAGCTATCTTAATGCTGCTTGCTGCTCTACTGTGTGTGAATTTGGGCCAATGAACCCTCTTGAAGTGATTCTCATTATTAACCTTTTTCACTCTACTATTTTTAACTGCAGGTGAAAATTTACCAACAACGAACTAAAAAAAGAAACAAAAATTGTCTAAAAAATAAGTTATTTGACTGCAAAAGTAGAATAAGTTTGAAAACGGGTAGATTGTGAAATTAATCACTTAAGGCGAAAAGTTTTCCTTGTACCTTTCTATTAACGTGAAATGTTTGAAGTGGGTTTCTATTTGAACGTAAAGTTAAAATTGAAGTAAGTAAAAAACAAAAATTGAAATAGATAACGGATCATGTGGACTTAAGAATTCTTTTTATTTTTAGTAAAATATTTTAAAGTTAAGAGTACCAGTAATTTCGAGAATAATTTAACAAGATACTTTAAAGAGTAGAAACAAGAATTTATCAAGGATTACTTTCTAGTAAGAAAAACTAAAACTAACTTTAAACTAAGTATTTGACTTGAAATTGATTTTATAATTAGTTATGAAGTATACATAGCATTTGATTTTCCTTGAGAGTTTCAAAATGAATGAATTTTGTAGCTTAAAAATAAGACGATGTAAAAATAATAGGTTCTTAAAAATTATGAAAAGGGAAAAGAAAAATCGATGAACGGTTTATCATTAATTGGGAAAAGAGAAAAAAAAACAAATCATTGACACAAATAAAACTCAAATGTCATTTTGTTCCGCATAATTAATATTAATGATTCGCGGTTCTAAAGAAAATATAAAATGGATTTTTGCTCCTTAATGAATTCTTTGAAGGATTTGAATGAAGGTATGTGACTTTCCATTGGATATGAGAGTTTTAAATTTTAAGATATTCAAAAGGCTTTTAAAGCGTTCGTCAAATTTTTATTTTCCATCTCTTTGGTTGGGTAACTTTTAAATTCTTTCAAGAAGGTCCGAGAAAATGTTGACATTTTCCGATAATAATAAAATAAAAGGTTTTTAGAGAGAAGCCGTGTGAGAATGTGAGTGTTAGCTCTTCTTGCCCAAAATCATGTCTTCCAAACTCTAAAATGTCATAAAGCATTAAATTGGTTGCAAAGCCCAAAAATTAAAAAACAATCTCCAATAAGCCCAAAAAACGATTAAATGAAAAAAAAAAAACGCCCAAATTGTTAGTTTTCATTTTGTCAAAAAGTCTAATTTTGAATTTGGATTTTATGACTTTTGAATTGGGCTTTGTGACATTTATATTGATTATTACGACGATTATGGTTTCTAACGTTTCTTATGTCTTATCATAACACAAATCATAAAATGATATAAGGCCAAATCAGAAACGTCATATAAAACATCACTAAGAAAATGACAAAAAACCCAAATAAATTGACATATCAACCAAATGAACTTTCAATGTCGTAACGCCCAAATGCATAAAGGTCATAATGTCAAATGTTTTACTTAACAAAATTTTTCTATGGCTGGGCTTAGAGAGGCGTGTAAACAGTGATGTATGTATGTAACACATCCCTGCTTGAGCTCACTATAAAATTGATTTGGGTAATATGATATTGATTTTGGAATTTGTTGCATTTTCTTTTGAAAAAGTTTTTGGGCGATATAACATTTTAAAGATTTGGCGCTATTTTATTGGACTAAAAGACCAAACTGAATAGAACCTCAGTATAGTTTGACCGAACCTGAAAAATTAAGACCCTCTAAACTGCACTAACTATAGGGGCATCAGTCTACTTAACATTGCTTATAAAAAAGTCTCTGCCGTAATATGTGAAAGTCTAAAGTCCATCGTCAACAACCTGATAGGTCCTTATCAGTGTGGTTTTAGACCAGGAAAGTCCACAGTCGATCAATTATTCACATTACGGCAGTTTCTGGAAAAAAACCACAGAACACCAAATCGACACCCACCATCTTTTAATCGTTTTCAAGGCCGCATATGACGGCATCTACAGGGACGAGCTGTATTAAGCCGTGTCTAGTGTTGGCATCCTTGCAAAACTCGTCCGTTTGTTTATAATGACCATGTAGAATTCACGCTGCTCCATAAAGGCTGGAAACAACTTAACAGAACCTTTCAATTTTAAAAAAGGTTTTAGACAAGGTGATGCGCTGTCAACGCATAAAACCAAAACAGTAGTGCTGAGATCAAATTAAGAATAATTCTTGGTAACCGCTGTTTTTTTGAATTAAAATTGAAGCAATTGATTGGTAAAGTCCTCTCTCGCAGGGTCAAAGTGTCGCTATAAAAGACCCTTATTATTCCCGCTCTGCTATATGGTGCAGAAGCATGGACTATGACCAAAGCGGATGAAAACACCTTGGGTCGTTTCGAGAGAAAAGGTCTTCGTGTGATCTACGGTCTCGTATGCATCGAAGGTGAGTGGAAGAAAAGATGGAACAACGAGCTGTACAGTGACGTAGACTTAGCCAGAAAGGTAAAAGTCCAACGACTAAGATGGCTGGGTCGCGTAGAGCGCATGGATACCGTGAATCAAGTGGCGCGTACAAGTGGAACCAACCCAACTTTGAGCGCGAAACTGGAAATATCTAAAAATTGTAAGAAATGGTACATCATATTGAATTAAAGTTATTTTCAATTCTAATGTCTCAAGAAAAATTAACTTAAAAATTATTCCATTTCCATAGGCAAAATCCAAAACCAAATAAATAAATAAATTATTTTATCACTACTTACAAATTACTGTTTTTAGAAAAAATCGGATTGACAGTTTGTTAGCAAAGTACAGAAAAAACAACAAAAAACAGATAAGAAATAGTTTACTACTCAAGCAGAGAATAAAAAAGTGTACTGATTTCAAACTTCTTTTATCTCATTTACAATTTTGTTATTTGTAATATTTTGTTTAACTTTAAAAAAACGCCACAGACAGGTACGATTTGAAAGTAATCAGTGAGAGTCGCATTTGAGCCTATTTATGTGCTGTTTTTTTTTTTTAAAAAAAGCTTTGTGATTGTTTTGTTGAACATTAAAGAACTTCGAAAGCATCCTTTTTTTTTCAATAAAGGGTGGTCCTACTTAAAGTTTGTTAAAACGTTTTTATTAAAATAAAATTTTAAATAAAAAGCAATGGTAAGCATAAATTTAGATTTGTTAAAATTCAAGTGTTATTTTTTATTTCTTGTCAAAAAAAGTATTGATTTCAAGCAATAACGATAAAATTTTAAGCAAAGTTCACTTTTGTTAGAATTTTTTTAAAGTTAATATCTAACCTTTATAGAACATGCTCCACCTAAATTTGATTAATCGAAGCTCGCGAAATAGGCAAAATCCAAAACCAAATAAATAAATAAATTATTTTATCACTACTTACAAATTACTGTTTTTAGAAAAAATCGGATTGACAGTTTGTTAGCAAAGTACAGAAAAAACAACAAAAAACAGATAAGAAATAGTTTACTACTCAAGCAGAGAATAAAAAAGTGTACTGATTTCAAACTTCTTTTATCTCATTTACAATTTTGTTATTTGTAATATTTTGTTTAACTTTAAAAAAACGCCACAGACAGGTACGATTTGAAAGTAATCAGTGAGAGTCGCATTTGAGCCTATTTATGTGCTGTTTTTTTTTTTAAAAAAAAGCTTTGTGATTGTTTTGTTGAACATTAAAGAACTTCGAAAGCATCCTTTTTTTTCAATAAAGGGTGGTCCTACTTAAAGTTTGTTAAAACGTTTTTATTAAAATAAAATTTTAAATAAAAAGCAATGGTAAGCATAAATTTAGATTTGTTAAAATTCAAGTGTTATTTTTTATTTCTTGTCAAAAAAAGTATTGATTTCAAGCAATAACGATAAAATTTTAAGCAAAGTTCACTTTTGTTAGAATTTTTTTAAAGTTAATATCTAACCTTTATAGAACATGCTCCACCTAAATTTGATTAATCGAAGCTCGCGAAACTATTTCTTTGGTTTGTTAAAGTAAACCTGCTGAAAGTTGAATTACCCTACACACATGTGCTAACTTA
The DNA here is from genome assembly GCF_945859685.1 of Eupeodes corollae. Lineage (NCBI taxonomy): Eukaryota > Metazoa > Arthropoda > Insecta > Diptera > Syrphidae > Eupeodes > Eupeodes corollae. The sequence goes on from NC_079149.1 coordinate 114,870,296, forward strand.
AAAATGAAACTAACCAATTTCCTTGCTTCGACAAAAAAAAAATAATAATTAAAAACCAACATACCTGACCTCCACAAAACTATTTATATTTTCTGAAAATACCATTTACTCGTACCTTGAAGCCTTTTAACGAATTCTTTCCACGCTACCTTTGCTGTTGCCGTTGCCCTTTAACTGCTGCTGTTGCTTCAAGCTCAATGTTGTATATATTTTGTACCAGCCAGCAAAACTGTGTGTGTTACCGTTGAATCATAAGAGCCGCCGTAGAAGTAGTTTTATACCATCAGTTTTATTGAGGGAAGGATCTGTGGCGCTTTTTAATGCTGCTCCTGCTTGCTTCTGCTACTGTAACTTCTATTGCTGCTTCTGATGTTGTTGCAATTGCAAATACAATACCGCTGTATTATGTTGTGTATATTAAGTACAGTTTCTATATCAAAACTATGTCCTGATGCTCGTAATCCTTTTAAGGTATATTCTGTTGCTGATCTATAAATAAATAAAAATAAAAGAAGAAAAAATATGAAAAACTATTTTTATACGATTGTACAAGGATGAGGATACAATATAGAGGAAAATATTATGATTTAGTTCCGTGTGGCACTGGAACTACCATGGAATCCAAAGGGAGCATGGAACAGCATTAAAGGATATACAAATGAATAGCTTGTAGGTAAATTATATGAATACGAGTTGAATAAGAATTCATTACAACTTTACGATATGCTCTTTACTATCAGATTGCCAAAGGCCCAAATATATACATATAGTAAAAAATATACCTATCTATGAATATAGGAGAGATAGACTTTTTGCAATCAAGTCCTTTTAAAAGTATACTTTTACACGAGAACGAAGTGCATAAAGGACATTCAATAACTTTTCTATCAATAGGTAAGATAAGTTACAATGTGTATATTAGGTACAACATGGCAATTTTGAGGTTTTTCAAGTAGAGAAGACAATTTTTTTTTAATTAATTTTAAATATAAAAAAGGAACCTTGAGAAAAAGTCAATACCTTATTTTATAGATAGAAATAAACCAGTTTTAGCCTTCAATTGATAGAAGTTTATGAACATTAAAGTATATCAAATGAGAATGTTCGAGAAATTTAAAAAAAAATGAAATCGTAAAAAGTCAAATTGGAATATCTAATATATAAAATTCTCCTGTCCTCCGAAACGACTTAACCAATTTCAATTAAATTTTGCATTTATGTACATTCGGTAGGTCTGAGAATAGGTTCTTATCTATTTTGTATATTCCTAAACACTATTGTTTAATTGCATCAACATCGTACACGGTGCAACAATCCTACAATAGTATTCAGTGTCGCTATGTACAATGAACCATTGATTGCTATTGAGAATTTGCCAACTTACCACTTAGTAATTCCGGTATGCATCTTATTTAATAGACACTGAATTCAATCCTGAGCTAAAATACAATACTGTAGAAATAGCAGCGATTGTCGCTCGCAATGTCCTACTAATTAATGAAGAACAAAAGAACTATTTATGACCACATCATGCTCGCAATCTCGGCAGGACAAGGTGGATTCTTTTTTTGAATGCACCAGGAGAAACTGGCAAAACATTCCTTATTTCGCTAATTCTTGCTGAAATACGATCAAATAATGGTATCGCATCTTCTGGCAATGTACAAATTTTATTGCATGCAGGTAGAAAAGCTTAATTAGCATTTGAAGTGCCATTAAGTATTTACAATAAACCAGACTTCCAACTGAAAGTAAATATGCTTGTCAAACGCTTCAAGATCCATCCGCTGAAACATTCTCAAAACAACTGTTAATAGGCAACAGAAAAGTTAGTAAAGATGAAACTGGATGCATAGAATTACCGGCCGATATCACAAGATGTTCTCACTAACCAGATATTTCCCGATCCCGATGTACACAGACAATATAAAAATCATAAGTGGCCGGCAGAAAGAGCAATTTTAGCAGCAAAAAATATGGATGTCAACGATTTAAATCTTAAGATACAACATTTGTTACCAGAATACTTGGTTTCATACAAATCTATTGATACAGTTTGTGATGCTACCAAAGCTGTAAATTATCCAATTGAGTTTTTGAACTCATTGGATTTACCAGGTATGCTAATTTTTGCGTCTTTATTTGAACCCACCACGGTTGTGCAACGGCACGTGATTATGATTTAAAAATTTATGAAAAATGTTATCGAAGCCCTAATTCCAAATTGCAAATTCCGAGGTGAAAATATATTATTACGGCAAATCCCGCAAAACTATCAATAAGTCTCATGGCCGACCTTCAAGTTCAAGTATTTCAAGTTTTTCATACGGAAAATTATTGCTCTCGAGTGGGCAAACTATCCAATTTGTTTGTATTGGCCAAAGATGGGATCACAAAAAATATCGTATACTCTATTGCATTAAGGGATTGTTATTGTTGTTTATTTTTGTAGTATTGTGATTATCATCGATGTGCATATAATTTTAAAGAAATAATTTTAATAAATTAAGAAAATGTGTTTGGTGATTTGTTATTTTAATATTTTGTCACCGTGTACAGTGCTCTATACCTCTCCCACTTATGTACCACATCCTTACACACTTACAATAAGTTATTTATTTCTAGCAAAATATACTCTAGAAATTATTTATGGGACAAAACACCGTTTGCCGAGTTAGCTAGTGTGTTTATATATTTCTTTTATAGATTGATAGATCAGACTCCCAATACAGGTGTAGAAGTGTTAAATAATAAAAATTTCAAAATTGTATCAACAAATCGTTTCGAAGTCTTAAGTGAGGATTTCGAAATCATCTCCATGAAATTCTCCTAAAAGATTTCATAGATTCATGGTATTTTCAGCAGATCTCGTATTTCATTTAAATACGGGTGTTATTTGATAGTTTACTTAACCAGAGAGTCTTAATTTGTTCACTGATAATAGTTTTTTGAAAAGGTTACCTGGCAAGGAGCAGAACTGAATATTGATAAAGCAGTTTTATCGCTTAAACATGTTGTTTAACATTTTCGAACTAAATTTTTCGACATTTTCTGCTGTATCTTTGCCGAAACTTATGTTATTTTCGTGAAAGTATGTTTTTTTTTTGTACAACTACACAGTTTTACAAAAGTTATAACGATGTGAAATCGGATGATATTGGTTCCAAATTGACTTCAACACTTCAACTTTTGTTACTTTTCAAGCAATAACGCCATATTTCTTCTTGTAGTGTGGGTTCAACTCATGATCTTCAACCGCCAACCAAAATTAATTGCTGCGACTTTATCAATTGTTGGATTACAATATTGCTCAGGCATTACGACATCGATAATGTTTTCACTCCCTTCCTTAGAATTTTATCTACTGCATGCTTATTTATTCGGTTAGGTACACTATAATCCTTGCGTTATGTGCCTTTGTTGAAACCACCATCACTTTTGTAATAGGTTGTAATACATTTTAACGCATTGTTTAGTTGTAAAATGTAAATGACAAACATTCCGCTCATGTTGTGAAACTCCAAATTAAACCTGCGTTTGACAGGTGTCAACTTAAGACCACTAAACAAATGACTCTATATACTTCTTTTGTAAGGTTGATGGATTATTTGTTTTATTCGAGACATTAATACCTTTAAACCATATACAAAACATATTAAATGTATTTATTCAACTTCTTTGTAGCTCTTGAAAATTAAGTTCTTAAATCTATGGCTTTAAAAACCAAAAACCACCTTAACGATTTTTTTGTTAGTTTTTTCTTTAATCACTTTCCATAAAATATTCAAACTATAATTCTACGTTCTCTGTTACGCCCGCACTTCAAGCTTCTCTCATTGTCACTATTTCTCTTTAATACTATATAAAAGATTAACTTGACGCCTCACTTTCAACAAGCATCATAAACATAATCATTAAAAAAGCATAGAAAGTAATTAAAGTTTTAACACAAGAAAAAGAAAAATAAATAAAATAAAACGAAAAAGCTTCTTCTTATAATCCCAAGGACATTTTAAACACAAGCAACGGGAATTTCCTTTCATTCTTCATAACATAACTTTTGGTGGAAGAAACTTCCTTGATGCTTATGCTGATGGTGCTTTTCTTATTTTCTTGCTTTATTTTTAGTTTTTTATTTTTTTTCTTCCTCATTTGTATAAATGTTCGAATTTCTTAACTAAGAATTTTCAGAAAATTAAGATTCCGCACTTTTGCTATTTTCTTCGTATTTTTTTGTTTTCACTTGTTGTTTTCCTAAGTCAATACACCTACATCTCTAGAATAGGAACGAAGAGGCAAAAAGCTGGAGCGCGGTCGATTCGGTAGGGAGTAGTTTTCCCAAATCGCGCCTAAGACGACGAGTAGCCTCGTATAGGTGTAGATGGACGGAACCTTATTTCGTTACGATGTCATTTAAATTCGTTGTCAATTAATTTAACGTCAACTTCAATGAAAATGTCTTTCTACTTTTAGTTGTTTTTATTACATTTATTTTGTTTTCTGGCTTTGTTTTCAAAAGAAAGAAGCTATGTTTTTTTTTGTTGAATAGGTATCGAAAGTTTTTTTTTAACTTTGGCAGGTGATAAAATTAATTAGTTAACATAATTTAAATAAGGATATTAGTTTACCTCATCTCTTATGGTTTGTATTACCTTGATTATTTTGTATTTAAAGGAAAAGGAAAAGTTTTAATTGGGTCATAGGAGTATTGGAAGTTTTTGTTTCTTAGAATAATTTGTAATTTGATTTTGTGTTTATTTTCTTTCTTTGGCATACTTCATACGAAGTAGAGATATTGACTTCAAATAAATTTTAATTTTACGGGTGGGTGATTTTTGTGTATAGAAATTTTTAAACAGATGAAAACAGATTATTCTTTAGACTTAAATTCAAATTTTATAATTCACACAGAATCCATACGAAATTGCAAAATAAACTTTAATTTTGTTTATTAAAAAAATGAATTTTCATCTTAAGAATTTAAGAACAGAAAATGATAATATTCATAATACGTAGTTTAATGCTTAAGGACGTTTTTAATATTTTTTTGAAAAAAGACATCATTTTCTTAAATGCAACATTTTTTTCTGATTGATTTAAAGAAAAAATAAAATTTGTTATAATATAATGTCACACATTTGGTATATTTTACCTTACAAAACATCAGAAATGAATATTGTGAATTGAATATCAAAGAACTACTTTCATTCTAAAAAGAACAAGATTTTAAAAAATCAGTAAAATAAAAAACAAATACCTTTTTAATTAGAAAATGCCAGAAATAAAAAAAAGCTAATAACTTTCCATCAAGGATTTCTAAGTTTTCGTGTTTTGTTAAAAAAGTTGTCAATTGAATTGTTCTAAAAAAATTAATAATTTCCAGCAATATTTTGCATATGATTAAAAAGTTTTATTCTAAGCTAAGCTATTTCTTAAAATTGACAGTTACAAAACATGTTGAACATTTTGCAGTCTTATGTCATAAAATTAAACACTTTTGATTTTTCGTGATTTCATTTCCTCAAAATAAAGTCAAAATATTGCAAGCCCGCCGCACCATGCTGACTGAATTAGGAGATTATTGACTTCTATTAGATTTGTATCCATAGACGACTCTACACCGTATTTAGCATAGAGATTTAGGTTAAGGGCCCTTAGTTTGTTTTACACAATGAGTCAAGGCGATCGATCACCAAAAATTACGTTTTTTTTATGATTGGGATGTTAAACCTTTCATCCTTTTTTCCATCTTAACATCGTCTTCAATCAAAAAGCCTTTTTTAAACTCTGAGACTACGTTAAAGTAAAGATGATTAGATAACTCTACAAACCTATGATAAATGGCTTTGTTTCGAATATGTTGATGAGGACGAGCGACGTTTTGTTTTCAACAAGACTGTGCTAAAGAAACAATCACAACTTTCCAAGAAAAGTGTCATTTTAATTCTTTCAAAAATGTTTTCCAATGTAAATCTCTTGAATTCTGGATAAACAGATGATTCCAAGATTAACGAAGATCATAATAAATCACTTGCTTATTTGATAAACTTATTTTATTTCCTACATTTATACCAAAGTAGTTCAAGGGCATAGAAAATAAAAACAACAAAACAAAAACCTTCATTGCAACCCAATTTTTGTCCTTAAGTTTCTATGAAAGCTACAAAAACAAAAAACATTTTCAATAAAATAAAACAAAGATACAAAAAATCTGATATCCAAAAGTTAAGTAATTTTAGTTTGAAATTTCTTTAATCTTCTAGAGATACTATTACAAATGAACAAAGTGAATACAAGACAAAAAAAATAAGAAAAGAAACAGTTTATTCAAGTAGAAAATATACACACATATGCACATACAAAGACGTACATTTTTATGTGCAGACATCTCATGTATACATTTAAATTTATTTATCGAATTTCATTTTCTTGTTCAATGAGGTGGTAAATGTAACTTTTAGTCTCATAAGCAAACACAATAGATACTCTTCGTAAATATAAACATACATACATATGTACATATGAATGTGTCTTTTTAAATCGGTTTAGTTATTTTCAAGATGACACAAATTGTATTTTTGTGTGAAGATAAAAACTAAATCCTCACTTTGATACCCAGTATCACTATAATTGTATCAGAATAATATTGATTTAAATATTTTGTATGATACATACTTTTAAGATGTTTTTTGTTCTACATTTTTGGATACATATTCAATTCAGACAATAAATTGCCCATCATTGAAAAGCATTTACTTCAATACTATTTGGCATGAGTTATTACAGGCATTTAATGAGGCGATATTTTATTTTAAGGCGATTTTATTTAATATCGAATTTTAACTAAAAAATTATTTAAGAGGTTTATGCTGAATTAACATTGAAATCCATTGTGTATAGGACGTTGAACTCATTTGTAATATTAAAAATAAATAATTTACATACGCTAAAAACTAGATCATCCATGATTTATTTTTTTTTTGATACCAATAACAACCTTTTGATCATTTACTAAAATTGTTCACTTGGGCGTATACGTAACTTTTGTTTATTAAAAAAATATACTCGTTGAAAACAATGAATTCTTCAAATTACCCTTGAGTAGAGTTGTAATCAATTCAAACATTTAGGGTAAGTTTATAAAAACAAAACTTTGTAAATTCCTCTTTGGAATTGAAATATAAAAAGATTTCAAAAATTCTATTTTAAAAAAAAGATAGTAATAAAAATATTCGCTTTTCCACTCATTGTTTTTTTTTTGTTAATTTTGTATTCATATACATTATATTGATTTATGAAATCATCAAATTTACTTAAGTGAATAAAAAATAAAATCAAAATTCGAAAATTCAATGCAATTTTCAAATTAAACCAATAAAAATCGAAAACAATCAAATTAATGTGAAAAAATTCAATCCAGAAATTGAAGTGGTTCTTTATTTTTATTACTTCTCTGTCTCTATCAATCATTTCATTTCATTCGAAATGATTGTATACACTTTTCCCTTTTCAGTCAAATCAAACCATCAATCATCAAATTTGGTTTGTATAAGGGTCAGAGGATTTTTGTTGTTGTTGGGTTAATATAATTAAATCGATTTCCAATCGAGAGAAGACAATACGTTTTACCCCACAACTAAACACAAAAACAAATACTCATAATTTATGTAAGTATTCCTTTTGCAGAAATACACAGTTTATAGCCAAAGTTTTAGTGGCTAAAGAACAAAGACGTCCTTCCAGAACCAGGAATATGTGTGTTCCATGTTGCCATACTAAAAAGACAAAGATATTTATAACAACTATAATTTATGCATTGTTTAGTAGTTTTTGTCTGGGAGAGGTATAAAAACATAATCCTTAAATTTGAGAAAACAATACAAGAGTTATTTGCACCCCCACAAGAAAGAACACAAACCTCCAGGAAAGACGAAAGTTGCAAATCACTCTAGGCTATATTTATATTTGCTAGTATTTTTATGTGGGTTGGTTTATGTTTATGTTTTATAAAACTCTGACCTAAACAAAAAAGTGTTTTTTTTTGTGTTTATTTTAAATTATTTTTAACAACACAAAACGAATTTAAAAGATTTATACGACACGAGGCCAAAATGGAGGTAAGAAACTATTGAGCTTTGACTTAAGAAAACTCGTAGGAAAGACTTGACTTGGTCACTATAAATATCTACACAAATTGTGGTTAAATAAATTTTATATTTATATTTCTTCAACCATTAATAATTTTAATTGTTCTCAATTGAAGTGTGAACTTTAAATAAGAATAAACTTTCTGCAAAAGTTGTTTATAGCCGACTAAGTTCTTAAGATCATAAGAAAATAAAATAAATTGTTTGTTTTGGTTTCGTTTAAGTCGTTTTTTGAAAAAAAAAAATTAAAATATTTACTTAAAATTGAAATATCAACCTATTAATCTGACTTTCATCCAGTGATTCTAGATGGTTTTGTTATGCTCTGATAACGTTGTATTTAGAGCAATTTCATTTATTAATTTGAGAAAAAAATATTTCAACCGAAACGATAGATATTTATCTTTTATTTAGCCAGAAGAAAATAAAGTGATTAAAGTGCTTTTGGCAATGATTGACAATTGATTGTTCGGAAAAGTTGTGTTAAAAATATTGCAAATATTGAACTAGCAATGAAAATGGAAATTCAAGAAAGTGATTATAAGTTGGGTAGTAAATGTTTTGGAAAATAATTTTGTTGAAAAATTAATTTCTAGGAGTCCATTATATTCCAATTTAACAATCAATATTGTATTGTAAATTTTCTTATCATGAAAAATTCCTCGGGCTTTGATTGTAATTATGAAACAAAATTGCTTAAATTTCACTTTTATAAAACTGTCGAATAAAATAATATACAAATAAACATTTTCTTAGGTATTTGAGTGCGAATCCGATTTCAAAATCAATCCATCGTCATTTTTTTTAAAGATACAACCGCTTCTTATAATTCAAAAATGTCTTAATCTTTTTGAAGCTATTCAAATTTATGAATTAGTGTTTTTTAATGAAAAACGTATGGTTTTTAAGATTTATAATCTCTTTATTTAATATTCCGTTCAAAAAAGTTTAATATTATATTTATTTTTCAGGAAATCCTTATTAGTTGCAAGTCTTTACCTCCCATACATTAACCTTTAGAACAGAATGTTAAATGGAAAAACTCAAAATGATCTAAAAATCAATTTTTGATCTTATTGCAAATTCTTTGTCTAAAGATTGTAACATCATGTTTTTGAAAATACTGAAAAAATATAAGAGCAGTCTTAAAAATGGCCAATTTTGCTGATTGTAATCACATATAGCTGAAACCGAAGTTTGGACTCGAAATAAACAATCAAAATTTACTCTTAATCGAGTTATTGAAAAACATTAAGGAATTTCATTCAAGGTTTTTCAAAACTTGAGTCAAATGAAGACCCATAATTAATTTCATAACTAACGAGAAATTACAAAAAACTAAGTAAAATACTAAAATAATTCAAATTGTATCTATGAAAATGCTTGAATTTTGAAAAATAAGATAGTTTGAAAAGGGACAGTAGAATGGTTTTATCATTATCAACGGACGAAAAGAAATTAGTCAAAACTTGTCTAAAATATAAATTCTGATCACAAACAAATTTTTCTAAAGTACATATTTCAAAACGGATTTCTTTAAAACGGATTATCTATTTTGCGGTTTCAAACGAATAGAGCTGGAATTCGACATCGGTTGAACTAGTTGTTAAACCACTTTTTTTTTCATTGCAATTCTGGTATTTAAGAAAATAGATCGCTTAACCATCGCAAAACGCATACAAATCATTAAAACCTTCTACAAAAATGGTGATTCTGCCATAAAAATATGACAGTGCTGCCTAAGACCAGAATGTGTCGACTCCTCGTCGTTTTTAGGAAGCAGGACTGTCTTAGGTACATTATGGCGTATTTTGAATTTGAATCTACACCTGCATCCATATAAAGCACTACAGCTCACACAACAACTGAAAACTGCTGACCGTTCACAAAGTTGTAGTAGATACAACAAGAGACGGTGAACTGCGATTTTTCTTCAGCGTCGAAGCATGTCTCACTCGGTACGTATGGTAATAAACGAAATAGTCCTATTTGGGGTTCTGAAAATCCTTAAGTAACTAAATAGAGAGGCCATTTTATCCACAAAAAGTCAGTGTTTGGTGCGCTTTTAGTCCGGAGGTGTGATTGGACCTTAGTTTTTCAAAAACGGCTATCACCGTCAATTCAAAGCGTTATGGTTCTATGATAACTAAATTTTTTGCCTGCTATTGAAATATACGCCTTGGACAAGATGGTGCCAAATGCCGCACAATTCGAGCTAGTAATTTATCGACGTGGCAACATCAACTGGCCACAAAGATCATGCGATTTGACACCGCTGGACTTTTTTTGTGAGGCTACGCAAAAGACCGTGTTTATGCAGATAAACCTTTTACTCTTGACCACTTAAAAACTAACACTTGTCAAGTTATTATACATGTCAAATAGTGGTAGAAAACTACATCAAAAGCATCGAATCTTGCAACAATTCGTGTAATGGTCATTTAGATGATGAAGTGTTTCACAAATATTGACAACGTTCAAATTTTATAATAAAAAGAAATATTATGAAAAAAAATATTGTATATGTGTTTTATTTACGTTAACTTTTGAAACCGAAAAATGGATAACCTGTAGAATATTGTGAAATAAGTTACTTTAAACTTACAGCTCTTTCATTAAAATTAGTTCCAAGTTCTTTTGAAAAAATTAATTTATTTACTCAGTTAGAAAATTGATTTTTAAAGTTTCTTGAACAAATGATAGCAAGGGTTCAATATACAAAATCTTCCTCAACTAAAAAGAAAATGCCTCTGAAACAAAATTAAAATTCAATTATTTGTATACACGTTCATATTTTATTACTTTTATAGGTTAAATATACAAGACACAATATCCAATTTAAAAAAATCTTTCGTTTTATTAATGGACAGAGATATCTTTACAAATACGTATGTGTGGTGAATAAATTACCATTATTATTATTATTATACTATCTAAATTGATTTATTTTTTTATTGCACCTACTTTACCCTATATTTCATGCTTCCTAATGCGATTTATCAATATAAGAAAAAAGGGTTCTTCTTCAACCATACCGCCATTAAAAAAAAAAAAAAATCTAATTCATCCGAAAATCGTTATGTATTTCTTTTTTGCGTTGCTTCTTCTCTTTTGTCCAAATTGCTTGCCTCCAAATTGCCCCATTAATTCTATTTTCATCTGAATGCCATGTTTTATAGAAAATAGCCCATAACGACGCGTTTTGAATATTAGAAAGCTATTATCAATCGCGCTATGCTAAAGTCATTCTTTATCCCCTTCCACAAAACTTCTTTTTATTCTCACCACCATCACCACCATTATCCTTTGTACCTACCTAACCTACGCATCATTGAAGTTATATACATAAATACTACATCAGGACCAGGAACAAATCATTCATATTTCACTGGCAAATATGAATAGCGAGGTAGCGATTGGCATTGCGATGGTAAATTTCAGCGGTAGCGTTTCTGGGTAATAAATATTTCCTAGAACCTCTCTGAAACACAAAATCGACAAACTGTGTATAATTTTTTACGAATTCATTTTTTTTTTTCAAGCTGCCTGTATGAAGTTACATTATGCATATCTATAGAAATATGTTTGAAGGACAAAGGATTCTGGTGGTACACAACAAAAAAAAAGCAGTATATCGCTTCTCATCTCCAAATTCCTTTTCACTATAAAATCAACAACAAAAACAAATAAAAGTAAAGGCAATAAAAAAATGTTACTACTGCATAGTAATGTTATAAAAAGGTTCAACCAACGGTTCTTCGATTTTATAGTCTAATTTATATTGTGTGATAGCCTGTAGGGTTAAAGAGGATGAGTAATTGAATGATACATGGTCTTCACTAAATTTTAAGTTTTATTGAGATTGGTTTTTGAATGAAAATTAGTCCTCATGTGATTTATACAAGAACACTAAAAATAAATATATTTGGATGTCCTTTGAAACATCGATATAATATCTGGGTAATATCAATTTCCAAAACGATAATTGGAATAATATTTTATACTTTTGTTGTGTCTTTTATTAACTGAACCCTAACAATATACTGATAATTATCACACCTTGCACATTATCATATTACGAATAAAAGAAAAATTTGATCTTTAGAAATAATTTAATATTGGATTTTCCTAGAAGGACTTAGACAAAATATTTGAATCATATTGGAAATATAATGCGTTCAAAGTGGATAAGATAAATATCATAAATTTCGGGGAAAAATTGAAGCTATGTTTTTGTTTTAAAACACACAAGGCTAATTGACATTAAGATCGCTCGTTGACTTAGTTGCTTAAAATCATATGCTTTCGTTTGAATCCCATTTCAAAATTATTCCATCGCGTCAGTATTTTGATGTTTGACTTGTATGACATGAGGTTTCAACAAGACAATGCCGCATGCAACATAGCAAGAGTAATAATGGGTTAAATAAGAGGCGAGTTCGGTGAATTGTCTGCCTAGATCTTCCGACCTGTAAAATATTTTTTGTGTGACTATGTTAAGGTTCATGTTTATATTGAAAAGCTCCGCTTTGATTGGCACACTAAAATTTAATGTTGAAGGATTTATTCTTGAGACACTGGCAAAAATGTTAAAGTATGTAGGGGACAAATTGGACTCAGCAGTTGGGTCGTTTCGGCGCAGCTTTGGCAACATTTACCTACATAAAATAAATTTAACATTAAATGAAAAATGAATGACATTTTCTGAATTGTATGTACAATTTTGAATTTCAAAATCATTCATGCTTCATTAAATTAGTAATTACCTTTTGGATCGTTCAACATAAATAGTATTGGATAGATTCAAGTCAGAAGTCCATAAAATAAATGGTGTGCCCCAGGGTTCAGCTCTATCTCCAACAGTCTTTCTCTTTTTTATTTATGATCTCCTGTCTCAAATCAAATGGGGTGGCGCAACAGTCCGTTGTGAACCAGGGCCTAGTGACTTACAACTCTCAACCATTCCTGTGTGCGAGTACTGTTGTCAGGAATGGAAGGGACCTACAATTTTGGGCCGAATCCGAACGGCTAGTTTTGAGAAAGCACTTTTTCATGACAAGAATTACTCTTGAAGGATTTGTCAATTCCTCGCAAGAGGCAGTACCCGCGAAAATTATTTTTTTTTTTTTAATTAAGGTGGCACAGGCAGGGATTGAACCCAGACCCCTTGCATGACAGTCCAACGCACTAACCATCATGCTACGGGTACTACTCCTGTCTGCAACTTCTAATTTCTCGATATTTTCGGTATGTGTGCCACCAACTACCTCCTTAGGAACGATTACATATGCGATGTCTCCAGAAATACAGCAAAGTGTTTGGGTTTCCTTAAGTGATGCAAGAAATGTTTTACACCTTCTGATATGGCTGTTATCTACAAGACTTAAATACAACTTACTTAAACCTTTTTGGATAGTATTGAACGTGGAGCATTTAAATTAATAGGTAATAGGTAGATAATAACATCATACGTTAATTTACGTCGCTTGAACATCGTCGTAAGGTTTCTTGTCTCACTTTTTTTTACCATTACTTTAACGGTTTATGCTCTAGTTAAATAGCCTGATAGATAAATAGCCTCCTCTTAAACAGTTCAATCGAAGTACTCGCGCTTCTAGGAATGCTCATCAGTATACTCTTGAGTCTAACTTTGGCCATACTGTCAAAAACAGGGATTCGTTCTTTAGCCATATTACGCGAATGCCTTACCACACTCTGTTTTTCCTAGTCATTGCAATTTTCATTAATTCAAAACCAATGTGCACCGACATCTATTTTTAAACCCTCTCTCTTCTTAGTAGAGTATGTGCTAATTATACAAAAAAAAAATTATATTACATCAGCTTTTTTGATTTATCTACCTTTTAAAATCGTAAACAATTATACTTCGTTACAACTGTTGTTTTTTTATTCGTTGAGGAACCTTAATTTATTAATAAGTAGCGGCCGTTTTGTTAGCAATCAAGTAATTTTTTTTTTTGTTGTGGTTTGGTAAATTAAAACGCTTTAAAATAATGAACGTTTATTTTGAATATTATGATTCTGGTTAAATGGATAAGTCAATGAACAAAACTGCCGTATTTTTAGTAAGTGATTACAATCCTCAAGTGCACTATGTCGGCTACAACCTTTACTTTTTTGTTGCGGACTCGTGAACTGCCATCCAAGGCCGTGCAATTTAACACCGCTTGACTTATGGCAACAAATGTTAGAAAAAATCATATAAAATTGCCTTCTAGATTAGACTACGTGGGAGCTAGTCTTGGGGGTCATATGATTGAAACAATGTGTAAATTATACCGCTTGAAGATTATTTTCAAAATAAAGTGAATTTCATGTCAACTTATATAAAAACAAAAAATGTTTTTGTTTTATTTCATTTCAAAGTTCTTTACCTCAAAAAAAAATCAAGACTTTATTTAAGGCTTTTTGAGGCTATTTACATTATGAATAACTGTTTTTGTACAATTTTTTATAATTTTATAAATATTAAGTAATCAATTTCTTTTATATTCATATTTTCAGCATATCCTCAAAATATAACTTGTTTTATTTAAACCTTAAAGAAATGATGAAACAATTATGCTAAGAACTTTCTAAAGAGAAATAAAGAGGTAAGTTTTTGTTTTTATAAAAATAAAGTTTAGATTTTTTTTAATTTGACCAAAAACCCTGCATTAAGGTTCGACTTCAAAATCAGTAGGTACAACTAAATTTTATAATAAGGTATTGCTTGTTTTTGGAACAGACAAAAAAATTAATTAATTTTCTTGATCTCTCGAGGATAAAAATTTAGTCAACATCTTAATCAACTAACCCAACAAATAAAAACTGTATTTCAAAATTCGGGCTGGTCAAAATTCTGTTTAAATTTACAATTTGATATATCCGTAACAAGACTGAAAAAAATTTATTTTTAAATACGAATTTTTTTGTTTCACCCTTCCCAAGGAATTGTGAAGTATAAAATGTTTAAAACAGGATCTCTTTTTGAAAATAAGGTAAAACGATATAAAGCTACGAAAATTGTTATCACTCTTGATATTTTTAACTTTTTCGTGCTTTACCTCTACCATGAGGAACATATTAATTTTGCTACATACTTTGACCATATATTTAACAAATTCACAGTTAACATTTTAAATCTTTATATATGTTTTAATGTTATAAATTACGTAACGAAATCCTTAATAATTCAGCAAAAGTAAAACATTCTACGTTTTGCTCCTAAAATTTTAAAGCTCATCCTAAGAAATACTTTTAAGGTAAAAAAGATAAATTATTTTAGAAAAAGAAATAAATATTTAAGGGATTTGTTGTCTGTTGTCATTATTTTTTGTTCTCCATAAAAACATGTTCTATCATCGATCTGTGTCAAGAGCACTTGACATTATCTAATTACATTAAATGCACACCACCAGATGCTGATGTTGTTTTTCGAAAACGTGTTGAAGACAAGAAAATGCAAGTGAAAGTCACAAGGACCTACCTACTTACTTCTCCCTTCCTGAAAGATTTATATACACCTTATATGTACCAATGAATATATACTCTGCGCTTGCATCCTTGAAGCACGAATATTCACTTCGTCGCAGAAGTCCTTTAAGTAGCAGCTATTCATTTGTTTTTTTTTTTTTCATTTCAAGTGTTGTAAGGACAGGAAATTTTTTCAACACATTCGCTAATTGCTTCCGAAGTGATATATGCACGATACTTATATATAGGTACTTATAAGACATACATTAAAAAAACATCCTTCTTGAACACAAAAACCAATTGGGTGATTTTTTAAAATTATTTTTTTTTCTTTTTCTTGATTTTAAGGACGAAACTTCAGTTGACATAGTGCATATTTTAAGGAGCTTAAATTCTTACGTAGTGTAGACAATCCCAGATCAATCATGTTTCCTTTTTTGTACTTTCGTTCATTTAAGAGTGGATACTTCAGAAATACATCAAAAGTTATGATGCATTCTTAAAAGGAAATCGAAATTGAAATTCTGAATATCCATTTTACGGTTTTAATGGAAAAGGAGGAGAACAAAAAATGTCCTTTTAGTCATTTCCAACTGAAACTTTAATGGATGTAACGATGTTTCGATTTTTCAAAATTAAGTATTACAAAAATAAAAATTTCATAGCTTTAAGGAAAAATAAGTATTTCATGAATTTTCTCAACAACTTGATATGCAGAGGACAAGAGTACACAACCAAATTGTATTGAATACCAAAGACGCATTAAAAATCTTGTCGTTTGAATTGCAAAATTTTGACATAACTCCTTGACTCACTGATGAGGTGAAAAGGTAAAAAACTATATATACGCATATAAAAAGGTTAAAGTTCAAATGAATTGAAAATCGCATTAGTATAATATAAATGAAATGAATAAATCGATTTTATGAAAAATAATTTATTTCATAAAATGTCTGTGGTCTCTATTCAAGATGTCGTCCATCCATTGCATGACTAATGTTTTTTAAATGAATTATTGCATTTGATGGAGAAAAACGGATAGAGACTCAACTTTGTAGGTTACCAATGCAATAGACGTTATTCCAATTAAAATAATGCACTG
This sequence comes from Eupeodes corollae, assembly GCF_945859685.1. Lineage (NCBI taxonomy): Eukaryota > Metazoa > Arthropoda > Insecta > Diptera > Syrphidae > Eupeodes > Eupeodes corollae. The sequence goes on from NC_079149.1 coordinate 114,887,021, forward strand.
CAATACCCTAACCCATGCCCATAACTTTATAAAGGTATTACCAGTTAGGCCCACCAAAACACATAAGTTAAATTACATCCCCGATAGGGATCTTAATTACTTCTAAGCTTCCTTCATATTCACCTCCCATATTTTTTCTTTTCGCTTTGTAATTTATTTATTTGAGTTCTAATTCAATTTTCCGCAATTGAATGCGTTACTTCCCATTCAACCATATTATATTTCCTTACTGCTCGACTCGTATATTCGTACAAAGGCATGGGAAAATGATAATACTCCTTTGCTTGCTTATTGTGTTTGACTGACTAAGCGAAAGCGGAAAAAGTATAGTACCTGCCTTCCTGATGTATTTTAATGTGCAAGTGTGATACGTACACAATACTAAAAATACACTCACCATCATTTGATTGATACCACATTTTTTGTTTAAGTTTCTAAGAACATAGGTTTTCTACGTTCGTTTAAAGTTGACAATATAACAGAAAAGACGAAGACATCAGTCCGAAAGTTCGTCAAAGTTCTTTATTTAAAATCCACAAATCTATCACTTATAAGTTCTAAATTGCTATTGTAGAAAATCACGAAGTGTATGCGATTTATAAAAATAAGGCCTAATAACTTTCAACTCTAAGCCATTCCTATGTGAGTCATTTCATGGATAGGTAGACGCCTACAATTTGTATGCCGTATCCAAACGACAAATTTGAGTAAGCACTTTTTATGACAATTTCAAATTACTCTAGGAGCATATTCGACTCCTCACAAGAGCCTGTAACCGTGAAAAACACTGTAGGTGTCACAAGCAGGGACTGAACCCGTCACACCACGGGTACATCATGTTATCTACTAAGAAGTAAATATTGCTCCAAAATGTAAGACCCGGTGACTACAGTGGGTATGACATTTTTAGTATGTTTAAAACCAACTGCATATTCTAGAAGTATCATATTTGGATTTCCTGAGGCTATTCAAGATATTTTTGTCAATCAAATCAGAGCTTTTTATCTATGAATATATACGTCCAAAGTTTGACTTCAACTTCCATTTCTAGCCTGCGTTTTTTAAATGGTTTATGTTCTAGAGAACTCTAGCTTTATTTATCCGATCAAACAATTCTCCGGGGAGCTCGAGAGATTTGTTCTTAAGCCGTACTTTGTGAATGTGGAATAGATTATCGTACTGAAACCTCCTTTCCTAATATTTTAACCGTGTCTTTGGCATGAAACCGAAAACCCCTTTGAGTGCTCGACGACTTTTACCGTATAAGGATGAGGAACTAAATGATGTCGGTCGGTAAGACATCGGGATAGGTGGTAAAACTTATAAGTAGAAGTCCGTACCAGCCGATGAGGACTACGACTTTTGGCACGGTTGCAAAATGGTTTCTAACATTTAAAAAAAAAATGAATTCCTTAGTTATGTAAAGTTTTGAAAATACTTCATCCACGCGTAAACAATTTTATTAAGTTCGGTTTTCTCATCTAATTGTGGTAAAATTTCGTATCAATATTTTAAAATAATCATGTTCTTCTTATAAAAACCTGCTTTAAAAATGTTAAGACAAAATCGAGGGTACCCATATCAACAAGTTTAGTCAATCAAAAGTTAGAAATTATTAACATTTTTTGATTCATGTTTCCTTTTTTCTTGTAATTTAATAATTTTTAAGTCTTACCAATAGTTTCAAAAGAAATTATCAAATAATTTTAAATCTTCAACTGTGTTTATTTACTATCTTCCTATAACATATTTTTATACCAGAATCAAATCAAAAAAATCAAATGGGGTGGCGCAACAGTCCGTTGTGAACCAGGGCCTAGTGACTTACAACTCTCAACCATTCCTGTGTGCGAGTAATGTTGTCAGGAATGGAGGGGACCTACAATTTTATGCCGAATCCGAACGGCTAGTTTGAGAAAGCACTTTTTCATGACAAGAATTACTCTTGAAGGATTTGTCAATTCCTCGCAAGAGGCAGTACCCGCGAAAATTATTTTTTTTTTAAATTAAGGTGGCACAGGCAGGGATTGAACCCAAGACCCCTTGCATGACAGTCCAACGCACAAACCATCATGCCACGGGTACTACTTTATACCAGAATAGTACTTTTAAATTTTGTTTTTGACTTAAGACTTTTTTTGGATTAATTAGATCAAAATTCAATTTCTAAGACTGGAATATGATTAATATTCTACTATTTTTATAACAAAACAAATTGATGCTTCAATATCAGTTTACCCAAATTTTCAAAGTTGAATCAATCCTTTTAAAAGTATCAAAATGGCTTCTTTTTGTAGATTATTATCACAATTTAATGAATTTGAATTTTGACGACGACTTTTTTATTGTAACTGAAAATGTTTGTTTCAAAAACATGAACACGATGAAAACTAAAGATTTTTAAAATATGTCGATATGGTTATCAAAATAATACGTAAAATCGAAATCGACTAAGTGACGTGGGGTGTAATTGTTGTGGCAGAGTGAATGATTTACAATTATCTTCTTCAGCAATGATCTCAAGTTCGAGTATTCGTATCAACGCACTTATTTTATGCAATTTCTGTCGATTCACAGACAGAAACGTAAAGTATGTATCGTATAACCCTTTTAGAGTTGCCAGTTGAGGGTTAAATGTTTTACTTTTTTGAAATAAAGAATTGGTGGTTTCGAATGTTAAAGAAACTATTTAATACAAAAAATTCATTGAAAGTCAAGAGCAAGCGAATATCTCGGTTTTTCCAAAGTATTTATTTTCTATTTTTAGTGCAACTGTTGAAATAGCCGGTAGCATTTAAGTCAACCCATCGACAATTCTGCCGTGATACCTACACTTCCGAAAATGTCTTTCAGTTTAATCTTTCGCTTAATTTTAGACGTATTATCAAGTAAAGAGATGAGTTTTTTAACAGAACATCAAGAATGTGCAGTACAAAAAAAGTTCTCCATTTTTTAAAGAATTGTTTTTGAAAATCAATTTATTTGAATTCAATAAGATTTATAATATTTATAGTTTTTATCGGAGTTCCAAAAAAAAGTATACTGCTATACAAATTGTTAAAGCAATCTTCGCGATAATCAAAATTTTCCATAGTGCTTGTATTTATGGTACCTTTAACCTCTTAGGGAAATCACTTTAAATCTCAAGTTTGAAGGAAATGACTTAAGTCCTTTAGGATGTACACCACCAAGTTACAACAACACAACCAGAGAGTTAGAAATTGCCTTCGTTTATTCTGAATTTATTGTGCTATAAGCACTCCTGGCAACACTTAAAGGTGGTGTACCTTAGATATGCATGAGCCTCCCCACATTTTCCTGAAACATCTCAAAAAAAAAATTATAAATTCGACAGAAATCCAAAAACGAACGAAAGTTCAATTTGGAAGTAGGTATATAAATGGTTTGAAGTGCTTTACCCGAGCGTAAAGTAAATGTATTCAACTGTGACTTGTACGGAATTTTGAATGACTGGAAGTTTTCAATTATCGAAATTAATGAAAGAATATTTTTGTCATATGTACTCTACATCCATACATGCCTTTACCTACCTGTGTACTTACCTTTACAATACAATAACGTATGTATATCTACATATACATATGAATATAGGATATGTATAAATACTTAAGTGTGTAAGTGTCTATGAAGAAGTAATGAGTGAAAGAACGTTCATTTATGTATCTGGCGTACATCTTTTTCATTTAATGGGAAATGTATCTGAAGGGTTATCAAAAACCTATAAATTGTGACATACCATTATAAGGACTATGCCTTTAGGTATGCCTATACATTATATGCAATTATTCATTTTGGTACGTTTGTCATGCATTATAAAAGGATGGAAAAGGCTTTATACTTAAATGAAGTTAAGAACTTATACCTATACCTACACCAAATGAAGACACTCATCAAAGGCTGTCATATTTTAAATTATTATTAATATTTGGAAATACTTATGTATATGGGAGGGTATCTGCAGTGTGTATTTGTGAATTTATTTAACAAATCTGGTATTTTCTACTTAATCATGTGTCTTCACTTAAAATATAGATTTATGTATTGAAAAATAAACAAATTGCACTTCCTCAAAGGATTTTATAAAATTAAAATGAATTTTCAAATAAATTGGAATTATTAAAAGGTACCTCATAAATTTCTTGGGGGTGTAAAATGTAAATGAATATTTAATTTATATTCCTTTAATGGTTCAATTTTGTAAGTTATTGAGCTAAGATTGTTTTCTAATTTAAAATGGGTAATGGGTTAATGCTTTTAAGTCAATTTATCATATTTAAACTGAGACATTTTGGTATTTTTGCTATGATTTACTTCAGTCTCGTTTATTACAAAAAAAACAATAAATAAGAGGCTTGAAGATGATACTTTTGTAATAAACAAAGTTGTTATTCTAGAGAGTAATGTACAGTGCTTAAGTTTTTAATTTTTGTAAAAACTGGTTATTGAATGTTTCAATAACAACTATTCTGTGCATGATATAATATAGCTACATAAGTTTAAAGACTTTAATTTTTATTTAGATATTTGGGTCAGAATTCTGTTTTTGTTAATTCTATGTAATATTTGTGGAGATTTTTTTTTTTGAAAATGGAATGTCAATTTAATTTCTACAAAAGATCAAAAATGTTCTTCCTTAGAGAATAAAATTATTTCGAATGTAAATTATACAAAGACTTTAAAATTCTCAGCTGAACAAATATTAATTTTTTAGATTTAAAAAACACATATGTATGTAAGTTTATTTTCATATTAAAAAAGAGGATGGGATGCAACCCACACCGTCCCGTCAGTCAATTTGTTTTGCTTAGAAGTGTGTACGTTTTCGTGTTTTGTTAAAAAAAGTTGTCACTTGAATTATTATTAAAAGTTACCAATAATATTTTGCATATAATGAAAAATTTTATTTAAAAATATATTTTTGCTAACGAGATTTTTAGTGGAAAACCAATTTTACCAACGTTTAGTAATGTTTTTTTTAGGTTTTTTTTTGTAAAAAAAACTCTCAATTCAATTTTTCTAAACATTTAAGCGATTGTTGAAAACAATATTTCTTATAAGATAAATAAGTCGAAAATAAATTTGTACCAACTTTTAGTTATTTTTTTTTAACTGTCTATTTAATTTTTATGAATATTTTACCAGTTGTCGAAAATGTTATTTTTCATTGTATGCAATTGTTTTGGAGATAAAATTATTTTTTGTTCATAAAGTATTCGAGGTGACAAATATTTTTTTTTCAATTTTTTTGATTTAAAACAAATTCGTTAATGGGATTTTTTCCCAAAAATATACTTGTTTGGTATACATTGCAATATATAATTTGAAATTTAATTTAAGTCTCAAGATGTTTTGGTTCCTGAGATATTATGAGCTTATCAAAATGTTCACCTTTTTTTAAATTGTTTTGGGTAAAAAGCCACCCACGCAATTTTTTTCAGAGTCCTTTCTGCATCTTTCTGTATTATAATCTGTGTAACAAAATTTATTTAAAGTCGATATCTCTACTGGTTCTCGAGCTATGGACGACGAAACTAACTTCGCGAATGTTCGGACATCTCTCTATTTATTTATTTTATTTATTTCGGCTCAAGGGAAAATTTTTAATTCAATAAATCGAACCGATTACAATAATTAACAATGGGAAGTTAAAAAACAAGTATTTTTATTGTAATCGTTCCGGTCAAGTTTTCAAAGTACCTAGAATCCAAATCAAAACATTTTGCAAGAGATTTCTGTGTGTGTACTAATTTTTGTCCTAATAATATTACCAAAAGATGCTGAAAAGACGTTCAAAAAAATTTAATAAGTGGATTTCTTATAAAAGCATTTCAAAACCATAAGTGAAAAAACTGGTTGAAGCTAAGAAAAACACACAAAACAATGATTTTCAACTCAAATATCTCGAGAATCAATGAAGGTATTAACTTTAAAAGTTTTGCATTCTATAGAAAAAAAATATTGCTTTTAGCATAACGTAATTTTCTTAATAAAATCTAACTGACTGTTTTTTATATAAACATACATATATAAATATTGAAATTAAACTTATTTTATCATACGGAAAAAATTGTTGTTAAGTTTTAGTTATTTGCATCTTTTTTTCCAAGAAAAACTAAAAGTATAAAAATGGACAATTATATCCTCGAAAACTTCAAGAAATAAGATCTTGAACTGATTGCGAATCACTTGGCTCTAAAGAAAAATGGAATACACTTCTTGTGTCAACGCAACTTAAAAAGAATTAAGACCTAAGTGTATATACAAAATAAAATGTAGTGCCATTTTTGAATTGCCGAAACTGAAATTACAAAAAATTCATCTGAATTGAAAAGCTGGCTACAGTACATATTCTCAGTTGGTCTTGAGTGAGGCGTATGATTTGAATTCTTCACGTCGCTTACTTATCTCATTCTCAATTGCTTACATTTTTTCACCAATTGAGAAGGTGTTTCAAGAACTATTCAAGAATGCTTTAGTTTTACTAACTGTTGTTTCTTCATTTTTAAATTAATTGTTAAAAACCTTAAATAAAACTCTGTTAAGACTTTAACGCGTTATTAAAGCCAGTTGTTCGATTTTTACTTGTCGGAAGTCATTAGATTATAGCTTTACAGTGGCAACAGCTCAAACAGAAAGCTCTTGAGAACTAAACATTTTATTCAAAATCCCATTACTTTTTTATCTTACTCACTTTTTAAATATCTCTTCTAAATTGCTGCGGCCTACAAAAGTTTTCAATTGCACATGTTATACTAAAAACTAATTATTGGTTCTCCATCTTTTGTATGCCAATAAGGGTTCAAGACACAAAATATTTCACATTTACAAACATTTCAATTTCATGTGAAATTGTAACTTGGACCCACAGGGGAATATCCTATTTCCGAAAAAAAGTTATAATTAACAACTCATAAAATAAAATAATGATCTATTTATGTATGAATGTTTATTTCACAGAGAGAAAAACTCATGAATGCTTACAGGGATTAATTTAATTCTAATTACTTTTGCAAACTCTCTTCAGAATGTTCAATTAATTATTATTACATCATAGGTATACCTTCTTGATCCTGAAAATAATATTACATGACATCATTTCTATGATGATAAAGATGCTAAAGATGATGATGAAAGAATACGAAACATTCCGAATTATACAAAATTGTGAATTCTTCCATAAATTAATGTGATTCGATATGATTCACGTTCTATATATTTTTGTATATGTATAAAGTATAAGAAAATATACATACATAAATAAGGGAATATCCTGATGAAGAAAAGCTAATAATAGAAATTATACTTTTACATACATACATACATACAGCTATAAGTATCTTTTCAAGTTGAAATTTCCATAATTTTTTCCAGCGAATTGTTTCAAATTTCATTTTCATTTTCAAACCAAGAGTTCTTAGGTAAGATTTGAGAAGAGTTTTTTGTTTTTTGTTTCTGGTGTTGTTGTTGTTGTGGTTTTGTGTTGAAATTTATGTAAAGGGGAAATGATTTTTGCAATTTATGTCAGCTGTGGTTTTTGTCTTACTTCCGGTTGACACAATATACCACCTGGCAGGATTTATACAATTGTGAATTTATAAAATTTAATTTCACTTGACATCTTTGACGTCCTTGTTTCAATTTTGGCATTTTTATAAGTTTCTGTTTTCCATATTTCGCTTAAGGCGACGGCAATCTAACACTTTGACTCATTGTACCATATCTCAAACTACCTATAAAATTGGCTTTGATATATGTAATGTTTTTGTATCAAGTTTCAAAAGCAGACATATAATGAAGGAAGTGTCCTTCTTTAGTTTGCCGGCTTTTCGTGGTTGTGTGTGTGTGGTAGTTGGTTGGTAAAATATAACCGTCAATCATTTTAAGAATAAATTTATCAAAACGATTTTCAAAGCATCGTCTATTTTAGACATAATACATACAAACATGTCAAACATATAAGGGCCAGGATTTTCCCATTATTATCCTGAAAACATATACATATGTACATATGAGTATAGACGGATCTTATTTTATTTATAGGATATGACTTGAATATTATTTTATGCGTGTTATATTTATGTGGGAGAATGTTTTTGACAAGTTGTGTGATTAAAGAACACGAAAAGACCGTTTATAGTCCTTCCTAACAGAAAGATATAGAAATACATTTTTTGGTTTAATCACATATTTTGCTTTAAATTTTAAAACAATATACATAAGAGTGCTTTGTGTTTTAATTTTGTAGTAATTTCCAAAATAAAAATATGTACATATGTATGTACTTATATATACTTTAAACCAGGTTGGGACTGACTTGGAGGATTTATTCATAATCACAAATTTTTAAATATTGGTCGGTGTAACAAAAATGGATCAAAGGGAAAGCTTAAGTTTCCTACATAATGGAAGCTTGTCATCAATAGATTCACTGTCAAATTTTTTAACGTTCTAGTTTCAGAAACAGTGGGCTGAGTCTTGACTTTTTGCACAGAAAAAACTGTTATCTTAGTCGAAGAATAAGGATGCAATTTGTCCAAATCAAAAGATTTTCAACTCACTAATGTAAGAAGTTGGAAACATACACTACACATAGAGCAATTGGAATTGTCAACTTTGTTTATCTGTCAAACTAAAGAAAGAAAATCACAGATAAGTGACGTAACTTTTGTGAAAAATTGATTGTTTTTTTTAAATAATAGGAAAAAGCTTTGGAATGAATCTCTCAGAACTACACCTTTAAAAAAAGTCTAACTTCTTTTCCTTGATCGTTTGCTCGGGTTGACTTCGAAAATTAAAAAATGTTTTCTGGTTCTCTAGATTCTTACTTTATTAATTAGGGTACGCAAAATAGAAATACGGAATTGAAAGAGTTCTCATTTATGTTTGTAATTTTTCAGGGTTGAATAAAAAAAGATACCAGAGTTTCATATTGTTTATTTTTTTTATTTGACTTAAATTAAGTGATTTCTTCTAAACAACTAAATCATATTAATGGAAAAATAAGATAAATATATCTTTTTAAATCTTATCAGAATACCATTATATTTTAATTTTTATTATTTTGAAACACAGCAAAACCCTTATGTGAGGTAGGTAGTTATAAAAAGCCGATTTAGTCCACATATGCTTTTATCTCTAAAATTATATGAAAAAGATTGATAGCAAAAAATATTTAGATAATATTACAAACATTTTCTTCACACTTTGTGTTGTTAACATTGCAATATATAATTTGAAATTTAATTTAAGTCTCAAGATGTTTTGGTTCCTGAGATATTTTGAGCTTATCAAAATGTTTACCTTTTTTTAAATTGTTTTGGGTAAAAAGCCACCCACGCAATTTTTTTCAGAGTCCTTTCTGCATCTTTCTGTATTATAATCTGTGTAACAAAATTTATTTAAAGTCGATATCTCTACTGGTTTTCGAGCTATGGACGACGAAACTAACTTCGCGAATGTTCGGACATCTCTCTAAAAATATTTTATTTCGGCTCAAGGGAAAATTTTTAATTCGATAAATCGAACCGATTACAATAATTAACAATGGGAAGTTAAAAAACAAGTATTTTTATTGTAATCGTTCCGGTCAAGTTTTCAAAGTACCTAGAATCCAATTCAAAACATTTTGCAAAAGATTTCTGTGTGTGTACTATTTTTTGTCCTAATAATATTACCAAAAGATGCTGAAAAGACGTTCAAAAAAAATTTAGTAAGTGGATTTCTTTTATAAAAGCATTTCAAAACCACAAGTGAAAAAACTGGTTGAAGCTAAGAAAAACACACAAAACAATGATTTTCAACTCAAATATCTCGAGAAATATTGAAATTAAACTTATTTTATCATACGGAAAAAATTGTTGTTAAGTTTTAATTATTTGCATCTTTTTTTTCCAAGACATTTTGTAGTGGAGTTTTGAGTCATAGCAAAAATAAAGCTCTAAAGGAAAGTACATGTCTTCATTTTTTCATATGATCTGAAACGTATACTTAAAAGATTTTTTAAACTAAAAAAATTATAAACAAAAAGGCAGTTAAGCGGGAAAGGTAGCCAAGCGTAACGGACTTAAGCGAGATACAATTATCCGATTTTTACTGTATTCAATATATTTGCATGTAATAAGACAAGTACAAATTTTCTTAAAAATTATTGAGCCATTCTTAAAAAGAAAAAATTTATTCTGAAAGGTTTTTCGCATAAGGCTGTTCTTGTCCTAAAAAATGTGACATTTTGATAGCTTTATTTGTATTCAAACGGAGTATTTTTTATGAAATCATCAAGATTGAATTTTAATATTGTATGTATTGGTATAATTTCACTAAGACGTAAGATTGTCTTAACCTGTTTTGATGATTCTTTTTTTTGTATCAATACCAGGAGATTAGGAAAAAAACGAAGTCGGTTAATTTTGTAAATGGAGAATTGAAAAGCTTCTTAAAAATGTTGATACCTAATAGGTGGAGTTAATAAAACTCTGAAAGCATTTTGAGCACAAAATCGGAAAAATCAAATTAAAGAACGTACATCCATGGCAAATAAATACAAGATGAAAATATTTGTCTAATCTAAGAAAATAGTATTTGTAATGTGATCATAACGAAAGCGGGTTGTAGGCATATTTTTATTCTTTTATAATACAATGAATAGACGCATCAAATTGAAAACCCTAACTTATTTTTCTTATTTGTTTTCGACATGTAAAAATTTGTGTCCAAGTTCAACCGACAAAGACTTCTAGGTATTACATCTTGGTAGTAAGTTTTGAAACTGACAGTATTGCAAGTAATACCAATTTTTATAAGACTACAGAATTTGAAAAAAGAAACGTGGCATTTGCAGTTGCTGTCAAAAAACTGAATATTATGAACATATAAAGAAAATGTATCTGCTGTGTCTTAAGCAGCACAAATATACCAACAGCAGAATTATAACTCCATAAAAAGTAAAATGGAGGTTCGACATTTTTGACAGCAAATGTAGATAACCATCTACAAAGAAAACACACCTTTCATGTTAGCATTTTGCATGTGTACTTAAATATTTTAAAATAGAACACAAAACCATAAAAGTGTTGATGGAAGCTTTAGCATTTTGGTTAAAGTCTCATAGTGGCTTAAAGTTGAGATATTTCGCAACCACTATATAAAATGATATAACTTGCCTAAAGAGTTCTGTATTACACTTAAATACAATAATATTTTAACCATACTTTCTCTAAATATATTTGTTTTTAATTGTGGCAAAAAACTTGTACATATATGTGATTCTAAGAATTTCATTTCGAAACCACATCTTTTCTGCAATATATTGTACCTAAATATTCCAGTATCTTTCTTGGTCGTTCCTCTTCAAAGAATAAAATAAGGAACAGAACTTGTTAACATTACTTCTGCTAGTTATCCTTTTTAGTTGACAACAATCAAAATAAAAAAAAAAACAAACAACAACAAAACATTTATTTAAATCTTCTTAAATAAGTTTAAGGTGTGGTAATTTAGTAGAAGTTGGGAGACGGAAACAGAAATACGTATTTTGCTTCTATTTTTCCCTAGAGGCGTTTGTCATTTATAAATTACTACTGCCACAACATCTTCTTTGTTTTGGCAAATGATCTTTTCATTTTTCTTTTCCTGTTCTTTTATTCTCTTGTTTTTTTCCTTTTTTATATTCAAATAACAACGGTATTGTGATGTTGTTGCTTTATATATAAATAAATTTGTTATTTTGCAATGATAAATGACAAAATGAAATTCAAACAATACGTACAAATAGTTTATAGAAATTTCCCACATTTCGTTTTTCTTTATGTTCCTTTTTCAAATGAACATAACTAACATACATAAATATATAAATGTACGTTATTCATAATGTTCTGTATTGCCAACTATGTTACCATTGACAGGACACGGATGTTTCCATAAGAAAAAAGTTTTAGAAAAGGTTGTTAATTAAAGAAAAACCCAAAATCGACTTAGCTGATTATAAAATTGAGCAATGGGATAAGTCAAAATGCAAAATGACAGCTTTACTGACAGTTCTTATTCTGAAAAGTAGATATGTATTGACAAAATTAAAAGTGCTGTTTCGGATCCTTAATATAAAAGTTCATAATAGTGACAGTTGCCTATCACGGGGATTTCGGATTATGCCGATTCTATTTTATTTTGACAGGTGCTCAGTTATTAACAAACAAATAGAATATTTTTAACTATATTAATTCTTTACTTGATATGATGGCTCTTCTCTAAGTAAAGTATAGTACTGTCACTTGTTATATCATAGTTTACTAGAGGGTTTTCCAGTTTAAGGTTTCATTTTGAATAGTCGTCTATTGGATCAGCTGTCATTTTTCAAGCTGCTGTCTTTTTGAGCTTGCAAATAAAAACTACGCCATTACTACAACTGAAACACAATTACATCATTTTATAGCCGTTATTCAGTACGAAAAGAAAGTATTCCTGCTATATCTTGTAGTGTTGTCGAAAACAAAGTTCGTCAATTTCTCATCGAGCTTCGGAATTAGACATTTAACAAATGACGTTACATCGTATTTTGCATACAGTTTTAAGTCCTCAGGTATTTAAGGTTCATTTAACTCAAGAACTAAAGGCTTTAATCACCAGCAAAGCCTTTGGATACCTGATCCAAATTTTTATCCAAAAAAACATCTTCCAGTTATGAAGCCTCTTTCTATTACGAACATTTTGGGGTCGGAAAATCCAAAAATGTTTTCTCACCATGATATTTCTCAAAGAATTGATCACAATCGATCATCAATATTTTATGATTTAAACAACAATTCAAAGTTCAAACAAAAATGTCAATTACTGGAATTTGCCGTTTTGCTTTGATTTTGACAGTTCCTTAGAAAGTGTTAATTATGTAAGATACTTATGTATGTTAAATATGTTCTATCTTGATTGATATGATAGTTTGTCCCTTTAAAGTTAAGCTTAATTTTCCGTTAAAGAAAAAATGTCCTTTCAGCTGTCATATTATTTCTTATTTTTGCATTTTCTTCAATCTGGCAACCATAACATTAAATGAGTATCTCTTGGGACTGATAGCACTTTCCAGAAATACTGCTTTTGAATCAATAGCAACAAAACAGCACTTGCTGGAAGATCTCCTTTGATGCTTAAGTTTATTCTATACTTATGTATGTATGTATGTATATAATGCCTCGAAGGAGGATATTTCAATTAAAGCAAATCTCGAGTCTATGTTAAATTTTTGAAAGCTTTTGGCTTTTAGAAAACACTCCTCATAAACAGTTTCAGAATTTTTGAAAAGTGATAACGATTCCCAGTGTGGCACTGGCTAGGCCAAGTCAGGCCAGGCCAGGCTAGGCGGGCCACTTAAGTATAAATATATATTGTTGTCGTCTGTCTGTCTGTCCGTCCGTGCTTCGCTTGGGGGTTGAGTTGAGTATTGTTTTTGTATGTTCTTATGGTCGGTCTTAATGTCCAGAGGGTAAATTTTTTTGGTGAATATAAGTTTGACACTTTGGTAATTGTTTTTCACTTTTACTCTTTTCTTCTTTTGTGTTTTTTTTTTGTTTTTTTCGGAGGGTTTTTGGTAAAGTGGACATTCGGACAGACAAAAAAGATAAAACTGAAAAATCTATGTGAATTTTCTTTAATTAAAAACTTTAATGTGATATTATCAGAAAATGCTCCTGGTGTTTATTATTATGTGGGGTATAGCTATGTCAAGCGAATAGCAAGAACAACGCAACGTAAAGAAGAATAATCCTTTGGAAAGTTATTTTGATGTCCTTATTCTATTATGGGTTAATGTTTTATGATTCAATTCTTCCCTCGAGGGCTAATCTCTTATGATTCAGTCGTGTGTAGGTAAGTAGAAGATTCATTCTCGTATAGTAAGGACATTTTGGGGGTGTATTATAGAATGTTAGATCTTTCAATAGGATTGTGTATAAGGTATCTACTTCTATACGAGAATGCGAACATAAGAATGTAATAACATAGAGATAATGTCCTGTGGTTATTTCCACTTTATCATTATCATCTGCAATCAGATTTACGATTACCATTACCATTATAACATTAAGATGTGTTCTCTATAGAGGTATGCTGTAGTGTATTGTTTTATGTATATATGCGTCAGTTTTCTCCGGATGATGTGTAAAAAGGACCTGCAATCTACTCTAACAGATTGTGCGGTTGGCAATAAATATAGGAGAAGCGAAAAGAATAAAACGCGAAATTTCTTGAGTGATAAACTCGGTACGGTACCTTTTGTCTTGGAATCCTTTTTATGGATTTTTATTATCTCCTTATAGTTTGTTGTATACGAGTATAGATATACCAACCAAGCATATTGTGCAAAGGATATTATTGTGTTTTTGTATGATTCTCCCATTTTGGTGCAGACTAAGGGATCCTCACGCTCTCTAGCTGAACTAGATGATAAAGCACCCGAGGCATGCTAAATGTTTTTGTATTTTCTTTTTTTCTCACAATTTTTCTTGTTTTTTCTTCTATGTTGTTGTTGCTGGTTTTGTTTTATATTTCATTCCCAAATGCATCATATAATAGAGTCCTTTTTGGTATGATGGTAGACAACAAGGAGTTGGTCGGTTTTTATTGTTGTATATTATCCTACCTATATAGCCCAAAGCTAACATTTAAACTGGCGGCATATAGGGCAAATAAAAAAATTGTACATCTGGGAAAATAAATAGATGCTTATATTTTTCTAGAAGTTTTATGATGATACTTTTATCCAGTCTTTTATTTCAAAGTTTATAACGTCAAAAAGAATATGGTTTTTATTTTTATTTAGGTATACACCGATATAATTACGAATATGAAAGGTCATTTATGGGAGATAAAATTTGAAATGGCAATTAATTGTGTAGTTTAACAATGCCTTTTTTTGTTGTTGCGCAATCAAAAACAAATGTTTTAAATTTTTCCCAGGCCCCTCTCTATCCAACCATCTTTTAGATTTATATGTAAACTCTTTTGAATGAAAACCATTTTTATTTTAGTAGTAAAAGCTTAACATAATTATTTTTACTTAAAGTTGTTTAAATTTTAATTCTCTAAATCATTTGAACTTAAGTTTTAGTTAACAGGTGAAATATGCAAAATTTGTTCTAAAGACAAGATTGTGGGGGAATTATGTGCATCTTAAAGAATATATCCAGTGATGAGTCTTAAGAGACAAGATTTTAAAATAAATATTTAATTGCCTCGATTCTGAAGGAAAAAGGGGCCATGAAAAAATGCTAGTAATATCTTTCAACAGAAATGGAATTTAAACGTCTCAATGAATAGTGTAAATAGGGTCTAAGCCAAAGGAAAGCATCGTAAATACAAGGTTATAGTTCCAAGGATTAATAATTTAGAGGTAATTGCGAGTTCTTGAAGGATATGATGTTTCTAACAAAAATTTTATCATTTTAAAACTAGTACTTCTAAATTAAAGACTCGTGATTCTAGTTGCTGAATTTCAGTTGCTTGTATGTACATGTAAAAACATATAAAAATCTTGATTGAAAAGCTGAATACAATTAACTTTTACGGTAGTTCCGAAAAGTAGAGGCATGCAAAAAGGTCATAAATGTTTGGAAACTATCTCAAAAAATTAAAAAAAAAAAAACAAATTATTGAACCTCAAAAATAGTAAACAAAATGTTTCTGGAAAAAGTCTATGTCTACGAAACTTTTCAAAATATTCACGCAAATTTCTTAACAGTGGAGAGACTTTTTCAAGTCTGGAAATAAAAAGAAGTCGCATGGAAATGTGGAGAATACTGTGAATCGGGCAGCAGTTTGAAGCCACGGCCGTGGCGAGGGCGAAGGTGTGTGCCGGTGCGTTGTCATAGTGGAAAATCACTTTTTTCTTTACCAAATTTAGTTGTTTTTTTGCAATGTGGCATTGAATTAGGCCATTAATTCGGCATAGTTCAAACCTGACATTTCATGTAGGATATGGCCCACAGGGTCAGTACCTTCAATCGGCGGCTATCGGTCTGCTAATACGAGATCATCGATTTTTGTTGTTATCCTCTATAGAAGCAGTTTTCGGGGGCTCTTGGACTGCAGTATCTTATCAAAATCCGATGTGCGACCACGCTGTAAATCGTTATACAAATTTTTGACGATCACCATCGGAGAAGAAGAGTCATTGTAAACAGCAACCAACCGTTCTTATATTTCACTACGGGATTTCATTTATAAAAACAAGAATCGAAACACAGACCGATATTGTTGTTTTTCCATTTTACTAAAATTCGTGGACAAGTTCTTTCCTACTCACAATGAGAAAAAAAACTACGATTCCGATTCGGCTGAAATTTCAACAGAAATAGTCTACGAGAATGCCATAGTGGATGCCTTAGGCAGAGGGTAAGTATAATTATCGGACTGGGACCGCCCTCGTACGTATTGTCATCCCGGTAGACAAATGTGATAATTTCTTCAAAAAAATAACAATCAGGAAATTTTTTTTGCAAAATTGCTTTTCTTTCGTTGCTTATGTTGTATGTAACACCATTTTGTTGAAAATAAACGTCATGTCCATATCAAATATATTTTAATTTTGAATATACATTTCGACTTAGAATGCTTTTCGCTACAACCCAAAAGTGTTTAAGTGACAGAATTTTGACAGTTTCATAGCGTTTTTGAAGAGTTTATCGTTCCATTTTATTATTGGTGGCGTAATTTTCACTCGTCAATTAAGATATCAGCTTCAAATATGACAACTGCCCAAAAAACGGGCAGCTACAATACAACCTCTTATTTGAAAACTCTTTATTGATGGATTAAAAAATAAAATAAATAAGGTGGTGAAACACGCAGCAGAGAACTTAGGTCTCTTGACTTACAATTCTCAACCATTCCTGTGTGTGAGTCATTTTAGGGATGGAGGGGACCTATAGTTCTTATGCCAAATCCAAACGGCTAATCGAGAACGCACTTTTCATGACAAGAATTAATCTTGGAGGATTTGTTAAATTCTATTGAAAAAGAAAAACTTTATATGACACAGTCGGGGATTTAATCCTCTGGCGTGTCACCCTTATACAAATATTTAAACAACAAACAAAAATGGTGGCCACGCCTTGGCTTCATCAGTAGTTTTCTAACAAGATTTATTGTTTAGTTAGCTTCGTGTGCAATTATGTTGGTAATAAATGAGTACGATTTTCAAACGATATAAATCTGTTTATTATGAAACGAAAAAGCAAATTGATCATGAAATAATCTTTCACTAATTAAAGATTCCAAATCTGCCAGGTCACTTAAAAGTTAATTATGGTTTTTATATTGCCCAATTAGAGGTTTTCAGTTGTTTTTTTTACCAAAAGACTTAGAACCACTCCAATTTAATAAAATATAAATTTTCTATTTCACAGTTCGAACGAAGGACCTCTTATCATAAATGCCATCTAAACAAACAAAATCGTCTTGCCAGTTCTTTTTATTTGACGACGTTATGTTAATTTCTTCTCCTCGTTATTAGCATACGTGCTTATAAGTACTTTATTATATTCTTCTTTCCAGTCAAAATTAAACCTTTCTTTCAATTCTTGTAAAGGTGCTCGTTATTCAGGCACATGATGCCAAATATTTATAGCTTAATTTTAAGCACGAAAAACTGACAAATAAATTCTTTGTGCAAAATAGAAATTCCCAACCTCAAACCAAAACCACAAATTCCATTCTTATCTGTTCTCCGCGCCGCGTCGGTACTTATTTTTTGAAAAAAGTTTTATCTTAAAAAGGGTTTTGGTAAAATGTTGTATACAATTTAGAGTATATGTTGTAGATAGGAAGGTACAAAAAATACCACAAAATAAGAGTGTAAATCCAATCAAAATCCGATTCCAAAATATTACAAACGTGATGTTAGCAAACGAATTCCTATCCTTCCTCCGGCCATCATTTCATTTTTAACTATAAAGCAGGTACAGCAAGGTAAAATATATAGAATTTAACATGAGGATGGTTAAGAGAGAGAGACGGAGGCGTCGGTGTTTACGGGCGGTAGCGAGGAAAGCGCTATAACGTTAACGCTGACACTGACGCTCTGGTTTGCTGGTTTCTAGTTGCCATGGTTGCGCTCCTAGTCCTGCTTTGCATTTTTCAGTGCCAACCTGCAAAAACGTATACAATACGTAACTACATATTTTCTATTGCCTTATGCCTTGCCGCAGTGCATGAATAACGGTTTCCTTTTGTTGCTATTATGCTGGTTTTGCATATAAACCTTTTACTCCCCCTTCTATTCCCCAATAGCAGCTGCAGGCGGAAGAAAAACTACCTATATAAATGTGTGTAACTTCCTGGAGCTGCTACGTGATATTCTAATTTTTGAAAATCTTTCTCCAACACTGACGCGAAGCCCGCACGCCAGCCAAACTGAAAAACGGATTTAATGGCATACTCATCAGACAGTCACGTCCTCATGCCTTTCCTACAAAGATACATGTGTATATATA
Organism: Eupeodes corollae; assembly: GCF_945859685.1. Classification (NCBI taxonomy): domain Eukaryota; kingdom Metazoa; phylum Arthropoda; class Insecta; order Diptera; family Syrphidae; genus Eupeodes; species Eupeodes corollae. The sequence continues at coordinate 114,905,518 of NC_079149.1, forward strand.
AACGGTAACTAATAGCAGCAAAAGGACCAAATCGATTCGGTAACCTGCGTGGGAGATTACTTAGCTATGGCGTTTGCTTAGAAAGCGAGCGTGAGGTTTTAGGATTTGTAGCTTGCAGCATGTCATAAAGGTACCTATAAGTGACCTCAATATATTGCTCTAAAACTGAAAAGTCCAAACTGCTTATTATTGCTAGTTTTAGGGTTATAATTTGCTGCACTGGTTCCTACTTCCGATGCCATAGGTCATCTGACCAACTGACTAACCTACCATAGATATGGGTCAACATAAGCCTTGTTAAAGAATCTTGAAACAAGCAATTTCAAAAAGGTGGGTGGTTTGGGTGATAGCTAAAGGGCTTACCATATGGAGGAAGGATAGGACTTGAGTTAATAGGCAACGAATAAAAGGTTTTGATAAGAAAATTTCCTGTTGTGGTGTGTGCAGTGAAGGAGGACCAACGATTTATTGAAATGTCGTGATCAGCCGCAATGTATTCCCACATTCAGTCTGTGGCAATTCCGTTATTAGCCAATATGGTTGTTCCTTCAAGGAAGCAAAGGTTTTTGGAATTTCTCAATGGTCCTCATCATAATAAATCTGTTGCTTGTAAGTGCTGAGAGATTTTACGAGTTACAAGAGCTACATATATACTTTTTAACCCTCTTGGTACAGATTCATATCTATATAAGAAGCTCTTGGAATAGCTCCGGTTTTGTGGGAATATTCTACCCATTTCTATAAAATGGATGGATAAGTCCAGTTAAAGTTCTGTTATTATAAAATCAATGTCTTATCCAAGTTTGCAAAGTATAGAGAAGGTAATGCGTGGGTTAAAACTAGTTTTTTCTTAACCAAGACGAGGTCAAGCATAAACTAAGCATACCTTCATATCTAATACATTCTGGGGATGAGTCTTATATATAGGGTTCATCTGGGTTAAATTGATTTTAATGATTATATGAGTAGAAAAAAAGGGATAAATTGAATACCAACACATATCTCCTAGAAAGTATTCTATTTTTCTTCTTCGGTGAATGTAGCTTTATCCTATATGTACATCCATCAATGGCTTCAGGACGACTTTTCAAGGATTTTTTTTTCCGAGAGTTGGTTGATGGTTTTATATCCTTGTGAATTCTAATGTAACGGAAAATTATTTTAGGGTGGCAAAATAATAGGAAGTTATACTTTTGGCATACAAATCGCAAACTTTTAAAATTGTATACGGTGAGAATAAATTCCTTTAAAAGTTTTATAGGTAAAAAGTTGGCAAATTGAATATTTAATATAAACTTCTGGGTTAAAAAATTATGTACATAAAGAAACTATAGAAGTATGTACAAATCATAAATTAGAAATTAGAATATGCATATATTATTTTTAACTTTTATCGAACCATTGAATTATAATGACAAAGGTTAAAATAATTAATTTTTATCAGAAAAGCAAACTGAGCATTTTATTCTCCGTTTGAAAAGCATTTGAGAAAATAAGTTCAAAATATGTGTAAAATATGACCTTGTAAACTATTATAATATGAATACTTTTTGGCAGGAATTAGCTTATGTAAAAGGTGTTCCAATAAGAAGTTTAATTTAAAGTTGCCTGCTACTTGCTAAGCTGTCACTTCCTGAGCTTAAATCTTTAGAAATTTGCAAGCAAAAACTACGTCATTAATAAAATGTAGTCAGAATTAGTTAAACTTAAGTGGTTTTATGTCGATGTGGAGCTCCTTTTATAAGAGGATGTTGACAAACAAAATAAAAACCGTCATCACCTAAGATCACCTGAAATAATTACCTTTCTTCGGTCTTTATAGTTGGGCACTACACAAACGATATTTCACCGATGTTTTGAATAAGGTCTTATCTATCACCAGAGTTCTTATATTTGCTGATTGGGTCCTTGAAATACATTAAAATGTTCCCAATTTGTATAGGAAAATCACCTTCAATAATGAAGTGTATTTTCACTTAGGATTTAGAGGCTAAGTTATCAAGTAGAAATGTTACAATCTGGTCTCAGTTAATCCAACAACGATTCTTCAAAAGCCTCTCTATCTTCAACTTTTCATTGTTCGTTTAAAGTGGCTTATTCCAAATTTAAACTGGTGCAACTGTTTTAATGACTTTATTGTGCTACCGAATCTACAGGCACTCAATGAAGTGCACTGTATTTTTTCTTAAAGAGGTGATCCTCATTGCTCTTCAAAATAATTTGATTTTATATTTTAAATTTTTTTTTGGATCAGGTAAAAATAAAGTCGATTCTTATGCTGCACAACAGATTCAAGAACACCTTAAGGACGTAATTCTGAAAGTTATGCTCTTAGTCAAATATTTTATGCTGTAACCATAGCCAGTTGGGCCATTTGGCTGATATTGTTTTCTATTAGCAAATATCTTTTCAAAGAAATAAACATCTATTGATTTATCTAAAAACAAATTATTAAAATATCAAATTGTATTTAAACTCTTATTGGAAACCCTTCTATATTAAATGGTTTTCACCACATATACGAAAATTGAACCCCGCACAACTAACCGCGCTCGTCAAATGGGACCTTAGATGTTATGTTATCTCATTATATTTTACATTTTTCATCATTTTCGTTTTAACTTCTAAATTATAAAAAACAGCGGCCATTAAAGACAGCCCTGTTGTACCCCACTAAAAAATTTAAACTAAAGTGTCAGTCCTTTAAACTAAACTTATTATCCTTGTAATAAACAAAAGCTTAACTCATGTAGTATGAGGATTAAGATTTTCATTAGATTACCGCCATTTCCTTCAAATTTATTGATTCAACGAATCACCTTACTCTTAGGTCATATATTAGATCCTTCTACATCCAGAAACAGAACTGGTTTGGGCGATTAATTGTATTGAGGACACCTTCAACTACATATCCTTTACACATCTTCAATTTAAACCCTTGCAGCACAATTATTATTATTTAGTCAGCCAATATACACGCTCCATTCACCGCACCATTGCATCGACAACGCGTCGCGTCGTCCTATCTTCGTTGTCATCGTAGTCTTTCATGTCGTTTTCGCACACTTAACTCACGATTGCAATCGATTTTTGCTTTCCAAACCCTTTACCCTCCTGAGATAGCTATCTTCACTTTGGCTTCGCAATATATGCACAGAAATTGCATGAGCTATCAGGTTATAGGTTTTGCAGACTGCAGAGGGTGTAGCTTTATCTATGTATATAAAGGATATAGATCCTTTCTGGAAGTTTCAGTCGATATACTTATGTATCTAGTGTTAGTGGAAAAATAGTCAAAGATTTTTGTTTGTATTTTTTTCATCCTGCATCTTTAATGCATCTGCCACATTCACAATTTACTGCAGATTTACTACAGCGACAGCCTTCATTGGATCGAATGGCGGGCGTAACGTCGTCGTTGTCGTCCTTGCCGTAGACATTGCTAAACTATTGACTTTGACTTGCTGCTGGAGCATATACATCTCCTTGTTGTTGTTTTATTCTTTTAAAGCGTTCAATATAAATACGTATTTTTATTTTCATATGCTTCCTATATAGATGCAAGAAGATACACACATTGTGAGGGAGAAGCGCATCAAGATGAAGACATGAAGTATTGAATTTAAATTCAAAGTAGCTGAGTGAATGTGTGCGTATACTTATGTGTGTTACTATTGCCCTTAAGAAAGGATGTGTTCTGCACTTTCCGTTTCCGGAGAATATTCACGCCATGTTGTTGTATAAGCTTTACGGAATTCCTCTCTTTATGCAAACATACATACTCATAAGATACGTATACAGTAAACACACGTGAGACCGCTCCATTAAAGGGAATCAATATAAAACAAAAACAAAATTGATTTAAATGATTTTCCCATCAGATGTTAAATAAGGAAGAAATTGTTTACATCTTCTTACGAGAGCATGACGATACGAAATCCATCGACTATATAAATTGATGATTCCAGGAATTGATGTTTAATGTTTTTGAAACCAAGCTTTAACATATGGTTTTATACCCGTAACATACATAAGTGGGATGACAGGGAAGACAAATTTCAAAACCCAGAGATATGATAATTGGCATAATTAAATGTTAGCTGTAAAATGTTTTCATATGAAAAGTGATCCTTGCATAAGCATGCAGATATAAGTTGTCAATTAAAGTTAATTTTAAGGATAAATTCTTAATATACTATATAATATATACAAATAAAAAGTTTCGCAGTCGTTAAACGTCAAAGTGAATTCATTCCCACGTTCTCTAGTTTAAACATTATTAAGATTAGTATTAGGTCTAATTATGATTTTAAAAAACGAGTATTCTTATGGAAAATCAATTAATATATATTTTATTACAAGGAGGGAATTGTAGTATATAAAATGTCAAAATATGATAGTTTGAAAAGTGACAAATGTCCAAATAGCAGACTGTTTAAAACGAAACCCATTTATTGAAAACTCATTAAAAGAGTAACATAAAATTTAAAATTACATAAATTAATCAAGCATTTTTTCTCAGAAACCATTTCAATCACTTTTGAAATATTAATATTTTGATGATGCAGCTCTAAACTACAGCTTTACAAAAATTATATTTTCTATTTCATATTTTTAAATGCGTTATGTACTTCTAAAATGATTTTTAGTTAAATTTTAATGAGAGAGGATTTTAATAATACAAAATAATTCCTTTTATTGAATATTTGTATATTTTCGTTTTTGATTGTCAAAATGATTTTTAAACCCACCTACATCACAAATGAACACACTTTAAATGGCCTGATGATGGTGTGGTGAACCAATAATACAACGACAAACTCGATTTTATGAACTTTTGAAATAAAATAATTTAGCTATTCCCTATTTTAGTTTAGTTTATTTATTTTTAGAAATTATTATTTTATGATTTACTGAATTATTAATACAAAATAAATGTATATAAACATTTTCAATGCATACATGATTTTATAGTGGTATTCTAATAATTGACATATTGACATTTATTTCATTATCTTCTTATCATAAAATGTATTTTAAATAATTTTCGATAATATTCAATTAATTTTGTTTGGAAAAATAATGATTTTAGATTTTGATGGCTTTTACTGGAAAGAATTAAAGTCAAAATGTAGTTTAGTTTTAGAGAGGTGTTTTCATAATAATAATTGTGAATTTATATATTATTTTATTTCATTTTATTAACTACTACTAATGTGTGACTTTATTTTGATTCAAGTTGGCCATTAAAACTTTTTATTAGAAAATTAAAAGTCTATATAATTAATTTTGAACAGCTTCTGTATTAATGACAAAAACTGGCATTTATTGTTTAAGGTAACAAGACGATTTGAGATAACGGTTTGTAAAAATGTATTATTCATATTTTTATTTAATGTATAATCTACATACAATAAACCAAATTGTCATTAAAAGAACCTCGAAAGTATGCAATTAATAATTGTATAGTTTAAGCTGTTTTTTGCCGTGATAGCTATTCTTGACATTATATTTATTTAGTGTGGAATTTTGTGCTTCAATTTTTTGTGGAAGAAACCTGGAATTGACTATTTAAAATTTTAAGCGACCTAAAAAAATGCTACTAAAAGTTGTTAAAAATTAATATTTGTTTTAAATATCCTGAAAAGAATTTTAGATATGGGCTTCAAACTTATTTCATCTCATAAAAAAATGTATTTCTACCAATCAGTAAAATTTTTGTAAAAATCGAAAAATCAAATTTTTCATAAAAAAAATTTAATGTCATGCTAAATTTTCAAATCTGTATTTCTTATATGTGAAATAAAAAATCAGTAAATGATAAAACCATTGGTAAAAATTGGTTTTTGACTAAAAATCTCGTTAAAAAAAAACTAGTTTTGAAATCAAACTTATTTTATCATATGAAAATATTGTTACTAACTTTAAGCTAGAAAAATTTAATTGACACCTTTAAATGTTATTAAAAATATTTGTTATATGAAATGAAGTGAGTTTGAAGTCAATCTCTTTATTCGTTCTCAAGATATTTGATTCCAAAATCAATTTATATCAGTTTTTTTTATAAAAAAATGTTAGTTCTTATTTTCCTTCGTTCTTAAAATTATTCTGCCTTTATTTCAATTGGTAAATGATTATTTATCAAAAATTTTTTAATTGATTTTTTCGTAGGACTAAAATTTATTTACAAAGTTTCAATTTTAATTTGGGCTCAACCGAATTGACCATTTTCATTTTAAATAGTTACATTGAAAATTGTAGCAACGTCAAAAATTGTCAAAATATTAAGTTTTTTTTAATTAAAATGCTAGTTAAAAGGCAGCTTGTTTTGTTTAAATGTTTACTCAATATTATCATTCAGTTTTTAGAGTTGTATGACAGAACTTCTAATTTATCATTTGTGTTTGAAAATAAGATCTTATATTAAAGACGAATTTGCAACCTCTTTAATACCTATATTTTTAAACTTAAAACTCACATTTTATCTATTTACAAAATTTAGTACCTCTAATACTTTACTAAAATAAAATTATATTACCTCCAGAATAGGGTTTTTGAGACATGGTGTTGTTTTTAGAGATCAAAATGTTTCTTTGGACTCTTATACTTATGTATTTTTCGGTTAACTTTTCAACCCAACATTTCCTATTGATCCTGGTATGTCTTGAAAACGTCAACAGGAATTTGCTTAAACTTGAATTATTTATTGCATAATTTTCGATGCTAAATTTAAATATTTGCTGTATTTAAAAACTACCACTTGCAATTCTTTAAAGATTGTGCAACTCTTTTATAAAATAAATTAAGATTTTTGAAATCTTTAAATTGAACATGATTCAAAAAATTTAATAAAATTAATTTAATACGATTCGACTCAAAATATAAGATTCGTAGAAAAAATCATTTAAATTTAAAAATGTTGTATGAAAAGATGAAGTCTAAGTTACTTATCTTTAATAAACGTAAGCCTAAAAAAATGTGTTGGTATATTTAAAGCCCTTAGTGATTTTAAGAATTTTGCAAGTTCTTTTGTGGAGAAGTAAATTAAACTAACAAACGCTGATTTCTTGTCCCATCCCTAAAAGAGGATACACCAAAAAAAATTACAAATATACATCTAAGGATAAGGTTTTTTTTGTCAAAGCTGAAGTCTTGGCATTCCTTGTAATGTACATATATTTAGATATAATGAGAAATTTGTTTTCCTTTTTAAAATAATTTTCAAAAGCAGAGTATTTGACTTCTTTAACAACGACGAAGAGCTCCAGAAAACTGATTTTTGATAGAGATTAAAATTATTTATTTATTAAAATCATAAATGTAAAAATAAATAGGTACCTTCAAGCCTATACAAAGGCACGTTATATGACAACAAATCGATATTTCTTGTCTGTTGATATCTATAGAAATATAAAATATAAAGTCTTCTGTATCGTAAAATATTATTTAGACTTTCCTATTAGTTTAATTTTTCTTTTCATTCATTTCATTCTATAGCTTCGTTGTTGTATATTTCAACCTACTGACAAATAATATAACGTTAATGTTGAAATTGTTTCTTCATAGGTATGTCTCAGAAATCTCGATGCTTTATAGCACATTTTCAATACAAAAAAATAGACCATCAGGAAGAAAAAGGAGAAGCTTATCATCTTCATTGAAAAATTGTTACCGACAACAACCAACGGCAGACGTTGACGACGACGCAAAATAAATATCATAACACACTCATAATATTTTTCTATATATCCTTTTTTTTCTTCTATGTGTTACTATGTATAGTGTACTGTACTTATACATAAGACTGGTCCAAAAAATTCAAGTATTTTTAATTTTTTAATACTTTTTCAAAATTGTTGCTTATAATGATAAAAATCGTCAACATTTTTACCGTACATAAAGTAAGGGTCAGCGTTTGTTCCAAAACATAAAAACAAACATTGAATTCCCAACCAATAAAAAAAAACAGATTCAAAAAGAAAATGTATGGTTTAAGAAAATGTTTACATAAACGTAAACCTTCAAAGTTTTGGACCTGTGAAGTTTAACAAGAAAATATACTTTGGTTCATACCGCTTTTGAACCATTTTTTCCATTCTATCTAAAAAAATTAAATTCTGTATCATTGGTAAAGATAACTTTTTAAATAAGTTAATTTAATTAATATTAAAGAACATTTGAATATCATAAACTTAGAATATTTTATTGAATATTTTGGTTAATAATATTTGTGAAAGTAGACTGTTAAGATAGAACAATCTTCTATGGGGTTATTCCGTAAAACGATAATCGTCAGACGATAGCGCATCGACAATAGTCTTAGTTCACGTAAGTCAAAAAGATGTAGTAAAAACGAAAGTTTAGTACAATATCTAAAGGGTGATTTTTTAGATATTGTCTTCTCTACAGCACTGGTTTAAACAGCTGACGAACGTATCGTATTTTGTTTCACTGTCAAACATCTTCAGTGTGGTCTATAATTTAACCATGAATCGTACTACAAGCGAACAACGCTGGCAAATTATTGAATTTTATTATCAAAATGCGTGCTCTGTTAAGAAAGTTCATCGCGCGCTTCTTCCATTTTTTGTGTGTTCAGCGACGAAGGTCATTTTTGGCTCAATGAGTACGTAAATAAGTAGAATTGTCAATTTTGGGATGAATATCAGCTAGAATCATCACAAGAGCTACCAATGCATCCAAAAAAAGTCACAGTTTGGTACCGTTTATGGGCTGGTGGCATCATTGGACTGTACTTCTTCAAAGATGATGCGAATCGTAACCTAACTGTCAATTGGGAGCGCTACCGTGAGATGATATCCAACTTTTTTTTGCCCAAAATGCAAGAGTTTGATTTGCATTACATGTGGTTTCAACAAGACGGTGCCACATGCCACACAGCACAACAATGGACTTATTTAGAGGCGAGTTCGGTAAACATTTTATTTCACGTTCGGGACCGGTCAATTGGCCTCCTATATCGTATGATTTAACCTCTTTAGACTATTTTTTGTAGGGCTATGTTAAAGCTCATATGTATACACACAACCCCGCTTCAATTGATGCATTGGAAGACAACATTGAAGCATTTATTCGTGTAATACCGGCTGAAATGTTGATAAAATTATGCTTAAATTGGACTAAGCGGATGGACCATTTGAGGCGCATCAATGATGTCAACATTTGCATGAAATAATCTTTAAACAGTTAATTATATGGACCGTACTATCGATTCAAATAAATATTTCATGCATTTTTCTGAATTGTATTTTCAAAAAATCTCTGTTTATAACGATCTTCTATAACCTTCTATAATCAGCCTCTCACGTTTCGTAAGAAACTCAAACTGGTTTCATTGACCTTATAAGAAGACCTCAATATTCATGTAGTATCACAATGGGCCATTAAATTGGCTAAGTGTGTCGTACTCCAACACGGACAGCCATTTTAACCTAACATAACATTATTCCAAATAGTTTCGGAAACAACAAATATTTTGTAAGCAAAGTTATGTCTCTTGTGGATGCAATGGAGTCTTTCAAGGGAAAGTCGGAAATAAAGGAACAGCTTCATAAAAAATATTCAATAAAAACACAAAATAGTTGGTTTGTTTGATAACAAGAAATTTTTTTGCAAATTTTCAAAATTTCAAATAGAAAAAAATAACAAGTTGGGGAAGCTTGGTTACATTTTCAAGATATCGAACAGGCATTATCTTTTGTTTTGACATTTCAGTTACAGTATTAGAGTAGTGAACGATCTTGTACTGAAAACGATTGACGGGACAATAGTGATAACGATAACGTTAATCATATTCGTTTTGAAAATTACGGAATAAAATTCTTGGAAAAAAAATTGGTTAGAAACTGTTTGATTTTCTACTTCAAGACGAATAACTTTTGAAGGGATCAATTTAGGGAAAAAAACTTTGCGACTTCATTTTTAAAAACACTAAAAATTACTTTCAAAATACTTTTTTTTGATTTTTGCATATTATTATTGCAAAATATTGATAGTAAATATAAAATATAAAGCAGCAATGAAAAGCCCCTAAAAAATATATTAATGCTACAATTTCCTACGATAATTTACTAATTTAAAAAAAAAAAAAAAACACAAACCATTTTTTTGATCCAGTCTAATATGTACTAAACATATAAATATCTCCTATTACTGATATAAAGAGCAATCTAATATTATTGATCGTACGTAGGTATTTCATCCTTGTTTTCTATTTTTTTATTGGAATTGGAATTTTTCTATATTATGACATTTCATGATTTCCAATACACCATATCATAACAATGAGTTGAGTGAAGTTGAGTTGAGTAGGTCCTAGATGTATACCTACTATTTATGAAAAAAAAAAACTCTTAGAAATGTTTGCCTTATGAGAACCTTTCATCAGACAATTCAATTCAATTTGCTGCTATATAATTTCTTGTTTGTCGTTATAACTTTATTACGGTCCTTCGTTACCCTTTAATTGGATAGCAAAAAAAAAATGAGGAATGCTTCTTTACAAAAGTACGTCTACTATATCAAGTATCAAGAAATGTAGCCATACTCTTGACACATGAACTTTATGAAGGTTGGGGTTCCTTCCTACAGGCAGCGTATGAGTGATAAGCATGGTAATAAGAAACTCAAAAAAAAAAAAAAACACATCGATTTCAAATTAAAATGTCAAAAGCAGATAAGCCAGAAGATAGGCCAAGGCCGTATACATTTGGGGAGCATCATTGCACTGTAGTTCTTAATCACGCTGAAACTATAGTCCTTCCTTGAACTTTATTACAGGCAGCGCCAGTGAAGATTCAAAATAAAGTTTCAAGTGTCGTTGCTCAATTTATAAATTTTGTTGCCTGGGAGTATAAAATAATTGAAAAACTGAAGGATACAAAAATGTACATATTTTAAGTTAAATAATTCTCAAATATTCCACGTTCTGAAAATCCTGATGATCCTATAAATTCTCAACAGTGTCAATACCCATTTTTATGAAATTCATTTTCCTTATTAAAAGTTTTTCGAAGTTGGTTGATGCCACCACCATTTCTGCGAAGAAAACTTCAAAAGGATGTGACCTAACAATTCAGTCAGTTCCGCAGACAGACATTTCAATTCTATTGATAAATTCTCAGTATTTTTGTATTGTATGTCATAATAATTACCTCGATACTTTTTTTAAGGAAATTAAAGTTAAAAAAGAACGAATTCTTTTCTCATAAATTTCTGTTACATAAATCCCAATTTTATTTTCAAAGAACTTTAGACCCTTTCGTTAGGTATCTTTTTTTGTATTTTAATTAAAATGGTCACAGTTTTATTTTATTTTAAAATTAAATTATTTATTATTTGTTTCATTATTTAAATGACTTTAAATGTTTATTTTCGAAAAGCACCCAGCAACAGCCGGATTTACAAAATTTACAATTTTAATATTGTATATTTTGTAAAAATCTTGTTCCAAATCAATGCTTCGAAATTTTTTTAGATTTATCCAGAAAAATAATTAATGTGTGTTCCTATCGTTTTGAGAATTTGACTTTTGTAAAAACAATTCAAGAAAATTAAATCATTATATTTCCAAGATGTTTTTATCAAAGTATTGTTGTATTGGTCATACACATGTATATGTACATCGTGCCTGGAAATCATCATCAAAAAATGGAGTTCAAATGATTGACAGTCTTCAAGAATTATGGTTTTGCGGAGGAAGTAGGAGCAGTTCTTACAGAAAGAGGACAAGTACTTATTTTTTAAATTTAATAGTTTTTTGATAGTTTTTTTTTCAATTTGAAAAAACTGTCAATTGGAATTTTCTTAAAATTTAGCTTGATGTCAAAAACGTTTTTTTTCTAAGACAAAATTATTCCAAAACTAGAATTATTCTCCTGCAAATCTTCTTAAGTTATGTTTTTTTTTCGTCATTTTCTCAAAGACAGCAACAAAATGTGTATTTATTTTAAAATGCAAGGGTTCAATATTTAATTTAAGTGCTTTTGAGTATAAATAACGTAAACAAGTCTAGTTTTCCTCGCGTAAAATACAAATTGTTTTTTAAGGAAATGATAGGATTTATTAAATTTGTAATTTCAATTTTTGGCAGTTGTTTCTTTTGAAGCTGTCTATTTTTATCATCTTACCAGTAAAAACTAATAAATAATTAAAAATAGAACAATACACTGTTTAAAAAAGCATCTAAAATATTGAAATTAATTTAAAAAGTATTGAACATTTAGATGTGGATAATGAGGTGTAAACCAATGCTCTATACTAAATTAAAACCAAGGTGCAAATTTGTTATAATTTAATTCATTAAAAGGATATTATGCTACGACCGTAACGGTGGCAGCCATTATCCCAAATTCCTTTTCCAATCTTAATGACATATCTTTTTATTTACTAGGAAATAAACATTTATTTATTTATCTTGAAAAATTATCGTTCTTTAAATATTAAAATAGATCCTCTTATTGGAAAACCCATATGAAGTTATTTTTCATGTAGTCCATATTCATTGAAAAACGGATGTCTAGACCTTCTAAAACTATTCTTTACTTTGCAATGATATTTCTAAACAAACAAACTTATAAAATGATGTAAAACACTACAACGGTCCCAGTTAAGCTTCAAGAAATTACTTTAACATTGCGTTCGTTTATAATTTTATTCTTTAATGTAAAAACTTTAGTCTTACAATACTCTGGAAAGGAATTTAAGCAAACAACTAAAAACAGGAAATTTTAGTTGCCTTCTGGGAGCAATTTGCACTAACTATGTTTCTTTTTCGAGAATTAGTCTGATGTTAAATTAATTCATAGAAGATACAATTTTGAATATTAAAACATGTAATACATAAATAAAATACATCTACTGTTCTAGAAAATAGAAACAAATAAATGTATACACAATTGGATACTTCCGAAACCCATTCTATTGCAAAATTTTTGATTACATCCCTGGCTTAAGGACACTCAAAACAAATTGAACAATATGATGATAGACTTCAATTGATTGGCAAATATAGAAACACTCGCAAAATGAAATGTCCATCTTTCGAGTTGTCTTAAGTTTTTTGATTGAACAAACTTATCTTGTATGTTTTTGAAAGACATCAGCTGATGATTATTGTCTGCAAACATTGTCCAATCAAAACCTGAGATTAAAAAAATTGAAATTTTATTTATTATTTGAAGTGTTAAATGTTTGTCCTTTAATTTTAAGGACACTAAATCAAACTAAATGTGGAGTGTGTAAAATGTTAGGTGCCATCTTCAAAACATCAAGTAGGCACATTTCAATTTATGCTTTTAATATTTGTTTGCTTTTATGCCTAAAATTTTTAAGGTCGATATAATTTGTGTGGGTGTTTATTTAAGTACCAAATAATTTATCAACATATGAGATGTTATGCTGCTGTAGGAGTTATTATCTAATGTTTTTAATTTTATGTGTGCAAAAGTCTCTTAACTCATACATAATAAATAAAGCATAACATAAGGTGTTTTCTGTATAAATTATGTTGTTTGAAAAGTGCAATAAATAGACACACATGGTGCGTGTATGACAAGTTTAACCTACAAATAAAAAAAAAACATATTTATGGATGCTTTTTCCTGGAAGAAATTGTTTGGCTCTAAATTAAAGATTCTTTTTCCTCACCTTCCACACTTAGTGAAGAAAATCTGGAATTTGGTTTTAGTAGAGATTCAATGGTTGAAACAAAAATTAAACCAGTCTAAAGCCATCGTTTTTGAAAGTTTAGGCTTAAGTTATTAAATAAAATTTGCGAAAGTCGATAGCTTATTTTTAGTTTTTTAATCACGATTTTGTGAATAATAGAATAAAGCAATAATTTTTTATTCATCATTTCATGAATTTGACTGAATTCTACAGATATTCTGGATTTATAAGTAAATAGTTTTGTTTTTCTTAAAAAGGAATTATAGTACAAAGTAAATTCAAGGCACTTGAGGAATTGGTATTGAATTCGAGTATAAAGGAATTGAAAATAATTATAGTACCAAAGGAATTGAAAGACACAACTCACGGTACTGGTAGTTGAAATTTTCAGGTACAAAAGAAAATGCAATTAAAAGTCTTAATTGTTAAAACTAAAAAAAAAAAAAACAAAATTTAGGATAAGATATTTGAAAAACTTAGTACAAAGGTGGACTTTGGAATAAGCTTTATTTATAAGTGCTTAAAACTTCCTTAAAAGTAAACCTTCAATTTGCAGTGGAGCAAAAAATTGTGTGCGTTCAAATTACTCGAAAACTTAAAGCGTTTTTTAATAAAAGTTTTCTATCTTGCCTATTTTTCCGGCAGCTGTCATTTTGAGTGTTTAAAGTTGTAAAATCAAATAAGTGGTTGTCACGGTTTTTAAAACTAAAGATTAAACCAGTTTTTTGGAACACAATAGTGAATTTGTTGAACAAAAATTGAGCTGTATAATTTAAAACAAAAATTTATTAATTAAGTGATTTTAGTAGTTACCCGAAAAATAACAACAAAAAATATATAATAAAGAATAAAAACATAGTGACCTTTCGAATAACCATAGAGCTAGTGGCGAATACTCATCTTGACAAAATTATCGACATATTTGCGTGCAAGGTGATAGAAAGAAGTGAGTTTTTTTCTAATTTTTTTTTTGTATAAATTAATTTACTATAGATAATAAGGTTTTAATTTGTACGTGATCGTAACCAAACAGCCATGACCTTACATTTTGTAGAAAAATGGACAATACTCTAAGACTTCTTATTGAGAAAGGCAATTTATTAAAAACTGAAGGTGCTACTATTGTGAAGAATCCAAACTAAAAGAAACCAATTCCTTTTACTATCAAGTATGACACCAAGGTATTTAAAGGCATTCACAAATTCTACTTAAAAGCAATGAGTTGAACAGGGCTCCCTTGAGACAAAACTATTAGATTCATTTATACTGAATTTTAATTTTTCGCATTCTGAGGAATGATAAAATATATCGCAATAAGTTAGAAGATCCTGACAGACTAAAGTACATTAGTTTTGTGTTATTACTTAATACCATTTTATTAAATGCAAACCATCGTCTTAAGATATCCCAGTCTGAGTTAATGTCAGAAATTAAATTAACTAGAGAACTACAACCATATGAAAAGACCTTTGCTTAAAGAATAAGTTTATATGTATTCTAAAATTTTGTTAACAAACAGACCAAAGTCGATCAATCATCAACAATGTGATATCTTCGCTGATCGTTTTCTCTAAATGGAACAAAACGATCGATATTTTTATCAAAAAATTTTTTTACTTCAAACTAGAAGGCTATTTTCTAAACGGCATAATTGTCGCATTTTTGGGTTTATAAAATCAAAGAATAATTGTTCTTAGGCGGAGGCAGTCTATTTGGATCAAAATTTTTTGAGGCAACATTTAATTGTTTATTGTAGCTATATCATTTATAATGGCCATATTTAGAAGACCTAAATTAATAATTGGAACGATTACGAATATTTCCAACAGTGAAAAGAGGTGATAACGATTGCTCACTGATATTTTGTTAGTTAGGACATTTAAACTTCGTCATCGTGATGTTATAAAAATATAGAGTTAAAAATGTACTATTTGTTTATGTAAACATTTTGACATTAATTTTTCTAAAATACCTTGCTTTTTCTACTTACAAAATTATACCGACAGTGCAAACAATTTATTTCTTAATCTTTTATAGGTCCTAAAGCATCGACAATTCTAAAAACTTTAGTTTTAATAGTCAGCTTTTACAATATGGCAACACAGATTTTCAGGAAACAATTCCAAACGTAAAAGCTCTGAATAACAAAACTTTTTCACAGCATCATAATGTTTACCATAGAGTCATTTGTACCTCCAAGTAAACGCTCTATTTTGCTTGTTTTTCAAGGGAAAATCCATCAAATAAAATCCAGCAATGAAATCAAGTTCTCTACAAATGGAAGAAATAATTGACACTAAGAACATATATAAGTCCAATCAACTTGGCAAAATGATTGTCTTAAGCTTAAGTTCTTTTTTTTGTTGTCTCTAACGATGGTTTTATCTAAAGTTCTGGTTATTAAAAGTTTTCTTCCATAAACAACTTGTATTTACATACAAGTTCGAATATACAACATTCCTATACATATGTCCTACACATAAAATAAATCAATTGAACACCCTACTTGCATGCATACTAATAGTAGGAAAGGCATAGGTTTGTAGGTATACATTCAAAACACAATTCAGATTCCAAATGGAAAACACTCCAGATTCCATTTCCAAATATTAACAAGGAGACATCGTTTATATACAAAATGGACAAAATCTTCTTTGCTTTTGCCTTTTCCACAAATGCCTGCCAGACTTTCAATTCTCCTGTTTTTTTGTTGTAAGTTTTGCGTACATATGTAAGGACAATGGTATTACCCGTTACAACACATTTCGCACCTGGCCCGAACGAACGGCATTATGTCCTTCGATTTTGAATACAATTATCTTCCAAGCCAGAGGCATACAGTATACCTTTTTCTTTTCTATTCTGTTCTATTCATATTTATATTTATATGGTTTATTCCATTCTCTTTTAGTCTATAGTTTCGTCACCAAAACCATGTCCTACCATATCCAAGAATACACTTTTGAAATTTTCCCATAAATTGCATCCGTATGTTATCTACAGACCAGAGAAAACATTGTCTTCCTTTTCCCATATCCTTTTTCACAGGATGCTGTCGATTTCCTAAATATCTTGTTGATGATGGCACAAAGCACAATCTTATACACATGTATATACTTCTACATGGTGTGATATGTATGTACTTTTATAAGAATGATTTTAAGTACCTTAACTACATACCTTCTTCCTTTGGCAACATTAAGTAGTGTTTTTATTTCCTATATAGCAGAGCTATAGAAGGAGAATGAATAAGATAGTTTTAAGTGCACAACAAAAAAAAGATGATATAGATAAAATAGATAACTAGACCTAAATTAATTTTGAATCAGGATAAAAGTCAACAGAATGTATTTATTTACACCTTACACGGACGTTTTTATAGTTTATTTAGACGGTACTTAAAGCCAATACAACAAGAAAAGACAAAAACAGTGAAGGTATATTTCTTATGGTCTTAGCTTTGAATATCTCTACCAGACAGCTTTTATCCTTGGAGAAGTAAGAAATTGTTAACCAATAAAAACACATGACATTGACAAAGTGACAGTAACAGCTATGCTTCAAAGTTAACTTCCATTAAATAAGTCACACTAACAGCCTTAATTACTAACTGTCTCTTGCGGTGACAGAAAATGTCAACACCTATTGGATAAGAACGGACAAGAAAAAACCCTTTTCATGGAATAATACTGAAAAAGACATCTCAAAATGCTTTCACAGCAGGAACTACACTTTAGAAATAGTTTTTGTTTATAGAATTCTGATGACATTTGATAGTGGCAATTTTGTTGAAGCAACATGTGTCGAATCACCTTGGATAGATTCAGCATTCAACAACACGTGCAGATGATAAAATTCTGTATCCAAATGGAGTTTTATCTTTCACGAATGGGTGCCATAATCATCCTTTCAAAAGCTATTGTTTGGGTGTTGAAAAATTGAAGAAACCGTTTTTTTTTTTAGAGATATAGGCATTTGGTCAGCTGTCAAGTGATTTATTTTAAGCCGACTTTTGGCGACACTAAAATAGATTGACTCTTAAATATCGCTATTAAATTGTATTAATTTATTTTGAAAATCATGATTTTCCGAAATACGGCACGATAATTTTATTTTGGTGGAATGGATACATCAGTTAGCAAAACGGACATATCAGGAGTGACAATCTTCCTCAAATGTATTTTGAGACATCGTAACATCCACAAAATGTATTGTTGGTCCGTACTTCTTTTTAAACGATGCTGACCAAAACGTTACCGTCAATAGTGCCCGCTATAGAGCTATGATTACGGACATTTTAGTTCAGCAATCTAACAAAATATTATGTTTAGGAGTTGTAGTTAAAACAAAAGAGTAGTTAAACAAGTTAACTCCAAAGTTGGACTTCAAGTTCGTGCGATTTACCTCAGTTTAATTATTTTCTGTGAAGATAAATCAAGGCGTTAGTATAAGTCATTAAGCCTGAAACGATTAAACACTTGGAGGACAACATTCTTCGTGTAACATTATTTCTAATGTACTACCTCAAATTTTTGAAAAAGTGATCAAAAATTAGGCCTCAACATGTCTGAGCTAGTTACCAATTCAAAAAAATTATATATATTTTATTCTATTTTCAATTTTCAAAACTTCTAAAAAACCACGTTTTCGAAAAGCCTGGCAACTAGTATCCGAACATCGGTGATAAGGACTAAGAAGAATTTAACAAGTCTATTTCACAATCCTGCAGTTTTTGAAGCTGACCATCATTTTCTTTAAAAAACCGTCTTCAGATATGAGGCCCACTTCTGAATGGTAACGTCAATTGTCAATTTCCATGCATCATAAGAATTCTAGCTACATATTGAAGTAAGGAAGGTTCATTAACGCAGCAGAAAAACCTTTCATTATTAAAAATTTTGTATTAATTCTTGAATTTTTCAAAATCCTAATGCGACAATTAGTCAACATACTAAGCACGACATGCGTTGTAGTTGGTAATTGACTAGCTTTAATTCTTCTGTTGACTGAATTTTAAAAACGTTACATTTTCAACAACGAACGCTTAAACAGTATTTCTGGAGCAATATGGCCGTAGAGTGGACTCCTGTCAAAGTGACATGAGTTGTCTGTTAAATTCGTTGCATATGAACTCCTTAGACATTTATTTTTGATTTTTATAAGATCATCAGTTTTTCTTAATACAAATTCATTCTTCGATAATTTCAAAATAGAAATAATCAGGACTATCTCAGATTCAAATTCAGTCAAATAGGTATATGTTGAAGAATCATTGAATATTTAACCTCTTTGATTTGTGTGACCATTTAAAATCTAAATGACATTTTACGAACACAATACACATGTTTTTCACAATGAAGCACAAATTTTGTCAGCACCCTTTAAACGCAGCTTGTTTTATTTCAATTCAATATTGACCTTTCTTCTTGGAAAAACCTTTTATAACTCAGTTTTTTTTTCTTTTAAAAGGTCACTCAAAGAAGTTTTCTAAAATGTTCAGTTCAAATTCCATAAAGCTTTGTATAAACAGATACCTAAACATAAGCTTTTTTAGAAGGACTATCCTTTTGTGTGTGACAGACAATGAGTTGATGTAGTCCTTAATTTATCCTTTTTAACGTAAAAAGCAACTTAACTTAGTCTCAATTCACAAACGTAATGCGTCCTTTAGTCATATACGAATATATGTATGTACATTGTACATCTACTGACTAAAGTGCGCTTTTCAATCTTCAAAAAAAAAAACCTCTTTTCATTACAGGGTTAGGAGAGGGTATAAAACTTGGCTATATGGCCCTTTGAGGTTAACCACTCAGCGAGCAATTTGTGAATTCTCTTTAAAACCCTTTAACGTCACTCTTCAGTGGAGACTACAATTGAAGTTAATCCTTTTAGCCAGCTATATAAAATGTATACAGTGTAGGATAATGGCTCAGCTTTGGCAGCCGCCCAACCCAGTTCAGCCCAGAGTCAGCTAAGCTCCTCAACTCCTCATAGGAAAAGGACCTTACTTCCATAGTCAGTATGAATTTACTGTGTATAGGAAGTTTCTTTCTTAAAGGAACATACAACAAGGACCGCGATATAAAAGCTAGCGTGCTGTCGACCTATTTATGAAGTGCAAAAATGTGTCTTCATGCTTTTTTCTTCCCTTACTTTCTCTAGTTCTTGTTCTTAATTTTTTTGTGTAGGTTCTTGTAGGTTACCATGTTGAAAATGAGCAAATGGTGCTGCAAAGTGGAGTAGAATAAGCTGCCGAGATAAATGCAAGTGGCGAGGCAATGGCGGTTGGTACACTTTTTATATTTTTTGCTTATATTCCCATATCGCCAACGGCCTGGTGGCGGCGGCGATGGTGGAAATCGTCGACGTCGTCGCCATCGCCAAAGACGATAGCGGCTCCTCCAACGTGCCACGTCATCATCATAGTACTTGTAAATGTACTTAAACGAAAAGAAGAAGACGAAGCAGAAAAAAAAACTTTCTCTTTCGTGTTGAAAACGTTTCCTTATATAAATGTGTGCTTTTCATTATGGTCTTATATGCCCTAGAAAACGCTGAGTGTGAGAAAATCCTTATTCCTACATAATACTGCACCGCGCTTCCAAAGCCAGAAGACCAAAGCCCGAAGGACACGTTGAAGATGAAGAAGAAAATTTTTGTGTGTTTCCCATGTCTTTCCTCTTTGGTGGCTTAAGCATTGTCTGAAGGGTGCTAATGGCTTTGGTGTGCACTCTTGTTGGAATGCTTCCAATGTGAAGAAGATTCAGAATTTGGAAACTCCTTCTTCTTTCGTCTAAGAAAAAAAATATAAGAAAAGAAAAATAGAAAATAGGATTTTTTCTATCTTATTCTACTTTTCTATAAAATATACACACACACAGATACATATATACGGAATATTCTTGGTATAAGGTAGTGATAGCTCATTGTGAAATTGATGATCATCCTTAGCATTAATGTTACAGAGCGTAGAAAATTTTAATTGCATTTCTAAGTGGAGCAGTTATGTAACCAACAATGTAATGCAAGGATATAGAGAAAATCTTACATTTTCAAAAGTGTACAGGAACCTATACACAAAGATATATATAAATGTACCTATAACAATGACGCTGGAAGTGCACGAGAAGAATTCGAGAATTTATCCCTTAAACTCAAGGGCTTCGAATATTTATTACTACTTCTTCTACTTCCACTACTTTTCTACTTCTTCTCCTTCTTCTTCCTCTTCGCCACCGTCCGTGTACCTTCCTCCTTACTATAAATGAAATACTTTGTTAATATTTAATTTGTGTAAGGATAATCCATGTTTTTGATGATTTTTTAGGTCAAGATATTTTAGTTGGTGAATTTTAAATTATTATCGATAAGGACCCGCTTTTGTATTTTTATTTGTTTTTTATGGAAATTCGGAATAATAAATAAAATTTTTCATTCACTTTATGAGTAAGGATGTAAATAACTTTTAATCGGAATAAAATAACCAATTCTAAGAAAGATTAAAGACTTCAACGACAAAATAATTCGCAATTTTCACATATTTAATATGATTATTTATATTTAGTATGTAATTGATTCAATTATCTTGTCAATAACTTGTTTATTTTCTCGTTTGTTTGAAACCCACATATTTTAAAACCAATTTATACGAAATTGTCTTAATTTTTTAATTATTCACATCAAAGAGCATGCTCAAATACTTACTATTCTTGGGTCATTTGTGCTTGTTTTAAAAGCAATCAATTTTTTCGGGGAAAAAAGTTGAATTTAACAATTATTGGTAATTTATATTATTGCACTCAATCGAACCATGTGCTTAAAGCACATTTAAGAGTAGGGACTCTGAATTTTTACAATTGACATTTATTGAATTTTCATATTCAGAAAATTTTCAACGAGTGAAATATAAAGCTTATGAGACTTTTGCCAATGTTATCATATTTTGGGTTTTCGAAAAATTGCTATTAAATTTGAGCACATGTGTATTCTAAAATACAATTAACTTCAGTTATTTGTGCAACTACAGTACGGGCCAGAAGGTGATTTCTCTTTAAATTATTGGTTATGTTAGTACCAGTAGCCATCAATTTCACACCTCTTTATTATGTCAATAATCTGATAATAGTTCAGTAATTTAGGCAAATATCTACAGCTCAAAATTATCAGGAAAGTCGTAAAAGAATTGAGTCAGTTCAACCAGCTCAAACCATTGATACGATAGCGTTCAAACTTAGAAATAAAGGTTTTAAGATATATTCCCATTTAATTTGCTCTAAAATGTTGTTTCCTAACTTAGCATAATTCAATCAAATAAATTTTTTTTGTATTGCTCCATAAGGGTAGAACCGTAGAACCATTATTTTGTTTTTAAATTTTTTCAGAAACTTATGAACCGATACCTTTGAAATCAGTCAACATTTTGTCACTTAAATAAAATATAGAATTTGTATTAATATATTCTATATAACGGCATACCAAAAATGTTTTTAAAGAAAAATTAACAAAATTGTACATACAAACAATGCTCAACGATTTTCAAAAAAATCATTTGAAAATTAAAGTTTTTTGAGAAATAAAATTTTTTAAAATTAATTAATATATCGCTCAGTCTTGGTCAGTCATTCAGTCATAATGCCAATTCATAAAACAGGCTCAAAGCAGGATGTCCTTAACTATAGACCAATTTCAAAGCTTCAAACTATTCCAAAAACTTTTGAAGCTATTGTCAAAAAAAGAAATTGTGAAAACATTAAGCAAGGGATTTCAGATTATTAACACGGGTTTGTGAGTCAACGGTCAACTTTTTTTTTTATAATAAGGCCACACTCAAAGGGATATACTACCCTTATTATGTAGACACAGTGTGAGTACTAGGAAAGGGAGAGAGGGGTTGAAAGGAGAGGTCGATGCACATTGGTTTTAAATTCCTGAATATTGCAATAGCTGGGAAAGACAAAGTGTGGCAAGGCATTCCACATTCGCATAGTACGGCTAAAGAACGAATCTTTGTACTTGACAGTACTGTTATATATATTAAAATTCTAGTACATTATTATTATATTCGATGTAAGCTGGGTTTAAGTATAACAAAACATCACTAAATATTAATCTTAAGTTCTTATTATAACTTGACTAAATAAATCACTTCCTGTTTGAATTGCAAAGTTATCACAAGTTTTTTTTATATAATCCACGAACATCTTTTAAAACATAATAAGTACGACCGAAGATGGGCTCGTAGGTATATTGATGAGCATTCCTAGAAGCGCGAGTATTACGGTTTAACTGTTTATTTCGACGATGTTTAAGTGACGTTAATTAATGATCTTATGATGGTAATATCACCAATCTATCTAAATGCTCTACGTGCAATACTATCCAAGAGGCTTAAGTAAGTTGCAGGAGCACCAGCCCAGGTATGGGAGTTATACTCAAGCCTTGGTCGTTTATAAGTCTTGTAAATAAGAGCCAGATCAGAGGGGGAGAAAAACTTCTTGCATCGCCTTAGAAAACTCAAACATCTTGCGGCATCTTTGGCGACATCGCGTATGGGATCGTCCCATAAAAGGTGGTTGGTGATACACATACTGAGAATATCGAGATGTTCAGTTTCCTCGATGAAAGTGCCATTTATTGATAATGGCAGAGGGGGTATATTTCGCTTTAACGATACAAGACAGCATTGCGTTTTCGAAGCATTAAATTTCACGCGGTTTCTTATTCCCCATTGTACAATGCTGTTTAGGTCGGAATTTAATGAGCTTATCATATTTTGTCGTTGCAATTTCACATCCCAAGAAGAGGGGTGTAAATCTGAAAACGAATATGAAAAGCTAAGAGTACTATCGTCAGCGAAACAATGTATTGGATTAGATGTTGCCGGCAAGAGATCATTAATAAAAATGAGAAAGAGTGTTGGAGATAGAACAGAGCCCTGGGGAACACCAGCATATATTTTGTGGTTTTCAGACTTGAATCCATCCAATTCAACTTGTATTGAACGATTCGAAACGTAATTACTAATCCAGTGAAGTAGGGATTCATGAAAACCGAAAGCACGCATTTTAGATAAGAGAGCCTGATGCCAAACCCTATCAAATGCTTTTGAAATATCTAGTGCAACAATCTTACTTTATCCAAAGCTATGTAAAGATTTCTTCCACTGTTCGGTCAGATATACCATGAGATCACCAGTAAACCTATTGCTACGAAAGCCATACTGTCGGTCATTAAGAAGCTTCCGTTCTTCAAGATATTTCTTGAGCTGATAATTAATCAGCGTTATCATGACCTTGCCTCTAACTTGCCTTTTTCAAACATTTGTACGAAAAGTATTGCACGGGATAAGTAAGTGAATTTCATATACACTGACTTTTCAAAGGCGTTTGATAGAGTGCAGCATGGCTTGTTTTTAAAAAATTAGAGCTCCTTGGTTTTCATTCTCAACGGTTAGATCAATATTTAACTGATCGAACACAGTTTGTGAAAATTGGACGTAAAACATCAAAAGAATTTATAACTTTTCAGGGTTCCACAAGGAGCGCTCTTGGACCACTTTTGTTTGTTCCTTTTACAAAAACGACCACTGTGTTAAATTTTCTGAAAATTTACTTTTTGCTGACAATTTGAAAATTTACAAACGTTTCAATTGTCCACTTGATTGCAATCTTTTCCAAGATTACCTTAATTGTATTTTTCAGTGGTGTGAAGATGTAGTACCCGTGGTATGATGGTTAGTGCGATGGACTGTCATGCGAGAGGTCTTGGGTTTGATCCCCGCCTACGCCACCTAAAGTTTTTTTTCACGGGTACTGCATCTTGCGAGGAATTGACAAATTCTCCAAGAGTAACTCTTGTCATGAAAAGTGCTTTCTTAAATTATCCGTTCGGATTCGGCTTAAAACTGTAGGTCCCCTTCATCCCTAACAACAGTACTCGCACACAGGAATGGCTGAGAGTTGTCAGTTACTAGGCCCTAGTTCTCAAACGGTGTGAAGATAAATGCCTTTTAAATATCTCCAAGTGTTAGCAAACGCCTTACACTAGATCACGCAATCCTATTCACTTTGAGTATAATAATACAAGCCTTGATAAATTTGGGTTTTTAAGGATTAAGGTTTTGTTTTCGATGTGAAATTAACTTTTCATAATCATTACGACTATATGATATCGAAGTCAAATAAAATGCTGGGTTTTCTAATAAGAAATTCAAAGGAATTAACTGATCGGCATACTTTAAAAATGTTTTAAATCTCATTCGTGAGATCTTCTTCAGAATATGCTAGTTGCATTTTGTACCTAGTATGTGCAGTAAGGATTAATAAAATAGGAGCTGTCCAGGGTGAATTCACTGGTATGCTCTACGTAAATTGAACTAGGTAGATAATATTATGCCCTCTTATAACCAGAGGTTATAATCAAGTATGTAAGTCTAAAATAGATTGTATACCATCTATCGGTGGAGTAAATAAAACAATAGTAACCATTTATATTTAATTATTAAGAAGAATTTTTAAACTAAATGTGACGTCTGCTTATGTTTTCAAGAAATTCAAAAATCCTTCCAATGAGTTTTGTGTGACAGAAAAAGTTGTTTCGTAATAATTTCTGGATCCATCATACCATTATGAGTCACTTCATTTCAGCACGAAGAGATACATTTTTCAGTCCTTAAATCATTATTTTCCGCTATTTCTTCCTTAAATTTCTGTATAAAATGAAATTTTCTGAAAACATGCAACAACCAATATCATAACTATTGTTTATATTTGAATGCTAATTTGTGAATTTTATACATCTTCAAACTTGAAACCGTTTGTCAGGAAAACACAAACTTCTTTAAGTATTAAGTCGACTGGATTTGAAGTTTAATTAATTTTTTTTAAAGAAATTTCAAGTTACTTTGAAAATAAAAACTAAATCAAAGAGAAAACTTTAAAGAATTTATTTTTCTCACAAAAATGTGTATAATTAGAAAAGTTTGTTTTGGAATTAGTTTTTCCTGGCACTTTAATCGCTTATACGTAAACCTATACTTTCTTGTCAAACACAATATTCAAGGTTATTCGCGTTACCAAACTCAAAAATAAGTCACTAATTAACTGGTAAACGAATTTACCTATACATTATGTAATATGTAAGGTATGCGAAGGCACGTTGTCATTAAAAAGCCGATTTAACCAAAGTGCATACTTTATAAAACTTCCAATTCTACAAAAAAAACAACACAACACCTCGTTTATGGCAAAGTGCCAACCGAACTGTCAAAGCATCGCACATCACCCACCACACCAAACTAATTAAGAAAATTTCAATAACAGTTATTTACTTACATATACGTAGGTACATACTTATGAAACAAGCGAATTTTCGTCCTTATTTCATCCATCATATTCCATGTAACTTGTGTATAACCTAACTAAGCCAAAAAAAAGAAGAACTTTTGTTTTGATTCAGACGCTTTGAACTCTCTTGCTCTCACATATCGTACAATTTGCTCATGCGAGGATGAAATCAGGTCTCATTTCCGTCTCCGGTAGTATGAACAAAACAGAACAGAAAATATACCGTATTGTGTATAACGACATAGCTTACATACAAAAGACACCTTTATTGGAAAATATCTACTCATCCGGAAGGACGAAACTCAGACACGTTTTTGGCAGCTTCATACGCACACTTAACCACGTCGTCGTCGTCATTGTAGTCGTCCTTATTGCTATCGTTGTCGTTTTCATCGCTGATATTTCGCATATTATTCAAAGTCGAATCCGTTTAAATGAAATAAATTGTTACAATGAAAATAAGGTGCTTGAGTGGTTTTTAAGGACTTGTTGTTGTGGTTTGATATTTATGTTTACTCTTTTTGTTCGAACCACTTTTTTTTTAAAATGGTGGTCCTACTAAAAAATCATCGAAATGTATCAATTTTTACTCGTAAATTGGTAGAGTTTTATGTATAACCGGAATTGACTGTTTGATTATATGAGCTGTTTGTTTCCTTTGTTGCAAGACTCAAGGATGATTATAGCCGTCACTTGTGTTCATTAAACGAATATACAAATAATTAATCAGCTTGTTTCTAATCAATCTGAAGTATGTACAATACGTATGTACATACAAAATTGAAGTATTTTTTTTATGATAATGAATGACAACACGAGTTCAATAATTATTGCAAGATTTATGTTAGTAGGACAGACAATTAATTAAGATGACCGATATATAATTATGGAATAATGAAAGAAACATTTTTGCAATGCACAATTTTGAAGGCAATTATTTTCCTGAGTGAGGTCACTTAAAATCCTTGAAAAATAATTAATTAATTAGATGGAACTATTTCAGACTGGATTAAATTTTTTAGTTTAACAATTGTTATTCTAACAATGATGACATTTTTTAAAATGTTAAGGATACAAAGTTAATAAAACTTAAAATAGAAATCGAAGAATAGTCTGACGAAATCAGCTTATTCCTAACAAAAAATTAGATAAGATTGATTGAAAATAATGTTACAAATAAAGGATTATTTCTATTTAATTTTCGTTTTTTTTACTTCACATTTTTAACTTCCTGATAAGTGTAAGTTTAAAAACTTGTAGACTTGAACTTTATGTGGCTTTAAAAACCTAAAGTTTTTTTTAAATGGATTGATGACAAAAAAAGTTTAAAGCACAACATCAAGTTATGACTAGGTTTAAAGAAAAAGGAGAAATATACAAATGTAAATTATTTTAAAAAATCGATGAAATATGAAAGTGCGTATACGCCTAAGTGAACAATTTGTTTTATCTTCGGTTTGTATGATGTAGATTTGTTTTTACATACATGTACTTCACTTTAAACAATCATCTTTAATTTGTTATTAGAGAAGAACACTGAGGGTGCAATACGCATAAACTGAAGTGTAACTTAAAGAGCTTTGCAGTCAATATATTGAAATCTAAGTTGTTTTGTACATAAGAAGGATTTGGTACAAATTTTGCACGATATTTTGATACTTGAGTCAAAAAACTATTCTCAACAGTTTTGTTCTGCATATTTTTTAAATTTTTGATTCTTTTAGCTTTCTTTTAAATTTCGAAAATCGTATGTAGGCCTGGTGAAATTGTGCGTTCATTGTGTAAAAAGAGTTCTACAAAATCTCCATCAGACTCAGATAGTCTCTCTCTTCATTGTTATAATAAGGGCATTGAAATGGGTCCTTATTTAAAACCATCACTTCTTCTAATAATAATGTTAACTTTTATGCACCCTCAGTGCTTTTCTCTGATTACAAATAAAAGATGATTGTTTAAAGTGAAGTACATGTATGTAAAAACAAATCTACATCATTCAAACCGAAGATAAAACAAATTGTTCACTTAGGCGTATACGCTCTTTCATATTTCATCGATTTTTTAAAATAATTTACATTTGTATATTTCTCCTTTTACTTTAAACCTAGTCATAACTTGATGTTGTGCTTTGAACTTTTTTTGTCATCAATCCATTTAAAAAAAACTTTAGGTTTTTAAAGCCACATAAAGTTAAAGTTCAAGTTTTGTTTTTCGTCTAGACAAGTTATAGCGTCGTATATGGTTTCAATAAGACAACAAATTCAATTCTTTTTGCATTTCTTTCTTTAACTAAACAACAAAAATACAACAAACAAAAAAAACTTGCTTAATAGATTTTAAGTACTCTTTAAAGTTTAAATACTCTTTTATATTTACAGTTTATTTTGTGTCCTTGTTTTGTGTGTCCCACTTTAATGTTCACTACTTAAAAAAAAAAAATTGATCACTATTTAAATCAATAAAATACAACATATATTGGCAATATTAAACAAATTAATTCAATTATTTTCAACCCTCTACTTATATTTATAATCTGTTCTTTTTCGACAACATCATCATGTTTAAATTAATTACTTAACTTTTCAATATTTAATGGAATTTCCTTAATTCGTTTCTTATTGAATGGAAAATCATTATCATCACTTAGAATGAAATAAGAATGGGCAAACCCGAGAAATAAATATTGTGGGTGAGATAATTAAGTCAATGGGTTTCATACTTTTGTTTTTTTCCTATTTTAAGTGCAAAATTTGTTGTATTTTACTAAATCAAGTGGTAATTTAAGTTTGAATTTAAATATTATTTATACTTTTTATAATTTTATTCCACTTTAATTCTGCACAAGTTTTATAAAGTTGATAAACTTTATTTGAACTCTTCAAATACATACATATTTTCATTTGACCAAGTGCTTTAAAACCATTGCTTTTAAATTGGAACTTGTAATTATGTTTAAGTTAATTTCGAAGGATCTTAAATCTGTTTTGATCTTTGTTCAATTTCTTTAAAAAGGACTTTCGAAACTTATTGTTAAATGCCCTTCTAATGTGTAAGTAAACACGTCTCAACAAATTTCAGAAATATCATTCCCCTTGTGTTTTTGTTTTTATCTCAGTCAGTAAAATATTCTAAATTTCTTGAATTTTGTTAAAAATATGGTTGGGTGTGAAATTTTGTTCCATATAAGATTTTCTTAGACTGCGCTTAGACCTCTAGAGCAAAGTTCGTAGTTTTAGAAAGCTACAAACTTTAAATTTTGGAATAAGATATATTTAAGACTTGCTAATGAGATCCAGCTAATAGAAAACAGAAAAAAGCTGATAAGTCACTATCGACGACGACTTCTGGTATCCTATAGCTTTATTTCTGTAACATTAATAAACATAAAATATTATCTTACAAATTCTTACAAATGTAAGGACTTTAGGGCGACATCAAACCATGACAACAAGTTAGCATACGTACCGCAAAACGAGATCTATTATAGTTTTTATTACCCTTTGTTACATTTTTTTTAAACAAAAGTAGTGAACCCTATAATTTACGACAAAGATTAAATAAATCTTCTATGTTCCTTTTCCTAAACATAATACTGTGAATACTGAAACTCTGCTTTTTTCATTGCACCAGAAACAAAACACAAAGCATGAAAGCCAAAGAAACGTCTGGAGCATTGTTAAAAACTAACTACTTCCTATATAATAATACAACAACAATTCAACTAAATAAAAAAAAGAATCATATCATAAAAAGATAATAAAACCTCGCACATTGACAGACTTCAGAGGATAAACTTTTTTTTTTTTTGGAAAATTTCACGACACAAAATTCACGCTCCTCCCCCATAAGAAAGCCACACGCCCCATGTCCCACGCCTCTGCCCAAACCATAGTTAAATTATTTATTATTGTTGTTATGATTGCCAGCAGTTATATTGTGGTTTATAGTGAAACATTGTGATGATGAAAATAGCGATTGTTAGAAACTGCGTATACTAACCATATCTATATATTTTGTATCTGAAAGAACAAAAGAACAGCAAATCGTAAATTTTTGGTAACATTTTATTTTTGTTTGCCTCGTAGAATAATAAAGTTTGACGAAAAGGATCAACGACATGAAAAAACAGTGGCAAAGACATTATATTCGTTCAATGATGTTTTATCCTTAAAATGAAATAAAAAAAAAAAACTATATTATATACAAAACACAGAAACAACACAAAATAGCTGAAGGCACAAAAAGTCGGAGCATTTTAGTTCTTCGGGATTTTATGAATGCAAATTTGTTGAACTTGAATATGTATTGTCAGGGTTGATTTTTTTTTTCTTGGTGAGCTTCTTATATTCATGAGGAAAGGATATTTTGTCAGAGATGGTTTGGTTTTCAGGGGGAGTTTTGCAGTAAGAAGGAAGATTGGGTATTTTTTTTTGTTTTTCCTCTTAGAGCCATTTGTCGCAGAATATTTCGGTAGTCAAATACAGAAGGATATTTTGGAGGGTTTGAGGGTTGGATAGCAAGTACCATTACGAAGGTACATAGTTTGTTTATGACTTTTAAATTATTTTCATTGGATTCATGTCTTTACAATATTTGATTTTCGTCTGTGTCGGTTTGAAAGTATTCGATATTTTGATTCTTCGATTTTATTTGAATTCAAATTGACATTGTTGTTTTGTGGTTATACATCAAGAGGTTAGAGGGATTGATATGGTGAGGATGGTGTTGAAGGCCAACAGCTTACTACCTACTTGGAAACTTGTGATCACAGTTTTCTTCTTGTGAATGAAGTTTTTATTAGGGTTTTGTGGGTTTTCTTTAAGAAACAGTAAGAAAAAACCAATAAAAATAGGTTTTGTTTATATTCTTCGGGTATGTACATATTTAAATAATAAAGGAAATAGGTTTAGCTTAGATAAATACATAACAAATAAGGTAGCAAATCTATTAAAGCCTGACTAAAGTTCAAATTTGTTAAATTTTACCAGTGAGTGGCTGAAACGAAGAACTGGCCACTAGACAAGACCTGGCTAGATATTTGTATATCTCGGTTTTGTTAAAATCTTAAATTTTGTGTATTATTTTGTAATTAGTTTTTGTTACAAATATAACTTAAATCATCTCAGTCTTATGTTTTTTTGTTGCAAAATTTGTAGTCTCTTCTTGACAAATTATTATTCTCAAAGAAGATTTTAAACAACTTAGACATATTAGCCATTTTACAAAAAAAAATGGAAAAATTTTACTCAAAATTGTGTTTCTTGATTTATCAGAAAACATTTATGAATGAGTTTTATTGAATTTCCAAGGCCAACAAGGATGTAAGATTGCTAAAAAAACTAAAGAATTCAGAGAGACAAATGATGCTAATGAAAACGGAAAGAACTTAGAGACCCACTTCAGTCAGTGGCATAATTTCCAAAAACAAAAAACAACTTCATGTACGAAGTGTATTTAAAACAAGATGAGACACAATACAAGCAACACATATTGAAGTTTTGGAGAAAAGTGTCTATTGCTGGAAAATGTTAAAAAATGTTTAGTTGATTGACTACACCAGGTAATACCTTCAAAAAGTTTTTCAGTTTACTTAAAAAAATGTGTGACGTCTTTCTCAATTAATCCGAGGACCTAGTTGCTTTTTAAAGCTTGTTTTTTTATACAG
Organism: Eupeodes corollae; assembly: GCF_945859685.1. Lineage (NCBI taxonomy): Eukaryota > Metazoa > Arthropoda > Insecta > Diptera > Syrphidae > Eupeodes > Eupeodes corollae. The sequence goes on from NC_079149.1 coordinate 114,937,216, forward strand.
TTACAAGTTGTTCTTGAGAAAATGTCGGTTTTATCCAAATAACTTCTAGTGAAGTCTTTCATTAAGCACTTCTTATCATCAAATTAAATGTATGTTTGAAATATATATTCAACCGGAAATAAACCTCATAGCTGAAAATAATTTTTAATCAGTTTCCAACCGCTCCAAAGACCATTCACCAAATTCAGACACGTTATCTTTCTAATATTTGTTGCTTCAGCTCCTTAGGTAGTTACATTCTTAACAGGTTTAAGGCACAAAGCTTCTTAAGTTCTGGTCTGTGACACTAATGGACTTTGCAACTGCCTGGATTTTTTTTCGGAAAACATTTCGTTTCCTAAAAAATGTGAAAAGCTATATATAGGTTAAACTGACCCTAAAATAGGCGAAGCACCAAAAACATTGTCAAATAAATGGAACTCCAGCTTCGTGATACAAAAATATGAATAAATGTCAACCAATTTTACAAACACAACCTTAAAAAAAGTTTGATATTCTCAATTTAAACTTGAAGGTCCTTTTCTCATAAGCCCGTACTTATGAGTTTTCAAAATTCTATACAATTTTCCGTGTTGATTAAAAAAAACCTGATGATATACTTATGTCATATCATTATACAGCTTCCATTGAGCTTATATTATTTTAATTAAATTATTTCATCCATTCCAAAATGCAAAAACCTTACTACTCACTGGTGGTATTTATTTTTGAAGTCAATTTATCTTAATTACTCAAATAATAATCATTCATACAGAGTACCTAATTAGAATTATTACTGTTTCAACATCAGAAAAACCCAACTGAGAATATAATATTTTTGTGTTCATTTATATACAAATATTATGTAGAGACACAATATTATACAATATAGTAATTTTCCCATAAGCCTCCTCTTCTTAGTACTCTATACGTAGAAGTAGGTACCTACCTATGGATGTAAGTCCTTGAAAAGAAGTTCTATTGTGTTTATTATTTTTGAACCACTTTCATTGCCAGTCACATACAAAAAAAATAAAATGAAATATACAAAAATATACAAGTTTAGGATCATAGAACCATACGATTTCACGGCACACTGCATTCAAAAATGAATATATGCAAGGATTCGAGCATCCTGCTGCTTCTCTATGCTCTGCTCTTGGTCTTGCTCTTGTTCTCTTGATGTGACTGCCGCACCACTCATTGCCACAACTGCATGCAGTTGGCGCGGGCATAAATATGAAAATATATGGAAATGGAAACTTAGGAAAAACAAATTTTCAAAGAGCAATTGAAAATTTTAACAATTTGACTCAACAAACACGCAGCACATATACAAAACTCAAGCAGTCTTTAAAAAAAAAACAAGCTTCAAAAATATAAAAAAACAGAAAAACTGAACACAGAAGTAAAATAAAAAAAAAACGGAAAAAGATTTTCAATTGCTTTCATTTGCCAACAGCAGTTGAAAATTTGTTTTTCAACGGCAAAGTTAGTCCTTTTAAAGAATGGGAAACGGAAACACCACCAATTATGCTCGTATACCTTTGTAGTTTTGTAACCTTTGGCAGAGACGCAGGAGTAAAAATATATGTAGGTATCAGTAGGTGCTTTGGCTCGAAAGGAACAGGGGTGGCGCGTCAGGCGTCAAAGGCATATATTAAACCACAATAAGGCTCAATGCTACACAATACCTACATTCAAACATATGTATATATTTAGAACTTTGAAGGCAGCGAAGAATGACTATATACTACCGCATGTGCTTAGGAAAATTGATTTTTTGTTCTCTCTTGTTAACTACCGGACTATGATGTGGACTTGGATGGGGAGATGGGGGTGGAGTTGGAGTTGGAAGGATGGCTTTTGGTACGCAAGGCACGCATAATCGATTCTGCTTCATCAATTTTTAATATCATAAGGAACAAAAAAATGTTGAAATTGATTGAGCTTCAACAGCATTTCAATTGAATTAAGTTTTCTATATTAAGTGATTTTCATTGAAAAGAAATTATGTTCCTAAGTATAAAAGTGCTTACGGGAATTTAAGTTAAGTCTCGAAGGAGAATTGGATGATAGACGGCCATCGCTCCTCGTTGACGACGAAGATGTCGACGCTAGAAATGAGTAACTAATTAAGAAGTAGAAACAAATTACACAATTTTCTTTAAGGTCGATATAGCCATATCGGTGGGGTGAAGGTTGGAGAGAACTTTATTCAAAAGGGATTAATGGGATTTGAAGTTTTTTTTATTATTAATCTAATGAATTGTATCTGCTTCATCATGGATTCTAATGAAAAGATACAATTATATCAGAAAATTGCACAATGAGCATTTTTATATTGTGTTGAATAAAATATTATAGAAAAAGAAATTGTCATTGTCCTTTTTTCTTTTCTTTTTTTTTAATTTTTGGTTGACTGGTTGTCTATTAAGACGGGTGTGAAAAGAGAATGAAGAGAAATAAAGATGACTTTTAGAAATTAACTTTAAAATTACTGTCATGGATCTTAATCAAAACTATCTTGAATAAATTTTTAGAACTCTCCTTGAAATATTGAACTTTTTTAACTTCCCCTAGGTAGTTCTTGTATCGGTGCAACTTTTTTGATTGAAAATTTTGACATTTCTCGATGCTACGAGGTCCTAAGAGTCGAAATAAAATATTTTTACAGAGATGTCTGTGCGTGCGTCCGTACATTCACGACTGAAAAAAACATATTTGTCACTTCAAATATTTTATGAAAAAAATGATATCTCCAAAATAATTTTGCGCAACAAAAAATAACATTTTTGACATCTGGTAAAATTGTACAAAAAATCGAATTGACAGTTTTTATTTTTAGCAGAACTCGAAAACCTAAAACTTTTAAGCAAGACAAATCGACAGACAAGATGGAAAGTTAGCAGTATGGGTCGCATCCCACCCACTTTTTTGGAGTAAAAAGAAAATTCCTTATACTAAAAAATTACCAATCCAAATAAATTTTAAATAACTTTTTTTGAATTCAAAACCAATTTTAAAGTGGCAAGCAATGCAAAATCTAAGGGTGTTGAAATTTATGTATAGAAATTCAATACTCCTTCTGTAATGATAGTCAAAACAACATTATTTTAAAATGTTTTTTTTTTTCAAACAGTTTTTTCAGTATAATTAAAAAATATCAATTCTAGAGAAAAATCTATCGAGTCCAAAGTTGAGGAAAACAGCTTTACAATAAACTTATTTTTAAATACGAACTATTTCTAAACAGACTCTTTGCATACAGTAGCAATTTCGTGTGTCTAAACCAATTGTGCAGAAAATCCAAAATTTCGCTAAGAGTCGAACAATTAATTAGATGGCTTAACAGTCCTTTGAGATTTAGGGTCTTACAACTCTTAACCATTATAAAATGTGTGCGAGTAATATTGTCAGGGATTTAGTTGACCTACAGTTTTAAGCCGAATCCGAACGGCTAATTTGAGAAATCACTTTTCATGACAAGAATTACTCTTGGAGGATTTGTCAATTCCTCGCAAGAGGCAATACCTGTGAAAAAAAAAAAAAACTTGAAATCATAGTCAGGGTTTAAAACCAAGACCTCTGACATGACAGTAAATCACTCCACGGGTACTACAACAGATCCATTTATCTGTTATTTCAAAAGCTAAGAAGGCGCATAGATTCTGAAAATTACTTAAAATAAGGGAAACAATTTTGTCAATTTCTCTTCAATTAAATTTTTAGAAATATAAAAATGTTTAAGCCAAATATTACTAACCTTACTTATTAATATGATCTTAGCAGTTTTTAAAATCTTGTAAATTGTGTACATACCAGTAAATTTTTAAGAAGTGCATAAATTGTATTCATTGAACAAGAAAAAAGATCAGAAAGTCAAATCTTTTCATTCCACTAAATTTAGATGGAACATTTTATAAAATTTAAGAATTGTATGAATTTTCCTTTTTTGAAATTTAATGTTGAGTGCACAAACAAGACATGTGTCTTTATGATTAAAATGCCTTTAGTTACAAATTAATGCTTTTAACCACAAGAGCAATTTCATGTACATAATCCGCAGTCGTACATTTTTCGTATTTTTATTCTAAAGGACTTGAATAATTAAGCAAACATTTTTCTTTTTAATTCTTTGCAATATGTTAAACTCACTGTACCAAATTCTTAATCTTGTTGTTTTTTATTATTTTTATTTCCTTTCTATAATCGTCTCAAAAACATTCGCAAAATGTTCCTTTTTCTCCTATGTACATAAGACTTCAAAGGACCTTATCTTATTTAATTTATTCTTGTTCTGAACAAGAGCTAAAACTCATTCCCTGACATCATCATTTTGGTTGGTGACATTCTTCAAATCGTATCTCAAATATAAATGATGACACAAACCAGAATGGTTTCACCAAGTCCTAACGATATAAACTCTCATGTCCCATATCATACTCATCATACGAAAAAGTCTTAAATCTCCGCAAGCTAAATCAAAGTGAACAATGTCCATTCTCAATTTAGATTGTCAACGATAATTTCATTTATTTTTGGTTCTTGTTTTTTGTGGCCAATTCCCATTCCTAGTTTTTCTTTTTTCCTTATGTGTATAAATCCTTTTTATTGTTTATATTTTTTTTCTGTTAGCTCTAAGGACATCATGAATACATTTTCCTTAGCCAACAAATTCCCAGGTCAAAACAATACCCAGATGATGCTGCTCTGGGACAAGTATGATGATCTGCTTTCATTCAACTCTAAACTCTCTTTCTCTCTCGACTTGAGTGAAGTAACCCTTTTTGTACACCCCAAAGAATGAACAAAACAAAAAAATCCTGGCATTTTAAATATGTATGTGTGTAGTATGTATGCAGGAGTTTATATTTTTTTGTTATTTTGTATACTTCTTGGTGACATTTTATTTGAAACAAAAAGTCCAAAGAAAAAATTCAAAACAATTTTTATAGAGTTCCAATTTGTGTCCGACAGCTTGAAATGAAATTGGCCAAGTATTCTTTTGCGGCTTGAATGGTTCGCTCTTCTTTTTTTTATTGTGTATTTTTAACAGGTCCTTTTTTGGTATTATAATAAAAAATGATTTTCTTTTTTTTTGTTTTACTCTTGTATTCCTCTTGTTGAAAATGTGAAAAATGAAAAATCGCTTTCAGACATAAACCCATGTATACATTTAACCCGCTACGAGTACCTACTGCTGTAAAGAATGTTTTGAGATTCATTGAATGAGTTTTTCATTTCCCTTGTCAGAGAAAATGCGATAAGAGGATTCTCTTGTCGGTATACCATCCCTACTAGGTATAATTTTTTGTTGTTCTTGTTCTCTCAAACAGAAAAATAGAATCTACCACACATAAACAAACAAACATACAGCAACAAGGACAACAAGGGAAATTGAAGAGATAAAAAGGACCTGGAAAAAGTTAAATTCACAAAGTGATTTCATAATTTTTTATTTATTAAATTTTGTAAAGGTATATATGTAAATATGTGTAAGTACAATACATACACGCATATACATTATAAGGGCTAAAAAATCAACTTAAGTACCTACAGGGGTTTTGTATGTGTTGCACTTCACTACAGGCACCGAAAAGGTGTTTCATCTCTCTTTAATGTTGTTTAAGTGAAAAATGTGTCCTGTGTACTTTATTTCTTGCGGCGGTGGCTGCGACTTACCGGAGCGCGGCCGGTGAAGTTAGCAATGATGGTATTGGAATCAAAAATAAAATATTCAACATACAGGATGTGTACGGATACGCCACGCCATCCACCACCCAATTCATATGGCTAAAGTAAAAATCCTGATCTGATATAAAAAGGATATTCAATTATTTAAGAAGTCCCTACTGAGTTGAGTACCATCAGTAAATCCAGATCAAAGAATAGATACAATGTTGATAGAGGATTATTTTGTTGATTTTCAAAGATAATCTTTTTGGTGGACGTATTCGGTGGTATTGGTATAGTTGGTTGAGAATGAGAAATAATCCCGATGCTAAGGCTTTTAATATAGTACCTAATTTATATCAAGTATAAAAGCTTAGGAAATGTTTTAAGGTATACAGTAATATTCAATTTGGATTTTGGATTATAAATGAATTTATCTAATCTTTAACTATAGAATAGTTAATAACTTTGAAAGGCAAACATTTTAATACATTTTCTTATTACCTTTGAGAACTTTTAGAAAACATCTTTTCACTTTTAAAATATTAATAATTTAGCGAGAATTTGGGTGGTTTAAGGCTGCGATTTCAACTTAAATTAAAGTTGTGAAAGTGTTTTAGGAATGCTATTCCCCCAATTTTGGTTATATTTATTAAGTTTTCGATCCCGCACGAAAATTACATTCCGCATAATTTTGCCTGTCTCCACATTTAAAATAATTTGTGTTCAATTCATAAAATAAATTTCCAAAAATTTAACTTAGCATTTTCAAGCTTCTAAAAGAAACTTTTTTAATAGTTTTATTTTTTTTGAATTAGCTCATCAAAATTAACCTTAATTTAGCTTTTGTAATTAAATTTAAATTTATGGTGTTTGAACATAACTTCACAACAATAAATTGAGGTTCAAAATTCAAAATTTTTCATAATGAATAAAACTTCAATACTTTTGCCAACAAACGGAACGTGCCCAAACAAAAAAAGAAATAAGACAATTTAATTCTTTAAATATGAAAAGTACGTATACGCCACCGCAGTGTATCAAATAAACTGTTGCTTATTACGATCTTGACTGTTTTTGAAATAGAAGGTTTTACAAAACTTAAAACTGTTTCTAGAATCTTAATCTTTTGTTTTCAGGGAGTTGCATATGTGTTTGAGCAAGTATTCGTTCGTTGTATGTTTACGACAGGTTTTTCGTCCAACGTATCTCAAGAAAGAAAAGCAATATCTCCTTCAATTTAGTTTTATAAAAAATAAAATTGTCTGTTTTGGAGTGACCTCAATCCTCATGAGACACCTAAGACGCATTTTACCTCTCTCGTGTGGACTTAAATGTTTGGACTAATTTTTATGAGAGTAGTGACAAGTCGGTCTAATATCAACATTCGACAAAACATTGACAAAATAAGACCGGATATACTAAATCTTATGTGACATGAAATTTTTTGAGCCAACATTTTGATTATTTGGATGTACAATATTAGATTTTATATCTCATATTTTGTTAGTATTTTTATATCTTATGTTTTTGGAATTATGACCAAATATAAAATCATAAACCGTTTTGCCAAAGAAAAAACAGCATATATTTTATTTTATGTCACTATTGAAAATGAGATCAACATGGACACGTGTGTACTGTACATAGGTTAAAAGGTTTTTGGGGAATTTTTATAAATTCTTTTCGAGGACATAAGTTTTTGCCTTTTTCAATGGTTCCGTGAATTTTTTTTTAAATTACGTTAGGCAAAGCTTAGTCACGAAACATTAAAAACAGCATCAACTTTTATGCTGTTATCCTTAATAATTATAAAAAGTAGGTTTTCCCGTATGGTCATTAGTCGTTGGCATGTTCCTACATAATTATGTCGTTTTGTCTGAAGTAACAAATTGCCATGAACTGCCAAACATAAAAACAGTCGATTGAAACACCAAAACTATTTCTCCTGCTTCACCCTATCATTTCGGTTCCGTTCGGACACAGCCCTACTGAAATGAAGAAGCTCTGCTCCGCTTTGTGCCATAACGTCCCGATTGTACAGGAGTCGCCTATCCATGGTTCGTCGTCTTACGTGGTAGATTAGCGAAACTGCCAATCAATCCTGTATCAGCCGCATCTGTTTAAAAAGAGGCATGTCTCTAGTTAAATGAAGCTGCTAAAGGGTGCTTTTTAAAAATACTCCTGGTTCGGATGAAACATCCCGAAAACTTAATTGTTTTTCGAAGACATAGGTCTTGCAATGTGCCCTCAAACGAGTTTTATCACAAAATTGTCAGTTCTGTTGATTCAAGCCCCCTGGAAAAGGACCTCGTTGAAATAGTAATGCACGAAAGAAAATTCGACTGTTCGATATAAATCGGTACTGCATCGTAAACACTGCAGCTCGAACACCAGAAACTTCTTCATCAACGTTGAACCACACAGGACAACCATAAATGATCGTTGGCCGTAAGAGGGCCATGTAGCAAATTACCATCACCCTCGGGTCAAGCCGACTGCTGTAAAACAGCCGCTTCGTTAAAGCGAAGGCTTCTCTGTCCCTGATCAGAGCAGCATTTATATGTGTGTCGAAACATAAATACTGATATTACCAGATACCGAGGTACATCACTACACCTTTTCTCTTTAATCGCTTCCCATTAAGATGAACGATGACCATCTTGTGCCAATTTTTGCACGTAGCCCCCGTGGCCCTAGCCAACGGAGTCTGGAACAGAATTGTCTCCGACTTCTGGATATTTTCAGTGTTCAGTCGTCGCAATGTCGCTGAATCTTGTCAAAATCACGCTGCAAGAGAATTCTAATAACTTAAACATTTCGGGCCGTTCTGGACGCAATTATATCGTCGGCCTACGCAATTTCCTTTGTTAGACTATCTAGCAGATAGCTGGTGTAAATGCTGAAAGGAATTGTTGAATTAACTGCTCCTTGTTGAAGAACATTTTTAATTAGGAATGTTGTGGTAGAAGTTACATTGCCACTTTTGACAACAAACTTTCTACTGGTTTGCTTATGCCAAGCCTGCTCATCATACGTTGTCAAGGCCTTTTCCAAATCAACTAGAACAGCACCTGTTCGTTTTTGTTTTGATTTATTTATTTATTATTATATGAATTATGTCATGAACCACCTTGAACGCGAATAGTTTATCCGGAATTCTTTTGTTGTCCGCAACCCATTAGTCAGAGTCCTATTCATGATCTTCTCGAAAACTTTGCTGATGCTCGGAAGAAGACTTGTCGACCGAAGATTTGACGGGTTGAAGTTGTCCTTTACCTTTTTCGACAATCCAACTTACTAACCATCACGCTTCAGGTACTATAAAAACATTTTTTCGCAATAAAATTCAACCTTTAGTTTATGTAGTGTTATAAAGTTGGAAATAAACCAGGTCAAAAAGATAAAAACATCGGAAGCTAACTAAGGAACTCGCAAAAGTAAAAAAATATTTATTTTAACATCCCAGTGGTCTTTAAATTCAAGCTTCAACGTATGCTTTATCATTTTGCGACCTTAATTCATAACCACACATCTGACGTCCTTTAAACGCCCACCAGTCGCAGGCACGTATTTAATTTCTTTAAAATATAAAATAATCAAATTTCTAGACAAAATCCTATAAAAAACTTTCCGCCATTGCTTAAAAACTTTGAACAAAAAACCTTAAAATTAAATTTTAAATGATTTTATTTTTTAATAAAAATATTGCATGTTGTATTAAGGCAACAATTTTCATTTAAATTTTTTAATTTGGGAACCATAACCTAAAATTAAACAGCACATAAGGCAATTAAGCCATTAAATCGAAAACATTTTGGCTTCAAACAAACTTCTTTAGCAGAATACACTTTCCGATAGCATATAACATGACTTTTCTTTCCGTTTTCGAGCTTTGCCTCCATCTTGTCGGCGGATACGGATATGTGTTGTCACCCTGCTTACCGTTCTTATTTTTATCAGACTTGCTTTATGTACATATGCTTTAGGAGTAGGTATATATATGTATGTATGTAATGTACAAGGCCTTATTTGTTATACATTATGCTTAGTACACACAAAAGACATCACAAATACGTTGGCATAAAGTTAGTGCCCTTTAAGGCAAACACAAAGACTAAATTAATAGACGGATTGGTTATGCAATGTAATTATACACAAGGATATTCTGCCTTTTGCGATGTAGCCCCCTTTTCTTAGATCCTACCTCACCCCTTTCTTAATTCAGGATTATCCGACCTAATAAAACTCAAAAAGGTACTGAGCGTGTTTGTTTTGTTGTGTAAATATTTATACGTTTGTATATAGACTCTGTAGACGAGGAGATAGGTGCCTATATCTACCTACATTTGTACAACTCTAAGTTGATAAATTTTAATGAGCATTAATGGTGTTGTACAGAGTACATACATGTGTATGTTCACGTAAAGCTTAGCACAAGGACTCTGATGATTTCTTTCATATAATGAAGTCTCGAGTATATCGCCATCCGCAAAAGGCCTCTGTGTCTCTCGATTGGAAAAAAGGGTTATTCCCACGATGATGTGCGGAATAAAGTTTTTATATATCATCTCGTTTTTCGTATTTATGCAGTATTGCGCCTTTTGGTGGCATTGGTACACATTATGACGAAGCAGCGGGCGGCGGGCGGACAAAACGACACGTGAAAGTAGGTGCAAAATTAAGTTTATTTAAATTATGAATGAAATATTGCCAAAGGACCTTTCTATAAGTGAGTGGGTGTATATTATGCATATCAACATACTACATTGGGTACCGTTTCAGGCAGAATATTTAAATCCCCCCCAATAGGTAGGTATATCCTTTAGATCCTCACCTACGTCTACTTGTATATATACTTTGGCCTATAGCATCGTTGGAATATTAATTTATTCTTGATGCTATCCGTATAAAGTTTCCCGTCGTCGTAGTCGTCGTCGTTACCTCATCTGACGAAGGTTAGGTTGGTTGGACGTTAGATGTCATATCTTCTATATACGGGTATCGTATTTATGTATAAGTAGGTAAGGCGATATAGGTATACAAAATCCTAGAAGTAAAAGTTTTTAATTTAAAGAAAACTTGTTTCCTCTCACTCTTGATGGTGAGTGTTTCTTCGAGTATAAGAGTATACACCTTCCATGGAGAAAGATAAAGAAAATTTCAAGGATAAATAGGTTTTCCATAAAATCGAACAACCCAATAGGTTAACTTATCTGCGTAACATTCTTTAAGCCTATGGGATTAAATATTTTTTTGGTTTTTCTTAAGGATCGTTCCGCATTGAAAAGTAAGAAAAGTAAGAAAATCTATTGGATTATCTCTCCTGGTTGATAAAAGAAAAACGAACAAAAATCTTATAGTATGGTAAATAAGGGCTCCTTTCTGTGTTGTGTAATATATGGCTAACTTCTATGGGATACTGATAGATACATATTATGTTGAAATTTGTTCCTTATGGTATTTTGTATGGACTTTTTTTTTGAAAAACAAAATCAAGAACAAAGTTTTAAGTTATTCAAAAATATTCTGTGCCTAATTTTTTTTTATATTTTTCCCTTGAACGTATGTGTTATTTATATATTCTTGGCAATTTTAGGAAAGTTTATGCAGGTTAGAAATTTGTGTGTGTGGTTAATGGTGATGGTAAATTAATGGTAACACCATACAATAGCAAATGAATTAGTGCTAAGGCTTTAAGATTATAATATTAGGTATCAACTTGTTTTTTTTTTGTGAAACAGAAAGAAAAATTAAGATGTACGAAATACTCGTGATCAGATTGATGATGAGATGTGTACTTGAATTTATTTAAAGAGAATCATCTAATAGGACCCTTATATAACTTTGACAGTGAATAAGCGAGATAATATATTGGTGAAGGTATATTTGATGTCAAGTAAGGTTTCATTTAATCTGCCCTTTTTGGAAGATCAAAATAAATAGAAATTGCATTCTATTGCATTCAAGAACACGTGGGTACAATATAATAGTTTTTATTTTTCAAAGTTGATGTCGTTTTTTTTCAATTTTTGTATTTATTCTGAATATTTCTAAATTTAAACATTTCTTCAAGCCATTCTTCCTTCTTCATTTGCTCCTTCTTTATTTGAGCATTTGGTCACAACAAAGTTTAAAATTAATGACAATGGTTTAATTCACAATCTGAGAAAGCTGGTACACAGTAAACATTAATTTTTGTATTGCACCTCTCAGAACGATTGTATTACTGAATTAGATTTAGGGATTGGTTTATTGCATTTTTTGTTTTTATCGATCATATTGATAGAAAGAAAAAGAATTGAATACAATTTAACAGGTATCAACTTAACGCATTTAATTCGTGACTTGGACCTAAAGGCCGATAAATGATAATGTCCTAATCTCTAAATCATGAAATAGTTGGAAACTAGGTAAAGCTTTCATTGAAAAATAATTTTTAGTTAAATAAGATTGTCAAAACACGACACTATCGAATTCTAAAAATGTCACTTTTTATTCGGTGTGAACGATGTCAACAAAAAATTCAGTGACTGCTGCTACGTGTTACACAGCCAACCACATTTAAAACTATGCACTAAATATTCAAGGGCATTATCATCTTACGTGGAGGCGACATAACCGCACAAGAACATCTTTTGATTTAAATCATTTAGACATTTTTTGTGGGGTTTTCTAAGTTGTAGTTTGAAAAGATTAAGTTTAAAGGCACAGGGATTTTTAAAGCCTGCATAACACAAACCATTGATTAACAAATACCTAATTTATGTGCTAGGGTTTTGAAAAATTAGATACAAAAATGCTTTACTGATTTCGTACTCCCTTTAATTTAAGTTTCTACCTATAAATAATAAAAAAGCTGAGTAGATGCGATGTTTGAATAAAAAAAGATACGTTTTTTTAAAGCTTATTTCAATTATATCAAGATATAAATGATGGTATGAACTTAAGGAGTTCCGCCACTCTAGGATTTTCGAAAAACCGATCAAAAATGTTGTCATTATCATATTAAGAAAAAACCTATTACTACTTAGATTTCAAAGGAACTGCCCTATTTTTCTATGAAAACTTGGCCAAGCCGTGCAAAATGAAATATAGGTCATGACTGATTTTTTCCAAATATTGGCTGTCGAACGTTAACCAAATATGTTGTTTTGCCAAACAAGGTTGTTGTTTTTTTGTATAAGTCATTTTGAAAAAATTGTTTTTAGTCTTTCTTACGTTATTATTTGAAAAAAAATTGAATTTCTTCCCATTTTCGACGCTTAACTTCAAGTCCAATTATAAATAAATAAAATAAATTGGGCTTTTATTTTCTTATAAAGAATTTTTTAATCAGCGCTAGTAGATTTTGGCGCCCCGTGGCACCATTTTGTTTTGGTGTCATAATCTCAAATCTTTTGTTAATTATTCAGTTGTTTATGCCAAATCATCAAGGTAAGTTAAAATGATAAAATTATATTATCAAAATGAATGTTCTTTAACGGAAACGTTGCAAACATTGCTCCTATTTTACGGTAGACGTGGTAGCCCTTCATAGTCGACTCTTTAACGTTTGGTAGCCAAATTTGAGACAACCACCTCAGCAAAAAAATAAATCAACATCTGTACTTTCAACGAACGCAAAATCAACCGAGAATATCGATGCAATCCGTAAAAGTGTATAGCAGAACCCAAGGCCTTACGCAGATTTCAACTTGGCGAATTTTGCGTCAGAACTTGGGCCTACATCCGTACCAGATCCGACTGACCCAGGACCTCAAAGTTCATGACCATAGACAACACCATTTGCTCGCTAACTGGGCTTCGAATCGTTTTGAAGAGGACCTCAATTTTTAACATAAATTCACTAGGTGATAATGCATCCTCAAAAAGTTACCGTTTGGTGTGGATTTTGGGCCGTGGATACATAACAATAATAACTGATTTCTTATGGCCCAAATGGAACCATATGAACCTAGACGACATATGGTTCTAGCATCGAGCAGGATAGCGTGGCGCTAAGTGCCACTCAGCAAACGCTACGATTCTCATTTTGCATGAACGATTTGACAGCAAGTTTATCTCTCGCAGGGGTGATATTAATTGGCCACCAAGGTCATTTGTTTTGACCCCGCTAGATCTTTTCGTGTGGGGTTAAGGCCGGAGGTCAATGCAAATAAACCACAATCGACCGATTCCTCCTATAAGTAAACATATCACAGGCCATCGCTCAAATTCAGCCAGATCTAAGCGGAAGAGTCATTGAAAATTAGACCACTCGGATCCGTGCCATCATAAGAAGCCAAGGCGGGCACTTGAAGGATGTCATATTCCACACTTAATGGCATACATGCGCCTTTTAAATAAAAAATGGTTTTGTCAATACCTCACACACAGGTTGTTTTATTCTATTTCAACATCTAAAAACAAGAGAGCTTTATCTGGTTACCTACATATGTCTCAAATTCCTCCATAGAAAACAGTTTTAATTATCAAAGGATAGTTTTAAAGGGGTACATTTTATTTTGGAAATTTAGTAGAAAGAAAACTCTTCTGAAAAAATAAGCAGAAGAAGCATTTCTTAAAAAAATTGAAGTGCTGACCAAAAATGTAATTCTCTCATTCTGCAGAACTGATTTTCCACTAAAAAAATATTTTATCTTCTATTTCAGTTGCAAGAAAAATGCATATTAATAATTTTTTATTATTTGCACATTATTCAATTTTTCTACTGCATGTTTGCTTCTTTTAGTCTATTTGGCATAAAAAAAAATTTATTTTCCCAGAACATAAATAAAATATTTGACTCTTGTTTTGATGCTAAAAAAATTAAACCAATTTCCAACAAAAAAAATAAATTTAACTAAAAATCTGTGAATGAATAACCACTGCATAGTTTTGAAAACAACTATCTCGGGTTGGTTTCAGCCACTCACCCCTATTGCATACAGGGTAAGGAATTCCCATACTGATATGGCTTTCTTTTTTCTGAAGGTATGTTTGTATGTTGTTATATATTCATTTATAGAAAAACATACAACAGAGAAATTTATATACGAGTATGTATTATATCCTTACAAATTCCATTGTTTTGGCAAGGACTTTTTTTTCTTTGGTTTTCCATTTTCATTCTTTGGAGAGAGAGAGTATTTCGTTGAAAATATAATAAATTTGCAATGGCACTTTGCCATGTACTCATATATAGGTACGAATAAGTACTCGTATAACTGTAAACTGAGAATAACACAACACACAATTTTCTTCTGGCCACAATTCAGTTTGTTTTGTAAAATTTTTAAACGAATATATTTGTTCGTATTTTTATTTTGTTCCTCTGTATAAATAAAAAATATCCTGGACTTTTGTGCATATCTTGTTAAAATGAAGAACAGGTAGGGGTAGTTGGGTAGGTATAATGGTTAATATTTCATCTTGTATATAAATAAGTTAGCTATCTTTGGATGGTATAGTTTACCTATGGCCAGAAATGATTTGTTTATTGTTTTGCATTCTTGAGGAAATGTTTTGATATCGGAGAATATTTTTATAGGTTGTTCAACAAATTGCGGTTTTATTTAATATGCAATACAAATTGCATTGTGTTTTTCAATAACAAAACATTTTTAGGAGTTCTTTTAACTTACCACTTGATGCAATATTGGAGCTTCGATTCCTGAAAAGAAGAAAAAGGTACGATTTTTATAATTTAATTTTATTATATTTCTCTAAAAAAATGGAATATAAAAAAAATAATGAATTTAATACACATTTTTAAAATTTATATCCACTTTCTTTTGAGTTTTTTTTCTATGAAATTATTTTATTCCACGAGTCAGGGATGAGGTAAATGTCATTCAGGTTCATTGTTATATCACTGAAGGTCCAAATTTTAAAAACAATAGTTTATTTTTGAAACAAGTGTTTTTGCTACCAACCCTCTTTACGATTTTCAAAGCAAATTGAGCTTAAAACTTTAATTAGGCTAGAACGTCAAAAAATGTGTCTTATGATTTAGTCAACAGCTATTTTATGGAACGTGGGATTAAAATTTGTTTTACATTTGCTTAAGGTTGAAAAACAACCCAAACTATATGCCAAAACAAAATTTGTTCAGCTTCAGGAAAGGACTAAATGTTCACGATAAAATTAATGAAAACATATTATTAAGCTCTATATCAATTTTATTTTTGTATTATCTCTTTATTCTGTACAGAGCTTCATTGATTTTAAGAAATATTTTAATATTAGAAAACTAAGATTAAGTTTAAAATGTGTTATAATTATTTAAAATAATTCCTGCCAAAAATAGTTTCATGTATAAAATATCATGAAAACAAACAGATCTAAAAGAATAAACTCAAAAGACTTTTCAAAGGACAAATATATTCGTCATTAAAATTGAAGATTTTGACTTCAATATTTGTTCAGATTGTATTGATTTAAAGTTCAACGAGCAAATTGAAAAAATTTGTTAGTGCATAGTGCGATAGTCTGGCATGCGAGAAGTCTTGGGTTCGATCCCTGCCTATGCCACCTAAAGTTTTTTCACGGGTACTGCCTCTTGCAAGGAATTGACAAATCCTCCAAGAGTAATTCTTGTCATAAAAAGTGCTTTCTCAAATTTGCCGTTCGGATTCGGCTTAAAATTGTAGGTCCCTTCCATTCCTGAAAACAGTTGAGAGTTGTCAGTCACTAGGCCCTAGTTCTCAAACGGACTGTGGCGCCACCCAATTTATTTAATTGAATATCTTTAAAAGGCATACAATTTACAAATTCAGCTTAGGTTTGTAGTAATTTCAAAATAAATGGCAAACAAATTTTAGGAGCTTCGAAAAAATTGCAATAGTAAATTCAAATCTTTACAATTTTTGATATGACTAAAGTTTTGTAAACAAAAAACTGACGATGTCTAAAAATTTGAGATACGATGAGATAATTATGTTTTTGCAAGAAAAATTTCAATTGGAGGTTACATAAATATTTAAAGCCAAAAGGTCAAACATATTTTAGAAAAGAGCTTGAATTGTTTCTTTACCTAATTCAAACATTAATAATTTTAATAACATTTGCTTTATTCTTCACTTTAGCAATTCGAAATATTCTCTTGAGTCTGAACGTACGTTTCAAAATTTTAAGAATGTTAAGAAACTTAACCTATGTTGGATGAGAAATGAAAAGGAAAACAAAATTATATTTCTATGTTCCTTTTTTGGCAACTTGATCGAATGATACACAAAATTGAAAAGCACAGCCACCTGGATGGGATTTTTCTGATTTGGAAATTGTATGTTTAAAAAAAAAACATGACATAATTTGTCCAAAACAATAAAATAAGCAAAAATCTTAAGTGTGCTAAATTATGTCTCTCCTAAGTCTCATTAAAAAAGTGTGGTCTTGTTTCTAATAAAAACAAAAATTCTTTGGATGTAAGAGGCGATCATATTACGGAGTAGGCATTGTTTTCGCCTTGAGTTTTTGCACTTTTTTCATTTTTGGTCATCAGAAAAAAAAACGTGTCAATAAAGAAAGAAGGAAGGCAGAGAGAGAACACAAAAATATGACGAAGTCAAAAAAAAATCAGACGGCCTTTTAGTTCGATTAGATGTACCAGGCGATCATGCCACTAAAGAAGGTATAACTTAATTTTTTGTTTTGTCTTCATATTCTTTTCGTTAAATGTAAATATGGTTTCGATTTTGTTTTTATATTCATATTCTCTTTTTGAATTTTGTTTCTCCAAAATTACTTACACTAATAAAATATGATGAAGAGTGGGCGTGGCCAATCATCCAGTAGTATTGGTGGTGGTCATCGTGATTGTATGGTTAGAAAAATAAACCAACACACTTTTCGTATTTTTTGCCTTTGTTTTATTTGTCCCTTAAAAGTATTGATGAAGGACAGAATGTAGATCTAAAAACAAAAGAGAAAAGAGTACATGTACGCATCATGATCGCCTGATGTGAAGCTTTAGCTTAGTGGAAGTCTCTAGAATATCAATGATCTCTTACGAGTAGTAAGATTATGGATTTGGAAGAGGCAGTTAGTTCATTTAAGCAAGATGATAAAAGAAGTAAATTAAATTTAAACAAAGTGGGAAAGTTTAGACTCAGTGGAATAATAAAAAAACTTTTACAATTATTTACATTTTCAAATATAAAATTTTATGAACTATTAATTGAAATTATGGTAACTTTGGATTAATAATTTTTGTGTATAATATTATTGAATAATATTATTAACTGAAGTGAGAAGAAAATGAAAAAGAAGCTGCAATACAACCCACAAAAAAATTGTGTCACAAATGAATTTTATCATCACGAAAAATTGAAGGAGCAGATATGCAACCGAAAATGTAAGTTTGAGCTGTTTTCGAGAAGTTATATCAATAAATTTATATTCATAAATGAAACCAAACTACAAAACTAGTTTTAAGGAGATCATTTCGAGTTTAAATGGTGTTTTAGTATTAATTCCTGTAAGGTCTTATTTTTTGACTATTTTAAAAGAAGTGAAATTATGAAAGTTTTGTAAAAGGAGTTTCATGTCATGTGTCCAAAAATTGATCATAAAAACTTCGTATTTAATATTTTCCTCTGTTCCTTATGCTTAGACTGTGTCATTTGCATATTAAAGGAATAACAATCCTTTGAATTTGCGTGAAATCAAAAAAAGCTTTTTATTTCTTGCAAAAATCAGTAAGCGGTAAGTGTTATTTTTTTCTATGAAATCTAAAAGTTCAACATTTTGAAGAGATTTTTATAATTTTGACCTGAATATTTATGCCAAGTTATAGGTCTTAAAATCTTACATAAGTAAATGTCTTCTCAGGTATTATACAATTTTGTATTCAAATTAAAAAAATGATCTAGTGAATACTGTAGCTATTCTTTGGTACTTGAAAACTTTAGTAAATCTCAACAATCTCAATTTTTCTGCTGTCACGTTGTTTGATTTTGAATTTCTTGTAATTTTTGAAAATGTTAAATGTTCTTTCAAACCATTAAAGTAATTTTTGATGTAGAATAAAATCAAGAATAATTCTCAAAAAAGTCAGAGCTTATGTATTTGACGCAAAGTCTACTTGCACTCAAAAGTAAAACACTCCAAAGAGAGACTTAAATTTCGAATCAATATTTAAATAAAATATTCCATATTTCTGTCACATACTCCACAACCTCGAAGCAACTGAATAAAAATTATCTGATGTTAGCTTCAAACTAACGTAAATACTTTTGATATACAAATATTTCAAAAATCATTAGATAGCTATTTTTAAAAAATCTTTTAAATTTATTCACTTTGCATATTAATCCATTTGCATAAAATATTTTCATGTGAACCAACTTCGAGCTGGTGTAGGATAGTGTGGTATTTTTCAATTTGATTATTTTCTTCTTAGAAATAATTTAAGAAAATATATTTTCCTAAAATGAAGTGCTATAAATAATCTGTACAATCATGACCTCTATTTGCATACTTTCCTTTAAGTTGGTAAATTTTTACACATTATACATACTATATGCATCATTTCATGGAATTTTCTTCAATCTCAGTTTATGCAAGGATTTTTCTCAGGCACACGTTGAAGCTTATTGTATACATTATATGTACATATATAAATAAAATAGATATGAAGTTCGTATTGGGGGTAAAACGAAAAATAGAAAAGAAAAGTGTATCTGGACAAATTCTTTGACTTGGTAAGTTAAGTTACGTTGCTCGTAATCGTGTTCAAAAGATCTTTGTATGTATTTATAATGTTAGCTGATCCAGAATATGCAACAAGGAAATCTAGACGGAACTAACAGTGCGTTAAGTAAGATTTACATATACTTGATAAAATACAAATTACATACATATAGGAAATATTTATAAAAATATGTGTAGTGTACATATAAAAGAAATGATACAGATTTTGCATTTGAGTGCACAAGAAAAAATGTTTATATCAAGCAAATATACAAGGTAAATAGTCAAGATAAATTGTGAGGTTTTGCTTATGAGGTACAAGGATACAAATAATCCTTTCTGCTTCCATTTTTCCAGGAATTTTTATTTTATAAAAAAAACATTTTATTTACTAAAATTGTGTTTGACAAAATGCACAGTTTACAAACTCCGTTTTTGGAAATTAAAAAAAAATATATAAATTTTTATAATTAATTCTGAGAATTTTGTGTTAACATTTTATACTGTGTATTTCAAATATTAAGACAGAAAAAGTATGTTTCATGCTAAGTTAAATATAAATGGTCCTGAAGAAATAAAAACAATTGAAAAAGGACAGTTTTATATTTGTAGGAGTGAAACTGTATTGTGTTAAACTTTTGAACTTCATATAGCTAAACTATCTTACTTGGACATGATCAAAGTTATACTCAATTATTTTAGTTAAAAAAATGTTTGTATACAAAAATTTCTCATGTTCTTATGTCATTTAAAAATTGTACAACCGACTGGTCTTTTTTATTTTTGTTTTGGTATGTTTTTCTATTTTATTAAATTTAATTTTTTTCAGTTTGATTTGTTTAACTAAACATTTTTGACTTTTCAGGGGCCATATTAAATAAAATTGAGTCTTTTGACATCTGGAAAAATATTTAGAAAAATAAAATTAAAAGTTGAAAAAATTACAAACCTAAGAATATATTTTGTTAAAAATTTAATTGTTTTTAGTTGAAATATCTTGAGGAAATGCTATTTTTAAATATTTGTCGAAAACTAATAAAAACATAAATAAATCACTTTTAAAATGAAAAAGAAAATAACGCCGTTAGACGTAAGTTACTTTTTTGATTAAATAACCAAAGGAAATGAATTTTTAATATTATTTTTCACGCGTACATTCGTCTCAATTTCAAAAATGTCTTATTTTGTAAAGATTGTTTAATTAATTGACATCGAAGCCATTCTTCGATGGAATTTGTCAGTTTCAAGCAAAAAGAAAGTTTTTTTTTTGAAAAGCTGCTAAGCGCAAAAGTTAAAAATAATGAGCAAAGAGTAGTGAAATTAAGAATTAACTTCAAAATCGGAAATGATTTTTCAACAAAAGAGAATTTTCGATTAACAAAAAGTACCTACGAATTCGTGTTGTCTAAAATTGAAAAAAATAGGCTGGGATGCGACCCACACTGATAACTTAACATCCCGTCTGTCCATTTATCTTGCTTAAAAGTTGTTTATAGGTTTTCGTGTTGGGTTAAAAAAGTTGTCAGTTGAATTATTCTTAAAAAATTTAAAATTAAAAAGATTGTTGGTCGAAAACAATTTTTTTCCAATTTTAGTAGCATTTCTTAAATTTATACAAATTGGATTAATGCAATTAATTAAAAAGATATTAAGAAACTAACATACAATTTTACCAAATTTGCATATTTTTTTTTTAGATTTTATTTTTTTATGAAAAAAACAGACTGATGAATTTTTATACAAAAAAAACTACTGAATATCGAAAAAATGTCTGTGAAATAAAAAAGTTTGAAGACAATATTTTTAATTTTCGAAAAGCTATTTGAATCGAATGTTATGTTTTTACCAAGTTTTAGTAATTGTCAACTAGATTTTTCTCAAAATTTTACTGAATGTTAACTACTAACGTAACTATATTTTTAAGAGATAAAAGTAGCTTCAAGCCAATATCTCAAAGTTTTTAAAAGATATTTGAGCCGAAACTCAATTTTTAATAACTTTTATTATTTTTTTGTTTAAGTTTTTTTTTGTAAAAAACTTGTCAGTCAGATTTTTCTCAACATTTTCTCGAATGTTAAAAACAATATTTTTATAAGTTTAAATTACTTCGATGGTGAAAATCAATTTTTACCAACTTTTGTTAAATTTCCTTTAAAGTTTTTATTTTTTGTTAAAAAACTGTCAATTTGATTTTTCTCAAAGTTTACTAAATGTAAAAAACAATATTTTTGAAAAATGAAAGTAGTTTAAAGCCAATATCTCAAGGTTTTGAAATGATATTTGAGTTGAAAATCAATTGTTACCAACTTTTATTAAAAAAAAACTATCAATTCGATTTTTTTCAATTTTTTTCTGAATGTTAAAAACAGTATTTCTTATAGGATAAATTAATTTTGAAGCCATAATCGCAAGTTTTTAAAACATATTTGAGTCGAAATTCAATTTTTTCCAACTTGAGTAATGTTTTTTTTATGTTTTATTTTTTATAAAAAAAAACTGTCAATTAGATTTATTTCAAAATTTTATCAGATGACAAAAACATCATTCTTCGTTGCTTTGGAGATGAAATAATATTTATTCGTAAAATTTTCGAGGTGATAAATGTTTTTTTTTTCAGTTTTTTTTTGATTTATAAAAAAACGTTAGTTGGATTTTTTTCCACGTTACAATATATAGTATACAATTTAATTCAAGTCTCTAGCGTCATTGCTTCATGAGATATTAGGGTCAACCAAAAGATTCACCTTTTTTAAACTGGTATGGTAAAAAAACCACCAACTCAATTTTCTTGAGTACCCTTTCGGCATCTTTCATCACTATACCTGTATAACAAAATTTATTTGAAGTCGAGATCTCTACTGGTTCTTGAACTATAGACGACGAAAATCTTTTATTAAGACTGAAACGTCGAGAAATGTCAAAATTTTCCATTTGACAAATTGGACCCATTACAATAACTTCACGGAGAGGACTTTCTGCACTATTTTTACTTTTCATTAAATATTTTTATTATTTTATCTGAAGAGTTTAGTTTATTGAATTTATATCTGTAATTTGTATTTTATTTATGTACACCTTTTTGTCATTATTTTATTTTAATTTGTTTTATTGTTTCTACTTTGATTTATATTATTAAATTATTCAGATAATTTTGTACGGTATCAACAAAAACTGCAGATTAAATTCCCGCAAAACTTATAACAGCTAAGCACTACCTAGATTTCAGAAATGAATCTTGAACGCATTCTTAAATAATTTGAAACAGGCCTTTAAAAGAGCCTACTTAAATTATTGTACCTCCACACCAAGAGTTCAATTTTATGCTTTTATCCATACTTTTCATATTTTCATTTCCTTTAAGGACCTTAAATCATTTATTCATTTCCTGTGAAACACAATAAAATAACATACAAAAGATAAACGACAAAACTCCTCACCTATTTTATTCGGACCAAAAATACAATAAAACTTATTTTCAATTTGTTTGCCTGCAATTCCATAAAACACCAGAAGGACTCAGGACCTCTATATCCACTCTACTTGTCTCTTTAAAATAAATCTCATCTCCAAATAAGGCACAATATGTTATAATGCTTGTATACGAAATTGTATACAAACTGAAGCTCAACGCCTCTGACAAGTGACACTTATTCAGACAATCAGGGAATAATTGGAAATCAGCTCAAGGATTCTGTTCCAATGACCTACAAAAGTTGCGACGTGAAAATTAAAATAAATAAAAAAAACAGACATACATACAAATGTGTCGTCGCACATACATAGGTACATACATTAAACATCGTATACCTATTCAAATATAAATAAAAAATGTTTCTCAGTGAAAAGGAATAAAAGGACACGAATAAAAAAAAAGGAAAACGAATTTATAAATTATTGCAAGAGAGTGGTGTTCTGTTTGAGGATGTCATTTGACTTTGCCATCATTTGAACAAGAGAATACAGAAAAACACAGAAAAAAACAACCCATTGTGAGGGAACAATAATTATAGATGAAAAGCTTTTCCCAGACGCATTCTTTTTAATCCTGATTCGTGATGTTTTGTGTCATATCCTTGGAGGAAAAATTAAATAATAAAACCACGCGAATTATGTTGAAAGTATAAATGTCTCGTTTCGTTACCTTTTGAGAGGCGCTTTAATCTAAAAATTCTGGAAATAGCATAGATTCTCTTCTGAATTGAGAAAAGGAAAAATTTCTAGAAATGTGCGGTTCTAAGAATTTTAAGGCTTTATTCCTCTTTTTGTGAACAAGAGAAGTAAGAACTCAACTATATGCATGTGTACATCAGGACACAGAAGCAAGGAGTTTGAAAAGATTTATATTTTTGAACTAAACTCTCTCTCCTTTGATTTTTTTTGTTTTTGTGTTTGTAATGTTGACGTGTAGCTTGTGTAATATTTGTAGCAAGCAAGAGGCAAAATCACAACATCTGCGTTATGCCTTACTGATGGCAAGGACGTCTGCATAAATATAAGAAGGATCCTTTGAAGTTAATCAGCTATTTCATGTGACTGCACTTGAAGGAAAAATAGTTGATGCAAATAAACTGCGCTACCAACAACTACAACACTATGCTGCCATCATCATCGTCGTCGTCGTCATCCTACAGTCTTCATCTTTTGCATCGTCGTTGTTGTTGTTGTAGCTCGTCATAAGGCTGGCAAAAACTATTCCGGAAAAAAGGATACGGCTGCGGCACGGCGGCTATGACGACAACGACGACGATGACGGCGAATATGTCAAGTGTAATATAATAAACTTTTCGAAAAGAACCTTCCGGCCGCGTGATGCATCTACCGAAGTTTGCCTCACTTGAATAAACCCGATTGCATATACCATACCTCCATAGGTGGATGCGTGTTTGTGTGAATGTTAAGTGTTTGTGGCACGAATATGACTGAGGAGTAAATATCGAGCACGATAAATTATGTAAATTCATCTTCGCTTAATGCACATAACACATGTGTGAGCATTGGTTAAGGGGGGGAGGAGGGAATAAATATGTTTCAAAAGATACCAAGGATATAAATAAGGATAACGATGATGTCATCCAGAAAGTTCAAGAGGTCATTAGTGTGTATATCTCTACTGAACTTTATTTAACCGTCATGCAAAATATTTATAAAGCGAAGGACTTAAACAAAAAATAAAACAGAAAGTTAATTGACTTATTTCAAAGAATTTATGTAAATTTCAATGATGATGATATGGTTATTTATGGAAAGTTTTGAATGCGTTGAAAAAAAAACAAAGGATTTTAGTTACTTTTGTAAACATGGCCTACCATAATATTTGTTGGTCATTTCTTTGACCTTTAGCCAAGGATCCTAAACTAAATTGATTGCAATCTGATTGAAGAAATTTCGAAACCTTTTTTCGTATATTTAAGTACAATTTAGTGTCGCATATCCTTACAACTAAAATAAAAGAGGTCTTGAGTATCGCAAATACGACTTAAACGATTTTTGTTTAAGGAACGAATATATGTGTTGTTAAGATTATTTATGTAGGTATAATGCATTTTAAAAACTCAAAATCTCATTTAAATCAAAAGTTTTAGAGAGATTTCTGGCAGTGCGTTAATTTTTTCGTGAGCCATATCTCAAAAACCGGGTGAGATATAGACTTCAAATAAATTGTATTTTATAGATGATATAACCAAAAGGTGCCGAAAGTATTAAAAAAATCAAGCTAGTGTTTTGACCATAGCAATTTAGGAAAAATTAAAAATTTGGTTGACATAAAATATCTCTCAATAAACGCTATCGACAGACAAATCCAATTGGAATTTCCGTGGAAGTATTAGCAAATTTAAAAAGCATGTTCCTTAAAATCATATGAGAAAATTGTTTTGTTAATTTTTAGGAAAAATCCAACTAACAACTTGTCTAACCAAAAAAAAAACAAAACCTACCAGAAGTGATTTAAAATGATTTTAAAATCATTTTTCACAAGACCAAAAAAAAAAGGTTTTGAAGCAAAACCTGTTTTCGACGCAAAATGTTGGTATTAACATTTTTTGTAAAACTTTTAAAAACATAACTGACGGATACAACATAATTCCTTTTGTCTTTTTATAATAAATGTTTCATATATCTATTGCTGTATTATTTATACATTTTAAATTTATTTAATTATATCATATTCTTATTTTCTCCATGTACTTCTTGCCTGTTTTAGTTGCGACATATAGGAACTAAATGGCAAGTATTGCATTCGTAAACAATTTCGAATCAAATATGACATTACGATGGTAGTAAAGTCGAAAAAAGTGGGTCCCCCTCATTACGTCCGTCTGTCCTGGCCCCTACAGCCTACACCTTTGTGCTGATTAAAATTAAGGTTTTCAACCGATTACATTAAGCGTTTTTTTTTCGTTTTTTTAATACGAAAAATAATAGCAGTCCCAATACTAATAAATTGTTTTAAAATTGAAAATTCGAATTTTCGATTTTTTTTCAAAAATGATTTTGTTAAATTGTTCTCTTAATTTTTTTTTTCTTAATTCGGCTTCTTTCTACAAGAAAAAAATGTTTTAGTATTGCTCTTGAAGGGTACCCTCATACAACCGTTAATTTGTTTTTAAGTTCTCTTAGGAATTAGTGAACCGATTTCAATAATCTTCTCTTGCAAGCTCTTTTCGATGATCAAATTTTCGAATTGATGATGATTTTTGATGATCAAAAATGTCAGTATTTTTTTTTTATTTTTAAAAATATTATAATTTTTTTTACAAAACTTGATATCTCAGATCTTTATCTTTATTTATAACCACTAAAATATTTTAAAGACACAAATTTAAAACTGTACATATAAAAATTAATTTTAAAAAAATCCGCTCTAATGATTTTTGCAAAGAAAATTAAGGTTTTTTGAGAAATAAAATGGAATTTTAATTTTTGAGAAAAACTTATATTGCAGGTACATCCTAAAACATAGAAAATATTTTTAAACGGACTTTTTTAAAGAAATTAGAATTATTTCAAAATTTCAAAAACTTTTAAGATCTTAAAAAATTAAAGAAATCTACTTTTTGAAGCAAATTTGTTCTACATGTTCTAAAACGGAGAATTCCAAGAATATAAATGTTCCAAAAACAGCAAAAGTGAGTCTTTTGTTAAACTAATTGCTAATTGAAAAACACAACGCACGTTTCAGATTTATTAATAAAAAGCTTTGAATCTCTTGAGAACTAAAGTAAAAAAAGAGATTCCGAAATATTTAATTTATGCCTGTCACTCAAAAGTTTCTTCCTAGCTTTTTTGTTAACCTTTATTTGTTTTTATTTTATTCAGAGAAATTATGTACTTAAATCCACGTATATTCTTAAATTCAAGAACCAAACATTTTTCTCTCTACAATATTTAAATTTTGTTGACTCTTTTAAGATCAAAATAATTTCTAGCATCAGCTCTAATTTACTAGTAAGCAGTTTGTTAGCGTTAGGAATAATAAACTCCCAAAAAAAAATTCAAAAAAACCTTCAGATTCTCTTTCATTTTTTTTTGGGTACTTGAATTTTTGTAGCTTTTTTCGCATTAATAGAAATGGCAACAAAAAGAAAATATATTCTTTTGGAAAAAAAACCATGTTTCAAAACATTTTCTTACATTTTTGCGTGAAAGCAACAAAAGCCCTTTAAACTATTGTTTTTTGCTCTTAAATATGTCATATTTAGAAAACTGTTGGAATATATATATATATATATATATATATCGAAAACTCGAATTTTCTCAAAAACCAAAAGATTAATTTGTATTAAATTTCACTAAATAAATATTTTTGTATTGCTCCAGAAGGGTACCCGCTTCAAACCGTAATTAATTTGTAAGTTTTCTCAAGAACTAATGAACAGATTTCAATGACTTTTGTCTACAAAAGCAAAAATATTTGAAAGTCAAAAAAAAAAAATCAAAATTCGTTATCTCGAAAATGGGTTATCAATTTTTTTTACAAAAATGAAACGTAAAACCTTTATTAGTAAGCATAGTTGCAAACTAAACAAATTTTTAAACTTAAATTGGAAAACATCGTTTATACAAAATTGAATTATAAAAAAACGCTAATGATTTTGGAGTCAAAATTATTTTGCAAATACATTTTAAAGTGTTAAAATACAAGATGTTTAAAACATAGCCGTTATATAGAAAAGAAATTTTGCGCGACAAGTCGTGCATTTTATTTATTATGTTACCCTTATATTTATTTGTTTATCTTTTTTTCGTCTTTTTATGCATTTATTTATTATTTGAGTGAGTTTTTAATGTAGATTTCTTAATATTTCAGTTAAAATCTTTACATCTTTTTCTTTTCTTTCAGAACACTTAGATTTTGAAAAAGATTTGTACACAAGAAGATTTTAAGAGTTGAAGGATCTTTCAAAAAGATAATCTGATGTCTAAGAAACAGGTAACATATTGATATTTTTTTTTAACTTATTTTAAAATAGTAATTCAATATACATATAAGAATATTCTTTAGTTAAGATTTTTACAAAAAAAATATTTGTATTGTTTATTTAGTTATTTGTTTTGAAAATGTGTGTTTCGTTGAAATTTTTTTAAAGTCTTGAAAGCATTATTAAAAACATATTTTGTTTTTTATAGTATTTGTAATTAATTTTATTTCAACATTGTTCTTTAACCCCCAAATAATTAAAACTTTATATGAAACAGTGCAGGTGCATTATACTTTTCTAAAATTGACCAAAGTTTAACTTTTTTTTCTTATTTAAACGTCAGTAGTTTCCATGCTGTCATCTGAAATTCAAATATGTAGTTAAGAGTAAAAACCATCTGTGAATTTAGAATAAAAAAATGAAAGTAGTACAAAACATAAAGTTTGTCTTTGCAATTTTCATGAAGTTGTCCAATATGTTGTTTATTCAAACAAAAGGATTCTAATCTGTAAAACTACCAACTCTAACTTCTATAGAAAAGCTTGCCATGAGTTTTTGAAGTGTCAAAAACCCGTATGGAAATAAATTTGTTTTTACTCACCCATAGATTTATTGACAGAATTTTTCCGCTTCCATTAAAAACAAATATAACCGACAAATTGCTTTCACACACTACACCGACTTTGTTTGTGAATCAAAAATTTATTACAAAACGACGACGGTACCAAAGTGTCCCCCAATACGGTATTTTCAATGTTTCAAAAATTTGTTATGTTTTGTTAACCCCTTATCTATCTGCAAAGCTGCTGCTGTCGAAAAAGCTTCATTTATGCTGGTATGTTCATACTCTTAGTAGCCCCTACCTACCTTCATACATAACTAACAAAACTTATATATTAGACCATCAAAAATTCACAAGCTAAAAGTTCCAAAAACGAAATAAAACAAACCAAAACACCAAAAAATACAAAAAAAGGAGGACATTTTGCGTGTGTCCTTTGATAACATTTTTGTAATTCCATATTTTAGTTTTCTCTTTACAATTTTTTGTTGTTGTTGTTCTGATATACAAAAATACCTTGCTTTCAAAACATTTCGTGTCAATAGATCTGACTGATGTAAAAAGTAAAACTTGTACAGAGAAGGTAAAAAGTAAAAGCAATAAAATAAATGTTAACAAAAAAAAAAAGAAGTTTGCAATTTCGATAACAAAAAGGTTATGACCATAATATAAAAAGAATAAAAGAACATCCAACAAAAATGTTGTTATCCTTCGTGTAATAATCGAGTGATGAAGTTTTTCGTTTTACTTCAATTTGCAGAAATTGAGAAAATAGAATTCAACACAATAAGAATGTGGAACAGAACGACACAGAGGACAAACTTATAGCTTATGTACCTCTGTCTACGACCTACCTCACTTAAGTTTAACCCATATCGCCTTATAATGGGTGGGTGCTGTTGTGCGCTCTCCATGGTGCAGCGCAGAACACATTTTATTGTTTTGCCTTTATTGACAATAGAAGGACGAGTGAAACAAATAGTTTGGTAGATACGAAGGTACATCTAGTGCTAGTTCTACTTCCGCATCTATACATGTTTTTCAGTTTAAGAAAAGTTTGCTTTCATGCATGTTATTTGCTACAAACTGATTTGAAAATATTCAGCACAACACTGTGCAAAATAAAGTGCATACAATTTGAATATTTACAAAATTGAGTTACATCATTTTAAGGAAGATATGTTTTTATTTTTGTGGAATCGAAAAGTTTCGCTAGAAAATCTTTTTTCCCAGATAAAACTTGATAAATTTTTGCTATTAGGCTTATTTCTAATAAGATTCGAAAATTTGATTCAAATTTTGAAAATAAAATTTAGCATCTTTGATTTTTGGAATTTATTTTTGTAACTCTAGAAACACTGAACTTCTATTTGACAGTTTTAAAAATAACTAGGTTTTGAAGCCTTTTCCTAGGACTTCTGGTAATTAGTCTGAACATTTTAATATTGGAACTTGGACTTGTATTTGTACTTCTCAATTTATATTTAATTTCTATAGTATTTTATTTCGAGTAAGAATATTGTATTTCTTAAAACAGTTTCTATTATTAATAGCTCTCTTGCTAGCTTTTATTTTTTTGAAATTTGAAAAGTTTAAAACTATAGCACTACTAAAAAAAAAGACGATACACTCTGCGATATACCATTGAAATTCCAACAATCTCAATATAAAAGTTTTGAAATTTTGCCCCAGTAACTATTCGACAAAAAGGCTGAGGTCAACACGCAAGATAAAGCTTTTCCAAGTGCTCAATTTAAGACTGTACAAATAGAATTCAAGATTAATTTTCGTAGACTAATGATGCAAATGTGTATTTGGTCTTATCCTCTTTTTAACTTCTAAAAGGAATTTATTGTAATCAGTCAGCATTTCTCGGCGTTTCATGGTCCCTAGAAAAAGTTTTAAAAGTGATGCCTGTGGTACGTTCGTACGTCCGTATATCCAGGATCCCATTTTTCGTCGGCGGTATTTCAAGAACCGATAGAGATACCCATTGTCTGACAGTTCAAAACATTTGGTTGATTTACTTAAAATGTGGATATTAAAGTTTTGAACCAAATTGCGTTTTTTCATTTTTTAAGACTAAAAATAACGGTAGTCCCCATTACATTTTTTTCCAAAAACAAGACTTTGTTTCAATTTTCGATAATTTTTCGTCTTTATTTGGCTTCTTTTAATTTAAAAAGCGTATTTTTGTTTTACTCCCGAAGGGTAAATCCATAGAAACAGTACTAAGTTTTTAAGCTTTCTCAAGAACTCATCAACCAATTTATATATTTGACGATCGAAAATGTCACTGATTTTATTTTTGATTTTTAAAAAGATATTTGTTTTTTTTTTTTTAATTTTATATCTGGGAAATGGGTCATCATTTTTTTACGAAATTATAATGCGACACATATATTAATGAGCTTTAAATAACTTCATACTCAAAAGTTATTTAAACTAAAATTTAAAAAAAAACTGCACTAACGATTTTCAAATAAAAATTTAAAGAAATTAATATTTTTTTGAGAAATCAAATGTCATTTAAGTTTTTGCAGTTAAATTTTCAAATGTTAAAATACAGTAAATATTTTTAACCATATTTTTTGAATACTTGAGTAGTCGTGCATTTTATTTAACAAATTAATAAAGAAAATCTTTCAAAACAATTTTAAACTGATAAAAAATGGTTTTTGACTCAAACATCTCGAAAGAAGTTTTATTTTTAATGACACGAAATTTCGCAATCAATATTTTGGTGAACTTTTGGAAATATCGATAGGCGATATTCCTTTCTTTTAAGGATCAGAACAACATAAATTCTTAAATTTATTGATGCCACAAAATTAAAAACTTGATACTTGTTTTTTTCCTATAGTTTCAAAACTTTCACCATCAACTGAGATTCATATTAAGAAAAATGGTTTACCCAACAAAAAATGTGTGAACAGGTTACATTTTCTTTCTTCACTTTAATGGAATTCTTAACTCTCCCTTCTTAACCAAAATTAAGGTTAATGGTTCTCATTATCATTTGAAATAATTAAAAAAAAAAACCAAACATTTTAAAGTCTCAAACCTCAATACAAAGCCTCTAAATTTAAGGCTATTAAGGGGATATACATTACATTTTATTGAAGGACTTTTCAAGATTATTATAATAATTTTTAAATACCTTTCTTGGAAGAGCTTACGAGTAATTCAAGTAACTGGTGTAATGGATTCTGTAGAAATTATTTCTGTATACTTTAGCTCATAGGGTAAAATTAAATGAAAGAAATTTAAATTATTAAAGGTGCAAGTCTAGCCGAAAGTTTTGCTAGCCTAGTATCGGTCTCCAAAAATCGAAAAATGACAATTTCACCTCAGTTTCGTGTCTATTTCTTGTGTTTTCATACACAAGTTATATTGGTTTTTCGTAGCAACACTTTAATCTGAAAATTGTATTTAATCAAGAACGTATTTCGAGTCACTAAAATTAAAAAAACTTGTTTCGTCCCTGTTTAAAAAGTGAAGACTTACGAGTAAGCTGGTATTATCTCGTGGCTCTAGATATAAAAGATAGTTTACTGTTTACAAATCTCAAGGGTTTTTCCTTCATAGAATTTGAAGAAAGTTTTTGTAAACCTGTTCGAAAAAAATGATGTATTTCATTTCCATGGAAATAAATAGCTTAACAGCACTGTAGATGTTTACCTATTTCAATTTCGATAACAGATCGATATCTACGGATATAAGTTAAGTAATGAATGCAGGAATTGCATTCTTTTCCATACGAAGAGTGAAATTGTTTCAAAAATAGAAATAGGTTAAGTATATATGTACCTACCCCACATATTATTAGAAAAAGAGGAATTCTGAAAATAAAACAACAAAACTGTTTCTGAGCAAAAACAAATGTGTGTTATGCATCCATCAGAACTTCAAAAAAAAACATTATAAAGCTAAAAGTTTGTAAAAAATTTGAATTGTGACGAATCAAAAATCTCCTTTTTTGTTTTCGAGAAAGATAAAGATAGAATTTTTATGCGAGTATGTCAATTTCCTCGATGCACTTTTCGTTTGTTTCCTTTAAACAAAAATAAAAACAAAATGTTCTCATATAAAATATCTGCATAAATGTAGAACAATGTATACAAATCAAACAAACACTCGTTTTGTTGTACTCATGCTTGTACGAGTACTTGAAGATATGTTGATTTCACTTCTTGAATTTCTGTTTACGAAAAGATGGATTTATTTTTGAGTGCTCCTCATCGAAATAAAAGAGAAATATCTTTATTTTGTTCATATCTTTTCTTGAGAAGTGATTGTCAAATATCATGGGTAAGGGTAGGGTACCCTTTAACAATCTCAGTCCCATGTGCCTGAAGTCCTGAAGGAGACGGAAACTAAGAAAATAAGGAATATTGCATTCGATGAACGCAACCAAATGCTTCAATATCACAGAGTTGAGCAAAGTTATTTGCTTTTGACAATCGAAATAAATTGTGTGATTGTTTTTTTTCTTTTTTGTTTTTATCGTAGAAATTTTTGTATTTTCGTCAAAATAAAAGAAAAGAAAAGTTAAGTGAAGTGAAGAAGAAAGAGATTGTCATTAAGAAACATTGTTTACACATGTGATGTGGTATATAAAAAATGTTATCAAGGATGAACAGAAAAATGAGATCAAATAAAAATAAATAACCTCCTTATCGAATTTTGCGTCAAGTCAAATTCCGTCGTTTTGTTCGAAAACTAAATCAAAATCATTGCCCTCGTTAAGAGACAAAATGTCATTTATAGCGATGGAAATGGTAATCATTTGGAGGGAAATTGCAGTTAAGGAAATGTTTTGTTTTGTTCTACTTTTGTTTTATTAACTCAAATTGAACTTATAGGGAATATTATGAAAGGAAATCGCAGAATGTTAAGTAAACAATTTTTATCATTTACATTTTTATGATTTGATAAGGTTACTTGTATATGTAAAAGATGTTGTTGTAGTTATAGACTTTTTTTTAAAGAAATGAAAATACGTTTTTAACGTTGTTATGTTCAATTTTAATATGTATATCTCCAAGTCTCAGCTGTCAAATACTTTTTTCCAATGTTCCCAAAACTGATGTGTTCTAATGTCACTTCTCAAGTTGTTATCTTTTGACATTTGACAATTGAAAAGAATGTCATTATTAAAAATGAAAGGATACAAGCTTTAATAGCGGATTGGTTTGGTGATTTAATAATCTTAGGCTTTTTTAGTTGATGTCAGACATAAAAGATTTATGAGCTTAAATATGGAATTCCTTATAAGTTATAAAAGGTCTTGGAAATTTAATGAAAAAAGATATGTTGCTCTAAGCTTTGGCCGTTTTGTTTTTAGTTTTAATAACATTTCCAATTTTGTTCACAATAAAATCTTCTGGGAAAAAAACTTCATTAGAGGTTTTTTTGGGGGGCATATAATTTTAATTTGGTATCACTACTTATAACTGTAGGTCATGACTTTTTGGCGTGCTTTTTGTATGTGTTGTATAAACATTAGTCCGTATTTCTTTAAAAACAAACCTAGCCAGAATATTCAGTTAATGGTGACTGACAGCTAAGTGGTTTCAACAAGACGGCGCGACATGTCACACAGCTCGGGTCACTATTGGTAACCGCATAATTTCACGTTACGTACCCTTGCATTAGCCTCCAAGACCGTGATATTTAACGTTGTTTGACTTTTTTCTGTGGGGATGTATGGAGTTGCTTTTCTATTATATATTTTTAGTAAAGCAAATTTCATGTTTCTGTTCTATTGTATTGCAAAGTTACTCAACTCTAAGAAAACACCCTTTATTTCAATTTTTTTCTTCGATCATTTGAACAAATAAATCAATAATCTTAAAGAAAACAGCTTTTAACATACAATATCTACAGACGAAACAACTTTCAAAAACACATAATATCTGGGAAAAAGTTTTTGATAGAATTCTAATACCTTTCAATACCGCTCAAGAAACACTTTTACAACCAAGATATTTTAGTAGATTCTTTTGATTTAACACCCATTTCAAATTTTATTTACTTAAAATTTATTCAGAGGGTCTTTCGGCACAATTTTACTAGCTGTGCTAACAAAAGAAAACATTACTTCTTTATTTAAAAAATGTAAACTTTTTTTAGAATTTCCCCGCAGTTTTGGGGTAAATCAAAAAGATCTCTGAAATAATTTTTCATTATTCTTATGTTATGGATTTGAAGAACTTTAAATAGGCTACTCAGGGTCAACTACTACGTCCTGACAAGAAATTCTGTTTAATTTAACTTTTTTCCTTTATTCAGTTGTCTACACAAACCTTTCTTGACATGTGTTAAAATAATATGAAATAATGTTAAAAACGGGTATTTTTAAAATTTTAGAATATATGTGCAGTCGGAGTTCTAATCAGAAATCAATACCGAAAATTATTTAATTTTTTTTTTTAAATTTCAACGAGAATCAAATGGGATAATAATTCTCATAACTAATAAGAATTTCGTTAAACTAAGTGAGATGTTTAAATAAAAATAAAAATTTGTAAGTTCATCATACAGTTAATTAATAAAAAAAACACTCTATTATTTTTATCATAATTTTATCATAAAATGCCTATTTCAAAAACCTAGTTTATGGAATAGTTTTTGTACAGCAAACTTGCAGTTGGGTGAAATTGGAATTTCTGCAATATTTTGGGTTACATTTAAAAAAGTTCTCACATTTTAAAGATATTTCAATTCTCCTTAGGGTTGCATTTTCTTTTTAGATATTTTGGAGCATTATCGAAACTTTCGATATACATTTTTCACAAGTGCCTTGGACTTTATGTACACCTAAATTTGAGTTCGTTTGAAGATAATGAATACCTTTAATTATTTAACTGATAATTATTTTTCGTTTTACTGGAAACCCTTTAAAATATCCTTAAAATTATTTTGAACTGAGAGCAATTCATTGACCGTATCCCACCCACTCTCTCTTCCCTTGTTTTTTTTTTTGTGTTGTTGAATAATAATAATTGATGTTTCCGAATTTTTATTTGCTCTGAAATCATTTTAAACACAAATACATAATTGAGTGACTGATGTCTTTCGCTCTCTCTTGTTATTTATTTTATTGACATTCGAATAATTTTTAACTCCTATGTGACATTATTTTTAATGGATGTGCTTTTTCGGTATTGAATATTGAATTTCTCTGGATTGTCTGATGCATTGTGAAAAACAAATAAATTATTCAAAAAAAAAACAATGGCTCTTCGTATTTCCAATACACACACACACCACATCCGAATCCTGGAGACTGTTTTTTTTTTTTGTTTTTTTTGAAGTTCGTTTGATGGGAATGTGGTTCGTGCAATGTGCATTTTTAATTTGTTTGATTTTTGATTTTGTATACCTACCTATGAGCTTTAAATCAGAAATTAATTGATATGTATTTGGGTGCTTCAATTTGCTAAGTTATTGATGAATGACAATATACTCGCGAGTCATTAATGATGAATTTTTAAATTTAATGGAAAATTTGGGTTTATATTAATAAATAATAAAACAGTTTGCTATATATTGGGATTGAAACTTTTTGATTTTGTAAATATTGACAAAATGTTGACGAGATACACGTTCGGTGGTCTTTTTCAGTTTGACTTTTTGAGCGTTTTGTAAACAATTATGATCATTGAGCATAGTTGCATAAAACAAAAAAAAAATTCATAGGAATGTAAGTATAAACAAAATTTTGGTTAGGGACATTCTTTTTTTTAGGGCATATGAATACGCTTATAATGATTATACACAGTTTCAGTAATTGAGAAGGGAGGATAGGATTTGAAAGAAGATACCGATGCACATTGGTTTTGAATGTCTGCAAATTGTAATGAGTTTGAAATATTGAATCTGGTAAAGCATTCCACATTCGCGTAGTGCTGCTAAAGACAGAATCTCTGCACTTTACAGTACTACCGGAAAAGGGCTTAAGGGTAAACTGATGGGCGTTCCTAAAAGAACGATTATTGTGGTTGAATTGTTAGAGGGGAGAAATGCAACTGGCTATTTCATTAGAGCATTGCTTATGGAAGTAGCGATTAGATAATGAGACATGAAACCTTGCGACGGTGTGCTCGAAATATGCAAAAGTTTCAGTTAGACTACGGTCAACTATCATTTTACGAGCTCTCTTTTGAATTCTGTTCAAGACACTCAAGTGGGAAATAGAAGCACCGAGATGCGATGAGGCCATACTAATTGTGATTGCCATAGTTTAGGTAAATACCTTTTAAGAAGAAGATAGCTTACTGCAATACATTTTTATATACGATGTTTTTCTTTTTTCCTTACAGAACGTAAAGATTTTGTTGGTTTGAGTCTCGTGAGCACGCTACACATAATTGTGGGGAAAGCTTTTTTTTCCAAATTTACACCTGCAACTTTCAGTGTTTGCTTTATTTATTGTTATTTCAAACGCTGCTTTCATAGGAAACTGCACTTTGGTGCGTCAAGATTTCTTTCTAGCTACTTGGTCCGTGTCCATAACGTTGTCTACTGACAACGTCCAACATAATTTATTTGTTTATCTTAAGCGACATGCATCACTATTTGCGTCAAAGTCCCATGACAAAGACGGCGTACTTTGAACGCTGAACATCATGCCAAAGAAGGACTGCTTTTACACGCAATACATGGGATGCATTTCAAGGCGCAGCTTTTGATTATGACCCTATGATTGATAACATTAATCATCGATTAGTTCTCATTGGTCGGATGGATAAAGAGTGCACACATTGTGAAGCACTAAAATGATGAAAAGACGAAACTTCGGGCATGTGTTGTCCTGGTGGTAAAGTTTCACTCCCATTACTTGGCGAGCGAGAAAAACCTCTAAAATCTCTGTTTTTATAAACAATAAATCACGGCAATTTTTGTGCTGTATAAGAAAATTAATATAGTTCGTGTTTCCAAATGACATCTTTCGGAGTAGACAATGAAGTTTATATGCCTGGATTTTCACCTATACTTTTAAAATTCAGGGACAGATTTATCATAGGATTGGCTCTTTATTGCGTACAAATGATCAGCCGCAATTCTGGCAGATTTCATGGGTGACGAAAATTGTGAGGTCAACCGCAGGTGCCAATACATTAAAGAATTTATAAGGGATACTGTTTTCAAAGAATGCTGCACAATCAAAACCATGCCATATAGGTGTATGATAAGTTTAACATGTTCGACAACTTATTTTAAAAGGGTTGAAAATGCGTTGTTCTCCCGTAATACCAATTTTATCTAAATATTATTCAAATCCTTTGTATTTAAGGATTGAAAGCGATCAGATTCACAGGAAAGTAATTTTTCAATTGGGAATGCGTTGTTTTCCCGAGGTCAAAAGTACCTCATGTCCATTCTTAAGTCTCATACTATCTCCTTACCAAATTTCATTTAAATCTGTTCAGTAGTTTATGCGCAATAGCTTTCGGACCCACTGAATTTTTCCATGGTAATGCATTTCCCGGGTTAAAAAGCAGGCTATGTCATTTTCCGGGTACCAAAATATCTCCATACCAAATTTCATGCAAATTGGTTCAGTAGTTTAGGCTTGATTGGGTAAAATACAGACAGAGTTACTTCTGCATTTATAATATTAGTAAGATTAGATGTGAAACACATTTCACACCGTTCCGAAATTAAGATTTATACGTGAGGTCCAACAAGACCCAGTTTATGATAGTTACATCAAAGAAAATGAAAGGGTTCATATATTAAAATGTGAAAAATGTTATTCTTTGTAGAATTAAATTTTCCGGAAACTTGTATTATTTTTTGTTTCTACAATATTCGTATGTGTAGGAAAAAATAAGCTTTCAGTCGATAACACTCGGTCCGTAAATTATTCAACATCAACTAAAATTTTCACTTTTAAACTTAATAAATATAAATAAATTATTAAATTAAGAACACAAAATGAATTTTCTTAAAGAACTTTTCGTATTACATATTGATTCAAAATTTATTTTAAGTTAAAAAATGTTGGTGTTTTTGAGATATAAATAAAATCAAGAACGTCCGAAGGAATGATTTAGATATTATGGAATTTGGATCGTCTAAATCAAAATTTTCAATTTGAAAAATTTATCTGATTAAAATAACTTTTTATCTAGTACTTATTATTTTACAAAAAATAATTATTGTCAATATTTAATTCAGTTACATCAACTACATTTTCTATATTTTCCGTAATCTGACTTCTATATCAACCATACTTTATTCTTAAAATTTGTTTTAGGAACCTATACCTACATTGTGTAGGGTAATAACGTAAAAATTAAGCTTTTTCAGAATCTTCTGTTCTATACAAAAATTGTTCTTATTCAAACCACTGAGATTTAAAGAAAGTATACTCTTCCATCTTATCTTTTAAAAACAAAAGAAACATAGACTACCACAAGTAATACCTAAATAATCTTAAAAACAAAGAATTGCATTCAAATTTAATGATAACTAATTTCTATTCACATTTTATTTAAAAAAAAACACATCCTTACAACACTATTCAGCCTTTCACTTTATGCCTATATAAACTAATACAACTTTCCGCTAAAGTTTAAATACTCATCCAGAATATTCCTGTTTAATTCCAAAATAAGACAAAACCACAAAATCCACTTGGAACTTATTTATAATTGGACAAATATTCATCATCATATAATAAGGGAATCTCTCTATTTCTAAACTCTCAAAATCCTCTTCAAAAATAACCACAAAAATATTAAATTAAATAAAACCACAAACAAAACCATACAAAAAAACTTACATTTTATTCTAAATGAACCTCAATTAATCAACAACAAAACAACAACAACATGGCCAGCAAAAAACCGTACATAATCTGAAAATGAAAAATGATTCAATTTTTGTGTTGGCTTTGGCGCATTAATTTCCTATGATGCTTATATGTGTCCTAGAGTAGGTTATACATTTTTATAAACGTGGCATAAATATAAGAGTATAGGATATCGGGGAAAAACATCAACCAAAATTAATTAGAACCAAACACATGACAGGCCGATAAATTAATTTTGGCACCATTCAGACCAAATGGACTTTAATTGTAGGTACTCGTATATAGTAGCACATGCATGTATATTGTATAACCCACCCTCCATCTATTCAATTTATAAACAAAGCTCAAAATGTAATTTAACATTTCAAATTCTAAATGAATAAAACCACTAAAAGAGAAACTTAATGAACTACTCTCATCAAATTGGTTTATTGTCAGGAGGAGGATCCCTACACATTATAAAAACCTCCCCGCTCCTATTCATCACAAAAAAAATATACGAGTATTCCAAATAACCGCACACAACCCACATTTCTTTTTAATCTCTGGACACAACATTTTATATAATAAACGCAATTAAAACCATTTCAAATTATACATTGGTACTGTGTTAAAGAAGTAGATACAAAAATGATTTTAAAAAACAGAAATACTACTTTTGTTTTTAAAAAACTACTCGTATTTGTAGGGGGGTCTGTTTCTCTGTGGCTTAGCTTTATCGTCGCTCGTCGGGACCAGCCTCTTATATCATCATCAGCAAAAGCTACATAAGCAATTTAATTCATTAATTAAAAATTCCAAATGTGAAAATGATTAGTGCCACAAAACGTCTAGGGGGCGCATAAGTTTTCAAAACCAACCGTAAACCAAAACCAAACAAAAACTCAACACAGCTTGCATTTCTCTTCTAGAGCTGCTTCGAGGGGTTCGAGGATAATGATAATGAGTCCTTGCCTGAACAGAGCAATAATATGAATGATATAAAAGAGCCGAAGAGTGTATCAAACTCTCGAGACTGTTAAATTGAAAACAAAAGCGTTGAAGGCAGCATCATTTCAGGAACAGCAGGAGTATATGTATAACCTATACCGAGATACATCATTATGCATTATGAATGTATGATGTTTTTCGCTCTGGTTATTATTTATGGATTTTGTATAGAATGTCAGACAGGACTCCATTTACTCAAACACACACACCCACACAAAAAAAAAAACAATCTAACAAAAATATAATGAGAGCAAAACAGAAGCCTCAAGCTCATACTCACGCTCAAGCTCATCACACAGCACAGCCGTGACTCGAGGACCTAGAGTTCAATGATAAAAGCAAGAAAAACCATCCATTTGCACACTTAAATTTTAAAGGATGATGCCATTAAACGGGAAGCCACTAAAATGACGTCGCAAAAGTTTTATCCGTAAACGAGTGGAGGCAGCAAGCACAGAGAGAGCAGTCCAATCGAAAACAAAAACAACAACAACAAAAAATCAAACGAAAATTGAGTTCTGAAGGACTCGCTGGAACACTGAATTGAATATAAAATTGAAAACCTATGCGGTTGAGTCACTCTTTCTGTTTATAAAGCTTATGGTTTTGTAGTTACCTATTTTTATTTTTATTTGTTTGTATATAAAAAAGCCATGACCATTTCTAGAGAAAGTGATGATTAAAAAAAAAATATAAAGGATGAGGACATTTAACGACCCTAATTAAAAATAAAACAAAAATTAATTTGAAAAAAAAATCTAGCAAGCAATTTATATCAAGGTTCAAGGGGAGCAAAATGTTGATTATATGAACCCTTCTGTGTGAGAATAAAAAAGGGTGAAAAGAAAAAAAATTTATTAATTTTGTAATTTCAAAAGCCTTTTCCTTTCAATTTTTTGAGTGCGTCAGATGTGCGACGAAACACGATTTGTTTTTTTGTTTTAAAAATTTTGTTGAAAGTATTTATGGTTATAAATTTGTATTCTTAATTTTTCTCATCATCATCATTAACCTATGAGGTTGTTTAATTATTTGAAAACATGTATTTTTAACAGCTCGATACGATTTGAATGAACACAAAATTAATGACGATACAGCTTGTAGAAAGGATATGGACCTTCTATATCGTTATGACATTTAAGTGATTGAAGTAAGTTCAGAACCTTGTCAATGGAATGAATTAGACTCAGTTCAAATCAAACAATTTAGAAGCATAAGTTTTAGGTTATACATCTGATAAACCAATTTAAAAGATTTTTTGTTACAAAAAAGCAAACACAATAAGATTTTCATAACAATTTTAAGAAATTTTAACAATTACATTTTGTATGGTATATACATTGTTAAAAGTTTTTAGTAGTACTTTTTTCGAGGGATTTATTTTTAAACGATCGCAAAGATATCATATTTTCGTGAAATAGACTATTCTAATGACATTGTTTTCTTTTGAAATATGTTCGAGCTAAAAAATTATTTTAAAAATTTGTTTTTGTTTAAAAATAACATTTCTCGACACTTCAAAGGTTAAAAAACGTATCTGTGTGTGCAGGTCTAATATACGTTTGCAAGCTCAAGATACTATTTTTCATGGTTCATATCTTAAAAAACATCTTAGCAAATTTTCCTTTTCATTTTAATAAAATCAAAAAGTACATAAAGGAACTTAAATAAATTCAAAAACAATTTTTGTTTAATCTTAAATATTTGAAGAACAAAAGATTAAATCAAACATCATTTTTTTCGCACATTCTTATTTAAAAAAAAAAACTGTCAGTTGGATTTTTTAAAAATTTTAACAAATGTTAAAAACAATATTTTCCATAAGAAAAAAAAAGTTTAAAGGCAATATTTTTAATTTTTGTCATGATATTCGAGTTGAAAAGCAATTTTTATCAACTTTTAGTTGGTTGGTTTTAGAGATTTACTTCGTTTTGTAAAAAAAAGTATTACTTAAATTTTTGTCAACATTTTCCCAGATGTCAAAAAAATTATTTTTCGATACATAAAATTATTCTAGAGATAATATCATTTTAAATTTGTAAAATATTTATTGTTAAATATATAGTTTAATTAAAGTCGTTAGCTCTATTGGTCTTAAAATAGTTACTGTCAACCAATTGTTAAAAAAGTCAATTCTGCATCTTTCAATGTTATTATCCTAAAACAAAATGTATTTTTAGTCGATATAAACATTTGAATGGTATCCCGAACGTACGGACATACGAAAACACGGACCCACAAACATCACTCTGAAAACTTATGCTTTAGATTCTAAGGACCTTAAAACGTAAGAAAATCGGACCAATTACAAAAACGTCCCATGGGAAGTTGAAAAAAAAAAAACTGAAAAAATCGTTTTTCAGATCGAAAACTTTAAGCATTTTCTTCTAATTTTATACCATACGTTTTTTAAATTTTAGTAAAATTTATAAAAAAAAACTAACTGATAAATTTCATCTTAAAAGATTGAAAATCTAATAGAAATAAAATCTTAAACAACATGAGAATCCATTTTGACAAATAAGTATTTTTATTT
Source organism: Eupeodes corollae (assembly GCF_945859685.1). Classification (NCBI taxonomy): domain Eukaryota; kingdom Metazoa; phylum Arthropoda; class Insecta; order Diptera; family Syrphidae; genus Eupeodes; species Eupeodes corollae. The sequence continues at coordinate 114,979,878 of NC_079149.1, forward strand.
AAAAAAAATTGATAATTATTCACTGTAAAGAGAAAATACGCTATTAGTAACCATATCATGCCACAATATCAGCTATTTGGGTTGTTATTTCCTTAACATCTCAAAAATTTTAAAAATTAATTAGTAATTACTTGATATAAATTGCTTGCAGCTTTCAATTTAACATTACCCTAAAAAGGAGGCCATTCAAAATGAAACCTCTTATTGTAAAATATTTTAGTACAGATTGCTTAAAATGTTGCTAATTGTTGAAATTTTGAGTACTCCTGATCTAATTGTAGTCTATAAAGGTTCATTTATCGAAAATAAAAAGTAAAACTCATACTCATAGTGTCTCGATCCCAATCTAAAAAAGAACGTTAAAAACAGTTGTCATATCATGTCTTTAGTTGCTTAACCGATGTTTTTAAAAATATTGTTCTATCGAAGTACCAGTTCCATTTCTAATCTCGCACCATTTTGTCGTATTACTTCCCGAAATGCCCATCACTTTGTTTTAAAGCCAATTTCCGACGTTGTGACGTAGAGAGATCTTTTTTCAGCCGCACATCAAGAATGTTGAATCTCCTGCTAAATACTTTATTTTTCTCGCACTATCTTATGGTTATGGTTGTCATACCTACACTAATTGGTGTTCATTTAAAAAAAGAAAACAGTGAATTTTTTGGACTTTAGCTTTCTTGAATCTAATGCATGCTGGTTCTGTTCCAACTTTTACATTAGAAACGGATTTCAAATGCAAATAATGGTTAATTTTTAACTTGTAATCTTTGTTAGTGAACAAATGTAAAGTGACACATGATGTGTGGAAGTCCTTTTGGTTTATTTATTTCTAACTGAGTACAATTGAATAAGCACATTGTTTTCAAGCTTTGCATCAAATTTTCAGCAGCTTTAACTTCAAATAAATTAGTAGATGTTCCAATAATACCCTTTGCTTAATTTTGATGCCTCTATTGATTAGTGTTTATGTTTTAAACATGATTCTATCCTTTATACTGTTGCTTAGGTAGATGTGTAAACTGAATGCAATACCAACTTACAAAATACAATACATATACTACATACATACGGTACCTGCTCTTTTGAACATAATATACTCTACGAGTACTCTACTCATGGTAGTACATAAATATAAAGGGAAACTCAAATGTATAGAAGAAATTTGAGCCCTTGCAAACAAGCAATGCGTGTAATGAGAGTTGGGACACGTCCTTAATCGAATGGAAGAAGAAGAAGAGCACACAGTAATTTAATTTTGTACGTGGTAATTTTATAATTAGTGTGTAATACGGAATGGGTAAATGGTGGTTAAAGCAAAAAGGATACATAATATCCTTTTTTATGTTCGAACAGAAAACTGTTGAATGTTGATTTAAAACAAAAAAAAAACTTGATTCTTGAAAGTGTTTTTTTTGTATCATGCTTCAAGAGAATTAGTTCTATAAAGCTAATGAAAAGCAAAGTTTAACATATTGACGTTAATTAATTTTCATTCTAATTGAGTTTTGCAAAGATTTGTATCAAATTCAGCTTTTACCATCATCATTATATATGAAGCTTACTTCAGATGTCTGATTCTACACAATTGCGGCTGAAGCTAGCTTACGGGACAGGACAACGTTCAGATTGTAAAAGAAAAGAAAATTAACTTTTTAAACTATCACTTGACAAAGTTTAATTTTTTCCCCACGGAGTACATAATTAAAAATACAAATTTGTATTCCAATATGTTCCTTCTTCTTGGAAAAGAGGAAGAGAAAAAATATCCAATAGTTCAATCAAGGGTCCTGTCATAATAATTCATTCAATGACCAAAATATAACGATGGCGAATGAAGAAGAGGACTATGAGGACGAAGAAAATGACGTCCTTCAGTTGATTTCGACCAAAGAAATTTCCAATTCAAATTTAACTCAACCACAAAACCATAACTCAGCCCTAACTACCACCGACCGTCTCATCCAGAATCGTATCGGGTATCAAAAGTTATTTTTTCTTCTCTTTTTCACTTCAAATTATACCTTTAGACCTACTTATAGAGATATTAATCGCTTTGCATTTTCGTATTTTCTTCGTTATCCGCATTCTGTTTTCTGCATATGCCATATCCTGAAACCCCCCTTCCCCCCACTATTGTCATTGTCCTGTTTTAGAAGGCAAATTATTCAATTGAAGAAGTTTTGGAAACTTTTAAATCGGAATTTCCTCATAATATATTTTGCATCTTTGCAACATTTATAAAAAAAAAAAACTAGAATAGAGTAAAACTCCTCCGCTTTATGCCCACCTTATTTTTATGGAATAAGACGACTTTCGAAAATAGCTTCAAGGAATCGATGTTTTTGGAAAGAATCAGGATGAACAAAAAAAAAAACGAAATACCTCTACTTCTACTTCTAGTTTTGCACGTTTCATTCGTGAAGTTTTCGATGGAAATTTTCTTCTTCTACTTCTTCAGCTGGTAGTTCTTGGAGCAATAGACATTGACGAGGTATGTGTCAGCTCGGGAAATCGTTTCTTTCCACATAAAGAAGAAGAACCGACCGAAAGAAGTGAGTCGAACGAGTTTGGTCGAAGAGTCCAAGTGCCTCAAGAATAGTTTCAAATGTTGGAAATTCAACATCTGTATCTCGAGCCAATAACAAGTCACTTTGTTGTTGTTCATGTACATAAAACGCGCATAGAAGACGAAAGACTTGCTCCTGCATCTTCTGGGGCATTCTGCTTCCTTATCCTTGTACCAACCCAATTTCAATGGCAAAAGGAAATTCTGCACCCGGTATTTTAAGTGCACTATGCAATTTTGTGTTTTCTCGGGTTTCATGCTCTGGTAGAGTCCCCTTCTTCTTCTTTTCATGGACAAACCAAACCATGAGTTTTTGTTTTTTTTTTCTTATACTCGTATTCTTATTTGAGTAGAATACATTTGATTCCATCTTCCTTTAACCGGAAGGATATGCATACGGGGTACGGTATTTGTCTGACTTGACTACCAAAGGATAGTATAAAACTTGGTAGAGTTGATTTTCCTATAATTTTCTTTTAAAAAATTAAAAACTTTCGGGAAAGATACCTTCTTGTTTAATTTTTTGTTTCTTTCGTCAATATAGGGGTGCGCGAGGAAATGGTGGAAAAAAAGAATAATAAGTTTTATTTTTATATTCTTTCGCTTATGTACATGGCCTGAAGGAGTAGCTCTTTTCATCTTCATGTTTGTTTGTTTGCTTTCGGAATTCGTGCCAGTTAAAGTTTAGGAGAGATGAATGTGAAAGTTTCTGTTATTTTTCCAGTTTAAATTTTAATGGAGAATATTGAGATTGTTTGATAGGGTTTTCGTTTTTCTTTCTTTATAGTTTATTTTTTTTTTCTCTTCTTAATTTTCTATTTTTTGTTTTTGTTGTTGCCGAAAGCGAAAGGAAATAAAGATTCCGTTTTATTTAATTTTCAAAATAATAAGTATTATTGCTTTTAATTCTTGTCGATTTTCATTCCAGGAAGTATTTATGGTTAGAATTTAAATTTTAATGGACTATCGGTATAAATATTGATTCAGAAATAACACAAAGTCTTCTCTATGGCGAGTTCAGATATAATAATACTTTCGATTAAATAGGCAAGTTTTGGGTGTAGTATGGGGTAAGATAAATTGTAAGTGGATATTTAAGAAAAGTAATTGAATGGTCTTTTATGAACATTAACAAAAGTTGTGTATTATTTGTATAGATTTTTGTTTGTTTTTAAAAAATTAAATTGTGATATTTTGTTTGAAAATTATAAATCTTTTGGGTAATTGACCTTGAGCATAGCTACTTTAATAGGACATTTTTTCAAATAGTGTACAAACATGAAATATACGCAAGCAAATGTGTTCTGTAAATTAAGAATGAACCAAATGTGTTTCGAGAAATTTACAAAAACAAAAAAACTTGTCCAAGAAAATTAGATAGATACATATTTAACTTGAGAATTTGAAGAATTTGATTTTTATGAAGAACTACATCTAAATTTCCTTCAAACTTCCTTAAATAAAGATAAGACTTTTTTAAAGTTAAGTAATAATATAAAAGAGTGCAAAAGTAGTAGGTACTTACTATAGTTCATATAACTTAGCAGAAGAAAGTAAAACAACTTTTTCCCTTTTTTATACAATTTAAAAAAAAAATATAAAAACGTGCATCCTTCCCAAAAATTATTTTTTATAATTAAATCCAGTTGATAACTCCATACCTATTTCGAAACACATACAAAAAGTTTGTTTTCCATCCTGACTCTTCTAATATAAAGTGTACTCAAAAAACATTCTAACACAAATTTCAAAGAATCTACTACACGGTGACAAACATTCAAAAAAAGGAGCTGGGATACGACCACACTCAACTTCCCATATCGTCTGCCAATTTGTCTTTCTTAAAAGGTTTCTTAAATTATTTAAAAAAAATTAAAACTACCAGCAATATTTTGCATATGATGAAATAGTTTGATTTCAGAATCTATTTTTGTTAACGAGATTTTTACTCAAAATCAATTTCTTACCAATTTTAGTAGCTTTCGCATAGATTTTACTTTTTTGTGAAAAAACTGATTGTTGAATTTTTATAAACAAATTAATTAATGTTGAAAGCAATATTTTCTGTGAGATAAAATTAGTTTGAAGCCAATATTTTTAATTCTAAATTTTATTGAGTCGAAAATAAATTTTTACCAAATTTAAGTAATTTTTTTTTGAGTTCGATGTTTCTCAAAACTTAACCGAATGTTGAAAACAATGTTTTGTATAAGATAAAATTAGTTTGAATCCATAACATCAAATTTTTGAGAAAATGTTTGAGTTGAGGAACAATTTGTACCAACTTTTAGTAATGTTTTCTTTAGGTTTTTACTTTTTCTAAAAAAAAAACTTTCAATTCGATTTTCAAAAAAAAAAATAAAAAAATTGTTTTGGAGAGTGAGTAATGTTTTGTTCGTAAAATATTCGAGGTGAACGTAAATTATTTTGATTTTTTTTACAAACAAGCATTAATTGTACTGTTTTTCAAAAATATTCTTGTTTGGTATTACGGTTTAGTATATAATGCAAAATTTAATTCAAGTCGCTAACGTTATTAGTTTGTGAGATATTTTAAATTGCTTTGGTAAAAAAAACCCACCCACTTAAATTTTTTAAGAGTCTTTTTTGCATCTTCTTGCATTATTATCTGTATAACAAAATTGCATTGAAGTCGATATCTCTACTGGTTCCTGAGCTATGGACATTCGACTCAAGGGACCTTGAAACGTCGAAAAATGTCAAAACTTTCAAAACGGACTGATAAAAATAACTCTCTATGTGAAGTTAATAATTTGAATGAATCCTAAGCCCAAACGGGAATGGAAAAAGTAAAAACCCTTAACCTTTGACTACTGGTGTGGCATTTTTCTTTGGATAAGTTTCTATTTCCGGTATGAGTTGGCTCCGAGCAATGAGCTAACATAGTTAGATTCACAACGCTAATTAAAATACACCAACAATTTTGGTTGACATATTATTTTCCTAGTATTTACAACTAGTTATAAATTTTGGATTGATACGAAAAGGGAAATTATTTCTTAATGACAACAATCGCATTTAAAAAAAAAGACCTTCAAAAAGTACAACTTATCGTCTGTATGTTACGGACATAGAGTGTTGATGATTTTAACTTTTTCTTTTTTCTTTGGCAATAAATTCTTTGTTATCGACTTAGGGTCACATCTTCCTAGTAATACTAACTTTAAAAATGAGGTATCATGAATTTCGAGAAAGTATCACTAGGTTCATAAAAATCAAAGAACCTGTATTTCAGTTCGATGAGAATAAAGAGATCTGTGTAAAGTTGACGAAACTTTTTCCAGTATTTACGGAACGCTTATCACTAAGAAAACTACAGGTTTCTAGCAATTAAGTAGTCTAGAGATAAAAGTACATAGAAGCTCTTCATTAAAATTTAGCTTAATTAAAAGTGGTGTCCAGTGAAGTTTTTTTTTATTTGTTTGATTTTTTAACTTAACTTAGGTCATTAATATTCAATACGTAGTTTTTTTAAGATTCTTTAAATCTGTGACTGCACTAATTTATTGCAGGTATGATTTTGACATTTACAAATATTGCATTTTTGTAGCAGCTTCAAAGAAATAAATAAATTGCCTTCGGGAGTAATTGTAAGCAGCCTAATTTGGTGAATTGGGGATTTTGACATTTTAAATTTGTAAACAAAAACACTCCATCGCTTCAACAAAAACCTTTCCCTTCAAGTTATTCGCAATAACTTATTAAGGACTGATCAAATATTTGCATGGAAACGTCGAACAATGACATAGTTGATAAGAACTTCAAGAACTCCACGACAGTTTTTGTATAGAAAAAATCAGTTGGAACAATTTAAGAACACAACAACAAATTTCTTTTTTTCTACTAAAAATTATGTGTCTGAGAACTATTAAATAAAAATGTTTAAACAAATTCCAATGACAGTTATTTTTGTCAAAATTGTCAAAATTATAGGTTTAAAAAAATCAGGTAATAGATTTTTTCCAAAAACATTAAGCTATTGCGTCAAATTCCAAAAATTGGGAATAAAATTTTTGATGTTTGATGTTTTTGAAAACATTATAAATTAAATCTTATAGTTAAAAAAATAAACAGTAATGTTTAATATTTATTAGTCACTTATTTAAATTCATAAAAGTATGCATTGGACGTTTTTGAATGCATTAAAATAAAAGTAAGAATTGTTTCAAAAAAGTAAAAAAAAGCGTTGTGGTCGAAATTTTTAAGAGTGTAAAAATTTTTAAAAAACAATAATTTAAACAGTTTTTAGAATCGGTATTATTTGCTTATACAAAGATATATATCTTTATTTGGAATACCAAAACGTGGACTATAGCTAGAGTAACAAATATACAAAAAATGTATATAAAGTCCTGATATGTGTCTCCTCAAAACATTTCTATAGGGACTTTTTTCTAGGTCCAGCAAAGAACAAAGAAAAATTACTATTTTGACAGACATTAAGCCCATATATTAGTGTATATATAATGTGTACATCTACATAAACATATATTTTTATATGTACAAATACACTTCCTACCTATACAGTTCAGAATACATATCATGTATTTTATTGTTCTATAAATAAAAATAAACAAAAAAACCAATACACAAAAACAACATTTCATGGAATTTAGATGAATGTCAACATTTCTATTGAAAATCAATGAAATATATGTAGACTTTATTTTACACATACATATATATAACCGAAACTTTATTTCTGCGACAAAAGGCACAATTTTCCAATTCAGTTAATTTTCATGGCAGAAAAAACAGATCATAGTCCAACAAATATAAATGTGTGTGCTTGAAATCAATGTGTGGTTTGGTGACGATGTGATGGTGCGGAAGCAAACGCGGACGCTAAGCATTAGAGAAGGTATTGATTTGTATAGGGTGTGTCCTTAAAAGGATACATACATCGAATGGGTCACAAACCTGCTTACTTGAATAATGAATAGGTTTTATGGTTTTAAAGTATGAATGAAAACAGAGCATTTACAAATGAATTGACCAGTTTTTTTAATTGCGTTTATTAATTTTATTTATCTGATTTTATAGATCTTTTTTTGGAGAGAGTTTCGAAAACGCGATGTCAATTTTCCTGAGGTATTTTTTCACATTTCTTCTAATAAGACCAAAAATGGACTGTGTGAAATTTTATTTTTCAAACTTAACTCAACTTTGAATAACTTTAAGTTTCCAAATGTTATTAATATAATTTTTGTATTTTGACCAATTTGCTAAATAATTGCTAAATTTTTGAAACAGTTCTCCCTTGTGCCGTAAACAAAAGCATTAATAAAATTCATAAATTTTCAAACTTATGATCGCATATTCATTTTTCCGAACAATTAGCTGGTAGAAATAAAAACAAACAATCCTCATTTTCAAGCTCCTAAGATTTTATCAAAATTACGTCTAGACCCATCTACTTTATGAAATCGTTTTCTTTGTTCAAAATATTGAAATGGCTTAAATCAATGGCAAAATATAACACTAGTGTGTCCTTTGCACCCTGTGCCAGCGTCAATAGCGTCACAGAGAAAAATAAACTTTTTGCTAAACACAATACAAAGGACACACGCATCCATATGAGAGAAGCGAGAGTGTATAGTGTATACATTGATGTCATACCAAACATTATACTATACGTATCCTACATACTTATCCTACGTATATATAAGCGCATATACGCTTGACTAGATTGTGCACGATTATTTCATCCGGAAAATCGCAGGGACCTGCAAAGGGGTGCGTTTTGCTTTCGCAGAATCATGAATCAGTTCGTGTTGATTTGCTTTTGTTATTATTTGTTGTTCAATATTTGGCAACAAGAGGACATTTGATTCCTTAATAGTCCAAGACCATTATAGCGAGGTACGTCCCGAACATACACACGCACGTACATAAAATTGGAAAAGCCAAACCACTCGCCATTGCTATATTGCCACTGAGCTGGGTTTTTGTCCGATGATGATGATGATGGTGGCGAGCGATTGGGCTGAGGTCCTTCATCCTGCGTCCTGCTATACCACTGCTGATGATACTATTGCCGCTGTTGCTGCTAGTGGTTTGTATATCATTTAATTTATATAGAAAGTGAAATTTATGATGGAAAATAATCCGAGTACAATTTTCGAACCCCATCCGGATTTTGTGGTCCAATTCTTTCACCAAAAACTATTTTCCAATATACATAATAATAATAATTGGCTTCACAATTTCGCATACATTTGCTTTTATAATGGAAATTGTGTCAAGGAATTCACCCACAAATTTTCGATTCCATTTCCATTTAGGTATAGAGTAGCTCTATATAGCTGTGTATGTATCGTATATAAGAATAATATTTAGCCATCGCTAGCGGCACACAAGCGAGATTAATTGTTTTTCAACTGGACATTTATAATTATGCCAAATACACAAAAATAAACAAACATAAAAGGAATGGTTCCTATAACTCCTTGTTTAAATGCGCTAGACAAAATGACTGCTTTCCTAATTAGAAACGCACGAAAGATTACAGTCTCTGCTTAATGTTTTGCCTAGAATGTCCTTTTTTCCCTTCCTTATTCTTCGTCTTCTCCTTCTCTTCTCATTTTTGTTTGCTTTGGGTTTTTTGAACTCATGATATAATAATTATGGAAAACAGAAAAAAAATTTAAATAAAGAACGACACAAAAATTAGCAAACAATTTAATTGCTTTTTTGAAAAAAGAATATACAAAAGAAAAAAAATACCATTAAGACACCAAAGTTGGTATAATGGTGCAAAATACCGTAAAGTTTGTTGTTCTTTTTTAACTGTAGCCAGGAAATGGAACAGAAAATTTGAAAAAGAAAATCTTTGGTAATTTTCAATCCTTGCACATCTTGTAATTTTTTCAAGGATCTTAAACCCATACATAGGTACATCCCTAACCAAGAAGTATCTATTCTTAGGTATTTTTCCAAAGTTAGAAGAAAAAGGAAAATGTGTTCCACATGACAAAATTAGGATGATGGTTTTGAATCATCGATTTTAAGCACTCAAGTGTGGTGTTGTGTTTATTCGCTGATTTGATTTTGTGTAGGTTTTGTTTTTTTTTAACAAACGTTTCCAAAAGAAAAAATTCGTTCCGAAGAATATAAAACAAAGCAGTGTGTTATGCGACCGTAGAATCAATTGAGTAAAGAAATTTATAAAAATTATTAAATTAAAAGCTTAAGAAAAAGTAAATGATTATGGAATATCAATACAAATTTATGATTCTTTGAAAATACAAACGATAGATATTCTAATCGAAGTCAAAGAGGGTCAAACCGCATTTAAGCTGCAAATTGTTTAAAGAGACGATACTGAGTTAAATTTATTTCTTATGAAAAAAAACGATGGATGCAAACATTTCCCAAATTGGATCTCATCGTATTTAAACAAATTTGTTGTAAATTGTGGCGTCATTCATGAAAGCCATTTAGGTCCAGTTTTATTAATTTTATTTATTATAAAATAATATAAATAAATATTATAATGGATAGGTTTCGATCATAAAAATTCAAATCAAACTATTATTGAAGTAGCCTCTTCAATCAATTAATTTAATTTTAAAACTACTTATTATGTGTAAGTATTGTTCCCGTTCGTATTTAACGAATTGAAATAAATACAAAAATTTAAGCCCATTGTAAACTTGTCAATTTTGTAAAAGTGTCAAAACCAATGCACCTATAAGAATGTAATCATTAAAATGAGAGTTTCGCGACTTTTGGTGGTATTTAAAGAAGTAATATTTAGAATACTTTCAGCTCACTATATTTCATTTCAATATTAACCCCATTCCTAAGGGTATTTAACTGAACTATCAATAATAAAGCCGTTTTAAACAGCACACAAATCAATTCCGATACGGAAACTAATATTTGTTTCAAGTAAAGGGTCTTCCAATAGAAATTTCAGTATTTTGAAAATTGATAAGGGGCGGTCAGCCACATTTATGAAAGTTTCACTCAATTTTTGTTGTTTATTTATTTTCTTTCAAAATAATAATATAATAGTTTTTTTTTTATAAATTTTGTGGCCCTAAAAATTTTCGAAATCAAACTTCATTTTGAAGTTATGTTTTTAAATCTTAAATCAGAATTCCCCAAACATACAAATTGATAAGTTTTGAGCTGTGACCTTTAAATGTTAAGCAGGGGCCTTAAAGCACACGACCATAGTTAATTATATTTTTTCGCTAAATGGGCTTTGATTCAATTGTGATACTTAAAATCTGTACAAATTTGTACGTTCAAAATAAAATTTCAATTTTTAAAGAATACTAAACCACGTGAAATCTTAAAGAGTCAAATGCATTCCGAAGAAGAAGTTACCATTTGGTTGGGACTTTGGCCACGTCAACGGTCTCTGAGTATAACACTGGCCGGAAATCTCCTTTAATGAGGATGGAGGAATACCCATTCCATTGGCAAAAATTAGCTTCCGTGAACAATATTATATTAAATACATTTTGAGACCATCTCACGCACTCTATTGTCCATCTAAAATTTAAAAAGAACAAGTGCTTAATGAAAGACCATGTATTTACCTATGGTATTCGTGTTAAGTATTACTGAGCTCTTAAAAAATGTTCGCCCTACATTACTATCCTAGATTTTAATTGATGCATTACCAACAGCACCTTCAAATTTTTATCTCAAAATACCTACCCTACTTTCAAAAGTAAATAGTTTCCAGACGTTGTTGGATCTAGCTTTTTTACTTAAGGTACATATTTCATTTACCTTTAACGCAGAAGAACGAACGAACAAATGAGACTGTTTGTTTTTTTTTCTAGACTTTATTTAAACACGACATGGAATACCTTAAGTAATAAGATTTGCATAGCTCCATAGTAGGTACATAGATCTACCCCAATTATCTTTACCTTATAACACATAATCTATGTAAATCTAAGAGTGAAGAAATGTTTAACTGTCAAAAGTGAAGTAATTCAATGCTTCAAGTTAAATGCTGCAAGTTATCATCTCTTTAAAGTGCTTTTTTTTGTTGTCTGTGATGCTCATCCATTTGACATCTCAACCACGACCGACAACGAACGACAACGACAAACCTAAGGAAAATCCTACCAAGTGGAACTCGCAAGTCAGAAACATAATCTCAAAAAGGATCAGTTTCATAAATTTCAAACGTACCCTAGGTAGGTATATATCTTCTTATAGTCATAGTGAGCTTGCCCTATAGCAAAAGAAGATGAGAGGAGGGGATTCAGTGACCTGGATCGGATTCTTCTTTTCTTGTTCCTTTATTTTTCTTCATTTTTCTTGCATTTTTTCTTTATATATTTCTTCATTTTTTCAACTGTTCTATTTCAGCCAAGGAAATTGTCATCGCATCTTTGTGCAAAGACAGAGAAATATTCTTTATAACTCCCTCCTCTCATCACTTCTGCCATTTAAGCTTCATGAAACGGTATAGATGCACACAATTCGTTATATTGCTATACTAAAAGAACCGGGGAATGGTCACGTTTCAGATGTCATAGTGTCCACATCACTTTGTCCATTTGTCCATTCCAAGCATTAATATTCTCTGTTCCACTCGGCAAATTTGCAAAAAGTAAACATACAGATTAATCACATACAAAATGAAGAAGTGAGGGGCTATCGTTGTCGGTGTCGCTAACTATACCGCTGCATCAGCTGGACTCAACTGGACTGAACACACTGGAGCATGAGACCATCAAATCCCATAGGTATCCCATCAAGAGAACTGAAAACCCAGACGACTTGAATTCGGAGTATTCTATGATGGTATTTTGATATGCTTCGTTTGTTGAAATAATTTTCAAAATATGTGGTGCTGCGGTGCACCACCACTGATTGTACGTTTGCGGAATGAGAATGACAGTTTACGCAATAAACACCTGCTTTAAGTTGACCCTTAATAATTTGTGCAACTCCCCGCACTTCCACTCTATTTGTTGAGGAACTTACATTTCAAACAACTCTTACACTTCTTTACTAAAATACAACAACCCTCGCTCCCAAGTGAGTAATTAGAGAAGAAAATCATCATCATTTGAGCTCTCATTAAAATCACCACCAGAAATTGCTCCTTGCGGAAGTGTTTCATAGTGTTTGATTGTGAGATTAATTTTGTCGAAGGACTTTACCACAAGAGTGATGTGGGTTTGAGACGTAATAGCTATGGAAATATACATGGATATAGAATAGAACACCTGTGAAATGTCACGGTTCGATTCCCTTAATAGTTGAAACGTTTCTTCTGTCACAACGATTAAAGTACTGGAATGATGTAACAGAGTCGGATTGAAGAGATATTGGTCCTTAAAGTGTAAATCCTTCTGTTTCTAATTGATAAGACTTTTTTATAAAAATTTAAAGAAAGATAAATGGTACCCAAGCTGGTAAAAACATCAATTTAAAAGAGTCTGGATAATTCGGATAATCAGATATCCGAAGCTCATCTAGTTGCAGAATTCAAATATCAAACTTCTCAACTTGTTATCCAAACCTTTAATCCAAAATACATGAATTTTGTCGGATAACCATACATCAAGGCCCTTAGCTACATTACATTTTTGGATAGCTTAAGGAAATCTAAATGATCATAATTATTTTGATGATTCTCAATATCTAAAAATCAAAAAATACATGATTACGGATAAATAATCCGAACTCTTGAACGATGGTTTACAAAAGGATACTTAAATGAGATAGCTGTCCGGATATTTTTTGATAGCTTTGTATCCAAATTCAAATTGGAAATCTGAAATATCTTGATATAAATGTGATACTTAATATTCGAACTAAATACAAATATATGAATATCAATTTTTCTGCGGTTACCCGGATAAAATCAAAATATTCGGATAAAGGAAACAACTTCCAAAATAACCAAACATAAAGTATATATTCGGATAGTTAAATGAGAAATTTTAAATCCAAGCTTTCTGGATAGTAAATGGTATTCGAATATCCGATGCTGCAGATCCAGGTTTTACATAATTGAACGAAGTATTAAGGATTGGATAACCAACCCTCTAACCCTCTAAGTGATATTGGTTATACTGGTTAAATAATACTACTCAAAATATTGAAGATATAACCAAAGAAAATCCGGATAAAGGAACGGAAACCCAAAGAATCACGATAATAGTGAATATCGAGATGCTGAAATAAGAGACGGTCCACAAGACCTGAGAATTGCCAGATAACTTGTTTTAGTGTCAAATTTGATTCCATGTTCCCCTTCCCTTTTTCCAATAGATCTTGTAAGGTTTGGTTCTGGTTTATAGATCTTTTTGTGCTATTTATTCATTGATGAAATAATTTTGAAGCATGCCTGATGCATTTAACAACCAAATACGGCCCTGGTCGTAATTCAAAATCATCTAACATTTCAAAAACCGCTAAATGTAGGATAGGTTGTGGTATTCGCGGAATTCTTTTAACTTTCCTCTATTATATTATAACCCTCTTTTTTTGGCTGATTTCCTGACAGGTATTCATTTATTTTTTTCTTTTTTATTTTTATGCTCGTTTCAAAAGATTTAGCACCTGTCTGGACGAAACGGTGGTGTCGGTGGCAATGGAAAATGGTGGTAGTGGTGGTTATCCACATTAAAGGAAATGCCATCATCGTCGTCGTCGTGGACGCCACCGGGGCATTCGGCGGCGCACCGCTTTATAAAACCGTTTTCAGATACAATTGTTCCTATAACTACCTTTTCTCAGTAAATGTGAATCGGAGCGTGATATAAATTTACTGTTTGCGTTCATAATAAAAGGGTATCCGTGAGTTACGTTCTCGGGTGACATGGCATTGCTTTTTCGGTTTCTACAATTTTATTATTATTATTTTTTTTATATATATTGTTTATATGCAGTTAGTAACTGTATACAGTATGTAAGGTATCTACTTTGTGTCTGCGCAATATCCGGTTTTAACCCATATCTTCGTGTATATCAATGCAGATATGAGCAGCGATAAAGTTGAAGTTACCTACATACCTCGATATATATACGTGAGAGCTATATGTGCTACCCACATGATATTATTTTGTCAATAAGGTAACGTTACAGTAGAAATGTATAGATAAGTGAATTTGGATACCGATGTGGTAAACTTTGTCGTCCTTGTGCGGTTTAATTGCCTAAAGGGGAACTTCCAATTTTTGCTTTTCCATATATCTTATACGTACCTATGCTATCCTACATTTTAGTCGTCACATAATCCTTTCAATTCGGTCGGTTGAGTTCACTTAGAGGTAGAGGTCAGCCGAAAAGGATTTGTGGGTGAACAATTTCTGCAAAATTTGCACTGTGTGTGAAGCGATGTGTCGGAAATGATAGTGAATTTGAGGTTGAGATTTTTTTTTTGATAATATCAAAATACCCGCATGTAGTTTAAATCGAAAAATTCAATTATATCGATCTGGATGGATTATTTTTATTATTATTGCTCAAACGTTTGGAATTGTTTTTGATCAGATTAGATTTGCAAAAGTGAATAGATTTTAGTCTCAAAGATATTGGGATTTTGGTAAGGAATCCTTAATTTAAACATTGTGTTTAGTAAAAGGACTAATGAGGCTTATAATGAGGCTTTTAATTTCAATCAGAATTAACACTAATGATGCGATGGGGAAGAAGCCTAAGAAAATCAATTACTTTTGGTTAAATATAGATTTGGCTTTACCAGGAGTAGAATTTCTAATTTAAAATGACTTTTCATAATTGTACTTGAAAGTTCGATTACAGGATTCGCAATGTGGTTCTAAAATTTAGTGCACTGTTTAAATGAATAATTCAAACACCACCGGTAAATCAACGAAGCACAAGATCTACCAAAAACATTTTACCAGTGTACTTGGCGAATGACGCGCCGGAAGAAAAATACGAAGTGCTTGATTTCGCGTTAATCACAAGAGCTCAATCTTTCACAGTCTAAAATTCGTTCAAAATTCAACTGACCTAGGACCGGAAAGGTAGCGACAAATGACAACAAAGTGATGTGTGCTCACTGAATGGTCTTTGGACGCGTTTGAAATTCACACGAATTTCCATGGAGAAATTATTCACAGCTATGAGGTGCATTTCAAAGATCAATGGTTATATCAACAAACAAAATTTGGAATCGAAACCAATCCAATTGAGATTTAAGGGCGTTCAATGCATAGTAAAAAGGTCACAGTTTCATGTGTATTTTAGGAAGGCGTTGCTGGGTTTATTGGTTTTAAGGTTTCTAGAATCAAATGCATCGTTTAAAGAATATTGAGCCAAGAGGAATATGAACTTTAAATAAATTTTGTTTAACAAATAATAATATCAGGATGTTGAAAAAGAGCTTAAAAAAAATTCAATGAAATGAATAAAAATTACATTTATAAGCATTTAACAAAAATATTAACTAGGAATCTAAAAAAACGAATACAAAAATTATATTTCCATTCAAAAATTTTAGGAACACAAATAACATTACTTGCAAAATAATTTCGTACTTGGAAGCAGTCAGTTTAGTTTGAAGAAATATTCAACTGACTGTTGTTTTTGTTTACATAATGAATGTCTCGAGAAATTCAAGTTTGAAAAAGTGTTGGCAGAAAGTACACAGTAGAGAACCATCATACGTCAGACGAAAATTTGTCTAAAGTGTGATATTCAATTCAAAAATATCAAGTCACCATCGAAATCAACAGCTCAATCCTTCTTTAGTTGCATTATTTACACGGGATTTTCAGTTGGCCACTTTTGCCTTTGAATAAAGTTTTGTTTTTTGAACTATAGCAGGAATTATTAAAAAATAGAGTAATAGCCGAAACAGCCACATAAATTACGTTGCAGAACTTATTGGGATTGCAAATGTTTGAATCATTTTATTCAAAAAACTAGAAAACTTCTTTTTGATTGGTTACACAAATTTAATACTTCGACAACAAATATTAAACTTCAATTTATTAATTGCTATTTTAAGTTCTTGAGTTGACAGTTTTTAAGAATATCAACATTAAGTTCGGAGTATGCGTTGCATCGAAGCTTTTATTTTAAAATAAAAGATAGTATAAGGGCTTGATGAAAAATCCTTTATGTTTGTAATTATTTGTGCAGATATCTAAAATTAATTTTTTTTTAGGTCAACTCTTCCTAAATCATAGCCAACTCTTCCTAAATCATCCTAACCTTAAATCAAATATTTTATAGCACAATAAAAAGTACTAAGCAAATAATGAAAGTTAAATATTTCAAAATTTAAATAAATATTAACAAAGTTAACATAAAAATGAAATTGAAAACTTTTTCAGCACCAAAAAAAAAAGAGATTGCTAATTTAAGCACCTATGTGTTTGAGTATACTTAAAACCAAAAAGCTGCCACTTCATTTCAGTATGTCAAGTTAAGGTATTATTAATTTGATGTACTACTTTAGTTAAGAAGCTCTCCAGAAGACTGCACACCTTGTTTCCAGTCCCTTTTGTAATAAAAAATTATCTAATTACCTACTGACCTAAAAAAAAATAACAACTTTAAACACACAAAATAAACTCGTAACATAAAATAAGATTACCTACTAAACATTCATATCCGCAAAATAAATAAAATATCCTTGTTTAATCTTTCTCTTCACAACTTAAGTTTAATCCTTTTTGCTTACTTTATAAATATTCATATAATTTATTTCTTGTATTATTTTTGTTGTTGTTGTTTTGTGTTTCTGTGTTTGTTTTTTAACAATGCCATTTCGTGAAAAGCCTTTTTCATCTTCTTTATCGCATGGAATAGGTTAGGTTGGTATGTATGTGCAAGGTAAAGGTACTTACTGAACAGAAAAAGAGTCGTCACATTTATGAGTACGATGCCGTGTTAATTTTTCGAGTTTTTAATTCTTATTCACATTTTCAGGAAACGTCAATTTCATGTTTATGGCTCATACCTTTTTGCATAATGTTTCTAAATGAATACGGCCATTTTGCCATTTCAAGTGATGTTGTTTCCGGAAGCAAAACAACAAAAATAATATTTTGTTTTATTTTGTGTTAGGTAAAATGGCAGAGTCCTTTCTGTTATTTTTTGCTAAGCGATTTCCTCAGAGACGTGCCAAGTGTTTTTTTTTTTGTTAAACGAAAAATTAAGGTCTGGCCTCAATCCTTTATTCTACATGAAGGCACTTAGTGCGTTGGTAATGTTTATGGAGTTTGTCAAATACTTCTTTTTTGCGTTTGTTTGTTTGAGTGTTTCTCCTAAAATAAGAGATTGTTTCTTAAAATTAATTTATATTCATAACTTTTACAATAAAATATACAACGTATACAAACAGAAACGAATCTTTCAAAATTACCTTAGGTAAACATTTCATCTTTTTTTCATATTTATGTGTCTTTGCGGTCTCTTGGAATAGATTTTAAGCTTTAAAAGGTTAAATTTATATAACAAACGAATGCCAAAAGAAGTGTTAGTAAACGAAATTGACAAGAGTTATGTGGTTTTGTTTTTAACAGTTCAATGTTGTCTGATTGCCATGAATAGAATATTTTAAATTAATACTCTTTGTAAATTTATAGTTTGTGGTTAGAAGTTTAGACTCTCACTTTGATGTGTTAACCACATATAGATAATTATAATTGGCTTTGACATAGTGGTGGTAAGTGAATTAAAAAGATGTATTTTTTGTTTTATGGTAAAATAAAACATCAAAGTCATAACGACCAGAATTTATCTTGAAAATATTTGTTCTCTTTTAATTGATGGAACCTTATACTTTTTTCACTCAATTAAACATTTATATTAATAAAATTTTAATTTTTAGAAATTTTATATGTAAGTTTTTATTTGTTCGAGTAATTGCAGGGATGTAGGAGACCTACAGTTTATATGGCGAATCCGAACGGCTAATTTGAGAAAGCACTTTTTCATGACAAGAATTACTCTTGGAGAATTTGTCAATTCCTCGCAAGAGGCAGTACATATGAATAAAACTTTAGGTAGCACAGGCAGGGATCAAACAGAAGACCCCTCGCATGACAGTCTAACCCACTAACCATCATGCCACAGGTACTTCATTCCAGCACTTACCTCCTTCAAATAGTAATTATAACAGAATGTAAAAATCGTGAAGTTGAACTTACCTGTAATGAAAAGGAAAAACAAAATATGAATTACTTTCATGTTGTATTGGTACTTAAATATCTGAAATCTTTAAAATGTCAAAATTATTCATTAATTTTTATAGAGATACCGATTGAAACTGATATTAAATTGAATTTGATTGGAACCTAAAATGATCATATTTAATTGAAGTATTGGTTTTTAAATTCGCATAAATGTAAGACATGTTGCTGTTTTGTTCACTCTAAAACCAACATAAGATTTTTTTTAAAAATCTTAAAAATGTAATTAAAATTAGGTCTGGAAAAATAAATTATAGGTAAAGGTTTTACTTTGCACCAATATGAGCCAGAAATTAGAATATTGCTATCATCAATAAGCCTGATGATTCCCAATTGGCAACATTAATTATTCATATCGATGAAATGAAGATTCGTGGAAACACTGCGTTAAGAAATTTCTTAAAAGAACAGAATAATCGTAAAAACCTTATGACATAAAAGGAACATACTACATAAACTTTTCAGACCGGACATTATATTATGTTATGCTTTCCTTAGTTGCTTACTATTTCAAAACCTACTTTTACTATGGAAGACGAAAATCCTGTGGATTATTAAAAGACACTTTTTAAACCAACGATGACGAAACTATTATAGTGGAGCCAAGCAAAGTGCAGTCAACCTTTCAAAAACCACCACAGACGAAGAGATAGAATTAGTATTGCTTTTAACCAGGATGTGACCCCAATTTATAGTTGATCGAATTTTTTTATATCGAGAGAATGCAACAACGTCAAAATAAATTTCTTTAAAAGCTGAAAAAGGAAAAAGTGAATAGACTTTATTTTTCAGACTTTATTTGAAAAGTGGAAAGTTAAAGTGTTTCACCAAATACAACTTTGCAATTAAATCGTATTTTAAAAAGTTGCAAAGTAAAATTAAGTTTGTGTTTTTAAGATCGAATTAAGATCAAAATTTATTATTATCGTAAATAATGCAAAATGATTCAATTTGAAGAAAATAATAAAAAATAAGCCGTCTTGGAAATTGTAAAAAATTAACTACTTTGAATTCCTTGAATAAATGCAACTCCGTGATATTGGGCTCTATTCCCAGCTTAATGTATTGTACACAAAAGTTGTTGCAGCACAAATGTAGATATTCCTTGGCTATTAAGTTGTAGTTTATTTCCAATTTTAGACAACACAAATCCGGTGGTATTTTTCGTTCTTTTTTTATCGAAATATCATCTCCGATTTCAAAATTGATTCTTAATTGACTTTTTGGTGCCTATTTTTAACTTATTTGTTTTATTTACAAATGCTTTTCAAAAGGAACATTTGTATTTGCTATAAACTGTCAAATTCAATTGAATAACTACAAAATCAGACATTTTTTTTAAATTGAGATGAATCAAGTTGTTAACCCTAAAATTTAAAATTCATGTTCTTTGGTAAATTGTTCAGAACTGATAAAATAGCATATGTCCTATCGATTGTCTTGTTAACTATTATTTACTTCTTCATTTTCAAAACGGTTCATATATTTTCTCACAAATTTTCTAGAACTTTTCAAAACAAACTCCTATTTGCAAATGAAAATTTTAGGTATAATTTTCAAAATTCATTATTTTTTGAAACAAACAAAGCAAATTATTTTCAATAAATAAGAAAACTTTACGCATTTCAGAAAAGAGTTTGCACTTTGCGAATTTAAGTTCAGTGAAACGTATTATGTAAAAGGGAAAACTTTCCAATAATTTACTTTTTGCAAACTTTCATTTGGTTTAACGTAATTTGCAAAATAAAAGTGCAAAGTTTCAAAAGGAGAAGTAAAAAGTGTTTGGTGAAGCAGGGCCCTGGTACCTTGTCATATTCAAACGCGATAAATTTGTGAAATTGAAAATTAAGTAGTTATTTCCTTAAGAATTCATTCAAAAAGCATCTGTGGAAAAATCAAATAAGATGTAATGTAACATTTTAGAGTTTTTTCAAAAAATTAAAAATGTTCAATTTTTAATATTAGTTAAAGATTGTACACAAAGTGGCTTTATAATGAATTGGTATTAATTTGGAAGCAATAAACTTAATTTTTTAATAATCCAAATGTAAACAAAATAGATTAAAAAATCAATAGATTTAAGGATAAAGTTATGCTTTAAATAATAATGTTTATTAACTTATAATATTTAAAAACAAAAATAGTAATACGTTTTTTTATTACCAAAAAAAAAATTAAAAATATTGTTTTTTTTTTAAATCAACAGATTGGTGTGAAATGTACTGCTATATATAACATATCAAAACATTGCAAGCCTACAACATGGGTATCAATTTTCTGTAGGTTAGTTGTTCCATAACAATAATTTTGATGGCTTCAAGTAGTTCTAAAAATTAGTAATGTATTTTCTCTCCTTTTTTTAATTTTAACAATAAAATAGCATAAGTACGATAAGTTACCGATATTTCCATGGGTTTTAATTTTTGACAATTTTATTTTTGACACAATTGTTTGAATTTATTAAAAAAAAAGTATCTACTGTGCTTTTTAACACTATTCTGTTTTTCCAATATTACTCCACTTTTTTTAACATACCCGGGTTTTGCTAAACACAAAGTCCAAAGATGTCCGTTTCACAAGACTGTTCATTTAATCATCTGGACCTTTAGGAACAACACTCACGGTTTCAGATTTAATTGCAAATGGGACGATGATGTTGTTAGCTATACCAATCAGTGATTTTTGAAGATGTAAATAAGCCTCATGAGGACTGTTGTCTTTCTTAAAACAACAATTCTTCCTGTAATCATAACTAATCAGTCAAATATGGGCTTCATTGCTAAAGATGAAGTTTTGTGAACAGAGCTCGAATAATACCAATTTTTAATTGTTGTTCTTGTGTAAGGCCGCGGCCACGCAGTAAGCGGCTGAGCGGCTGAGCGGAAAAAAAAAATATAAAACATATGAAATCACATAGAAGCGGCCACGCAATGAGCGAGCGGCGAAACAAAATTCTGAGCGGCTAAGCGGCGCCGCTCAGCAACCAAACCTGTTTTAATGCTAAGCGGCGCCGCTCAGCAACCAAACCTGTTTTCTGGAGCAATAGCAATAGCAATTCTTTGTTTTATTAATCTAGGACGCACTTTTTCAAGCAGCAAATCAAAAGATTCGATAGACATACGTAGATATTGCCAGAATCTATCTGGAAATTTTTGTAGATTTAAAAATAAATGATTAAATTCTTCAAACTCCGATCTTAATTGATTAATCGGATGAACACCAAATCGTCTTCGTTTTTGTAAACGTTTAAGTAAGTTGTACAAAAACAAACGATTTTCCGCCAGTAAAATACGGCGAACTGTTCTTGACAACGGCATTTTAACTACTAATCGCTCAAAAGCAGTCGCTCAGTGCCTGGCCATACGTCGCAAGAGTTGCCGCTCAGCCGCTCAGCCGCTTAGTGCATGGCCATACGTCGCTTAGAGTTGCCGCTCAGCCGCTTGCCGCTCAGCCGCTTAGCCGCTCAGCCGCTTACTGCGTGGCCGAGGCCTAAGCCTTTTTATGAAAGTTCGCCAAAATTAATTGGGAACAAATTCAAAAACATTTCATTTGTATAATATTAGTTTTAAAAGTTATATAAGAAGTTTTAAAAAACGCACGATAAAAGTAAAAAGCTAAAACTCGGCTTTATTGCATAGCCCAGTTTTAGCTTTTAATTCCTAATTTTTATTGATTGAATTTCTTTGCCTGAAATTGATTTAAAAGTCATCATATCACGCATAATATTAATATTATTAGTATCGTGTAAAGTGTGCATTAGAACAGTGTTTTTAAAGTCGACCAGTTTTGTTCAGAAGAATCCCACAAAGAGCTTCGACTTAGTATAAAAATATAGAAAAAAAAAACATAATCTCAAAATTTAAAATCTGAAACTAATCTTTTCATGAGTTAAAAAATTCTGCTATTTTTATAATGTTGTAAAAATGTGAGGTCATCACGCAAATACTAAGCTTTAAAAGGAAAAACAAACTATCGTCAAAATTCTAACAAGTTTTACACTGCTGTTGCAAAATCACTAAGTTTTCCATAATTTTCTTTCTCTGAATTGAACAACACCTACAAAAACCTGAATGTAGGTAAATTTGAAATAAATTGAAATCCCTCAATACATTTTCCAACACCTCTGTTATACTGTTCTTAAAGTGCTTAAGCTAAGTCATGACATTTATTAATGTAAACAGAGCAAGAAAAGGAGATGAAAAAAAGAAAAAATAACCATAAAGTTAAGTCCACGTACCTACTGAAACGTATGAAAAGGTACCTTCCTTCTATACGCTATATAATACAAAATATAGGTATCCAAGTTCGTCTTATTTTTTATATAAGTATAGCTGCATACATATAACAACACTAACAAGAGTGTGTCACATTGCATCGCCTTCCGGATGAATAAACATCCTTTCATGGGAAATATTAAGAAAAACTAAAAAAAAAAAACAACACTCCATTTCCCTGACACGTACATAGGGAAGGTTCGTATGTATTTATACTTTTTCTTATTTTTATGGTTTTTATACTTTATACTAATTTACAGAAAATTTTCTCTTCACACATCTTTTGAGCTGTGTATAGTGTGGTAAGGAGGTAAGGACCTTTAAAGTACAGCACAGATAGGTATAGGTTGTGAAAATAACAAAGAAAACTTTTCTGCGTTAAGCTTCCAATTTTCGCCACCACCACACCACTGCCAAAGTGTTGTGGCAGGTTGGTATACAACCTCCAAGCTTCATTCTTCAAGAGTAAAAGTGTAAAACACTCACGTACACACCGCTTTTAGTCTTCTTTTCAAAAAACAAACAAAAAAAATTTAAAAACAAAGTGAAAAAGAACAAGCTGGTTGTTTTCCAAAAAATACAGAAAATAAAGGATAACAAAAAGCGCAAGAAACATATACTTAACAGTTAGCACCCGTTTCGATTAACCGAGGTGGAAGACGCAAGCTTCACAGAGTAGTCAACTTAAGCCTTAAAGGGTTAAGATATTAAGTTTTGGGATGTACGCTGTACGCGCGTACATCCTTTCTTAGATTCTTTATTTTCTTTTATTTAAGTCCTTTAAGGATGGATGGCCTTGCTTTTTTTTACTTTGCCAACACTTTCGCGCAAGGCCTTCGATTTTATATAGGTACAGAAAGATATAGGGCTCTGTTGCTGAGTTATTACCACTTCTCAGAGAGCATCCATAATAAATGGAGCTTTGTCCCAAAACTACGCCCGTCCTTTTTACCGAAAGAAGGTCCTTCGATTTAGTTGAATATTTTAGTTTTTTTTGGCATTTTCATGTTTTATTTTTTCACTTCTGGCTCCTGCCTGGTTTTTCTTATTAAGCATTCAATTTGTTTGCGATTGTTATAGTCGTGTGAATGTGTTGCTTGGTGGTGGTGACAGAGGAGTAAAAGGACGAAAACAACGTAGAGAATAGAGAGTGTAATTTGTGAGCGAGAGGAAATTGCAATATTACTTTTTTGAAAGTCGCTGTGTCCTAGGAGATTTGGGATTCAGATTTTTGTATATCCTCGTAGTCTGGCCAGGAAATAGAAATCCATTCGAACAAGGATGTGTGTCTTTTTTGTTTTTGTTTAATCCACACATTTTAAGAATCACCATGCCGTGAATGAATGGTTTTGATTTGATGCTTTGCGTTGCTGCATGGACTGAAGGACGACAACGCGAAAAAAGTGTAAATATTAATTGTTAACAGCGAAGAATGCGCTCAACTGTTCTTCACAATTTTTTGATTTTTTGTTGTCATGAATTGTTTTCATTTTGCTCAATGTTTTGTTTCAAATTTCAATTCATTTCAAATCAATATAGGTGTATTCATGTTTTTTAATTTTTGGACTTTGATTTAACTAAATTGAATCAGGACAGAAAAAAAATGGAAAATTGGAATATCCAAATCAAGAAAAATATATAATTAAGTTTTATGAAATAATTTGGTAATAATATTGTTTCGTAATGAAAGGAAATTGATCAAATGTCCTTAAAAAAAAACAGCTTACAAAAACAAAAGCTGATATTTTTTGTTTCTAGAAAACAAATTTATTGGCCAACGATTGAGATATTTGCTCCAAAATGCATAAAATATTCCTGGATTGTTCCCATTGATATGTATCTGTATGTACCTTCTAATTTAAGTTGATTTGCTTGAAATGAATTTGAATTGCATTTGCATAGGTATACATTTCAAAATAGACACAATTGAAAGGACATTTGAATTTTTCAGTGCTTTTAGTTGAGGATAAAAGATACCTATGGTTGTTTCGTTCGTTATGCATTCATAACAAAAATAGTTTTGATCGATATTTTGGATTAATCTGACAAAATTCTAAAATGTATCATGAAGATTTATATTCGATACTCTGTTTTTGTTTTCCTATTCTAGATTAGTTTATATGATGCAGACTAAACTAAAAAAAGGTATGGGAACAATATCATTTGAATTTACTTTTTGTTTCTATGTCATATTTCTACGATATTTTGTTCAAATGCTTTTTTTTAAAGTAAAACGAAATTATTCAAATATTATTCTAAACTTTTTGGAAAAACTATAACAAAAGTTTTTAAAATTTTACAACACGTGCTCGGCTTAGAGCAACTTTACAGTTTTTGTAGTGCAAAATATTGATGAAATAATAAAATTCTTCATGTGGATTTGTCTTAATTTATGGAAATTTAATATCACGTGTAAAAAATTAATTCCAAAAGGCTTAAATTTAAAAAAAAAGTGTTAAGGCATATATTTTAAGCTCTTTTCTACTATCTATTAACAGAAAGGTGATTGCAATTTATTAATACCATGGCGTATACGTACTCTTGTGTTATTGTTTTGGCTATGGAATAACAATTAATTTTTATGAAATAATGCTTAAAAAAGAATCCCAGAACTAAAAAGTATAGCCAAATTTGTGACTATACTTAATGTGTCCTTTGTTTGAAACTTTTCTTTATCTTAAATTAAATTGTATGGATAAAACGAGAACCAAACGGCACTTTGTAGAACACATCATCATCCCACGTGGAAGAGATGTGAATTTGTTGTTACCCTCCACCACGGTTTTATTCCTCTGAGTCCAAGGATGAACCCATGAGTTCGTAATCGCTCAGAAGAATCATGTTTAACTCGTCCTCAGTCTCCATTAAGGATAGACTGTTGTCGACTTATTTAGAGTGATTGGAGAGGGCATGGGTGCACCGTCACCCTCTGGTGGGAGCAAAGACGACGTCCCAGGCCAACCAAAAGTTCACATTCGATTGTTGTTAGGGGCCCGCTAACAGCGATAGCCGTATTTTGTTTGTGTATTGGAATTTTGATGGATTCGAAACTATATTTTATAGAGCCATTGGTCAAGGCAAGAGGAGCCAAGGATTCTTGACTGTCTTCCAGGTATGCGTCAGCAGGGATGGATAACAAACCTTGATCATTTCGAGAATGTTCTCGATACCAGGATTTTTGATTGGAATCCAAATGCGGGCACTAGGTCTGCTAGGAAGGTCTTCCTTAGCTACAACATCGAGCTTCGCACCTAGCTAAACTTCACTTAACCTGCTGATCGCCAAAAATAATTAGTTTGACATGATTCTGATGCCACCCACCATCATTTATAAAGGGAAGTGATCCTGGAAGCTCTCTCAAAATGCTTAAAAAGCCACCCGAGAGCTTAACCTTGATCAGCTGCCAACGATCAACTGAAATTGTGTCATCATCATCGCTCCTGTCAATTACCGCAACCACGGCTTTGCCCCTCGTATCGTCACTGAAACTGAATTGTTTCCTAAAAGGATTGAGGGGAGTGCTGGTGTTGTGCGCACGAAGGCGTTTTGGTGTCGGTATGGCTCCCTTAAGAGACCTTTCTCTTTTAGACGTGAAAGCTTTGCTTCAGAAAGAACACTATTTGCCGATTTAACGTAAACGGTTTGCTGCGGTGTCCTTTCAGCCTCCAATGATTCACTAGAGGCCTTCAGGATTCTCACAGCTTGCCGCCTTTGTTTATACAGGCTTTTCGAGAGTTGCCATTTTCCATTTCTGGATGTACTCTCAGTAGTAGTGGTGGTAGGGCCATTCTTCATAACATTGGCACTGCTGAAATAAGGTATCGCTTCCTTTCTACTATCGTTGCAGTTAACAGCAGAACAGGGTCCATGGATTGCCACTACTCTCTTTTCTGTGTTGGCCGCAGGAGATAAGGCGACAGTCTTTGACGCTAAACTGCCACCCGGTCTTAAAGAGATACCGGTCTCATAATCGTTTCTTTTTTGCTGTTCATATTTGGTCCCACGAGTTGCGAAGAAAGAGAGGTCCGTCTGTACAGAGAATTGCATTAGACAAAAAAGGTTAGTTAATCCGGAGGTCCACAGGTATCCGGATACTCCGTTAGAAACTGAGCTATTTTTAAATTGGGCCCGATAAAGTGTTTGGAAAAGAAGAGATATGGTAAGGAGTAAGTTGATGTTAAGAACACCATTCTGATATGATTAGGATCGGTAAACTAGGTAACCTAGGGCAGGAAGAAGCACCTATAACTCTTGAGCACTTAAAAACCAACATTCGTCGAGCTATGGCTGAGATACCGCCCAATATGTGTCAACAAGTGGTAACAAATTACCTCAAGAAAATCGATGCTTGCAACAATTCGAGTGTTGATCATTTAAATGATGTGTGTGTAATATGTGTTTTATCAAAACCTCAAAATAAATAAACTTCCCCTAATTACAAAAATATGTGCCTAAGACGTTTTGGTTGCAGCCTTTGGTTTGCCAGATGCATTTCATTAATTTAAAACCATACAATTTATCCAATGCCGACGGGTCTGAGACTTTAACATTATTAATGTATTTTTTGTGCTGGGCCTTTACAACCTAAAATCTTACTTAACTCTCCTGAAAAGTATTTCAGGAAGATCTATCGTACTACGTAGATAAAGAATAACTTAATTCCGTATTTTTTTTTTCTATCATAAAAATATTCAGAAATTTAAAACCAATGTTTGCAATGTGTTTGGTATAAAAAGGATACTACCTACAAAGCAATTAAGTGCAAGCCATTGTTAAGAAAAAACCAGGAATGCAAATGTCAATAAAACCAACGAGATTTTCCAAAACTACCGCGAATTCCAGGTCTAAAAATAAAATATTTTTTGTCCCGTGTCGGACTCTGATTTTGCACACTCTTTATTTCATTATAATTTGTATATAAAGACTTTTAATTAATTTTCCCAAGTTTTTCATTAATTAGTATTTCATTTCACATATTGACTTTTTAAAACAGTTATTCCTAAATATTAAAAACGGAGAAATGTATACTTTCAATCCTTATAAGCATCACTTAAAAAAATCAATATTTATCTTAAACAAAGTATTACATTTTAACTAATAAAAATATTATTTGAAAAACAAATATTTCATTTTCATTTCCATAAGTAGCTTTTTTATGCATCGAGCACACAAAAATAAAAAATAAAAAAGCCCAAACCAAACCGAAAATATTATGTAAACAAAAGTCCTTTCAGATACAAACATAAAACCTCTTTTAAACGATTTCAATACAAAATTAATATTATAGTATTTCAGGTCATTTTTAAATAGTCTTTTTTTTACAGATTCTGAATTAACTAATTGTTTCTCAAAAAAAAATATTTTGCTATTGTTTTAATTTTAATAACCAATTAGTAAAAATCATTCATATTTTAATTGGTATAGAGGTACTCAAATAATTAAAAATTTGTTTTATAATGAATTTAATGTCTATGTGAACAATAAATAAACATACTTACTATTGAAGCTTTATGATTATCCCTGTATTAATTGTGGTTCATACAAAAATTGCTTTTTTTAAGCTTCCATTTGATTTAATATTTTTTTTTTTTTTTTAAATTTAATTTCCAATTGATTTAAATGATTTTCAATTAAACTTAAACGATTAACGGAAATCTTTATTTAAAGGTTAATTGTTTGCATTATTTAAAATGCTTAATTGAATACTTGACTCTTGAAAAACTTATAAGCAAATGAACAGAAATTTAGTGAAATTTCCAAAAGGTACTCAGCTTTAAGTCTACTTTCCTTTTTGAATAGAATCCTGTCTAAATAAGTAACTTCTATTCTATAAACAAAAAGTAATTACTTCTTTTTTAATTCAGTTTTAGCTATTCAGCCAAATGTAGGTAAGGTATTCCTCCATCAGAGCAATTTCATTTAGTTTCGCTTCAAAGCTATAAAACTATTTGGCAAAGTAGAAAGTGTGCCTCAATTTCAAAAAGGGTATATAAAGGCTAGCTATAGAAGTTGAGTATTTAAAGTTAATTTTCACATTTGGATTAATCTCTAAAGATAATTAGTTCAATGGGCTATAAAGGCTATTAAGCAGATAATTGAATAAGTAAGAGTAGGTATATCGCTTTCATAAAGGGTTCCTCTTTTCCATAATACGCTCGACTCTCGTGTATACGAAAAGCAGTTGAGATGATATACCAAAGTACTACAACTTAAAATGATGGTAGATATTTTACAAAAACAAAAGTTTTTAAATGAAGAGCTGCTGTCGAAAGTTTCAGTAGCAAGGAGAAAAAAAAATGATGAGTAAACATTTTTAGAGTAGGGGATACATTTTTTTTGTTTTATAAAATTACCATGTCTGGTAACCTATATATAGGTACATTAATGTGGTATGTGATGTACATAAGTTAAAGTTTTGCTGAAGATTAAACTTTTGTAAAAGAAAATCGATTTCACTGTAATTAGATAACTGAAAATTTGAATAATGTTTCTTTAAAGTCAAATAAAACAAAACAAAATGTGTGCCCTATACAACAAAAGACCTTTCCCAGCGAAAACCCAACTTAGCCACTTTAACCTTATTGTCAAAACTCCTACCTGATTTCAATATAAAACAAAATTAGAAAAACAAAAGAAACACACTTCTTTTTTAATGGTTTTTATATCGATGTCTAAGAAAGTTGTTTTTGATGAGTTAACCTTCAAAAAAAAAAATGGAAAAGTTTTAAAATGTTTTAAGATATACTTTCTAGAACTTTTAAGAATCTATGAGAACTTTTTACTTTTATGTACTTAAATCTAATAGAAGTGTCATAAAGTTAAATTGAAGTCTACACACATAACACGTCGTATACTTTTTAAACAACTGCAAGTGAATTTTAATGACAGGAAGTATTAAAATTAAATAATACGGATTTATAAAGTTTTTAACAGAAAAACCTAAGAAAATTTCATGTCTTGAAGTAAATTGAACTCATGTCATGTATTTATGAAAATTGAAAGTAAAATGTAGTAATTTTAAAGTGTTAAAAAGATATACATTCTTAAACTTATTTCAGTCAAATAAGGAATTTTAACTTAAAAATTAAGGTGCACTAATAATTAAATTTTAAACTCTAAACAATTTAAGGGTAGTTATAACTCTTTCATAAAATATAAAATAGAAATTTAAAGAAAATGAAAAACTTGGTTTGGTTCATTTAAGCAGATTTTTTTTACTGCACAACTAAGTTAAGGGCACAACAATTTTTTTATAAAATATTTTTTGAATTATTTAAAATAACTTTAAAATGCCCACCCAGTTTAGGTTTGTTTTTTTAAAGGAAGAGTATTTAAAAAATGATAAACAAATACTGTGTAATTTGAAAGTGTTTATTACTTAGAACTTAAGAAATTGTTTTCTAACAGCTTAGTTAAATTCTTTAAGAACAATGATTTAAAGAATTGTTAAATATAAAAGACTCAAATCAGATATTTCTATTGGGCTTTACAAAAAAGGGGTTGTGACCCAGATTGATAACTTTTCATTCCGTCGGCCTCGCTTAAAACTTGAACACAGTATTTTATGTGAGATAAATACTTTTAAGTCAAAACGTTTGTTTTTTAAGGTTTTCGTGTTTTGGTAAAAAAAAGTTGTCATTTGAATGTTTCTACAAAATTAACTAAAATTGATTAATAATATTTTGCATGCGATGAACGAGATTTTCAGTCGAAAAACAATTTTAGTAGCATTTCTTGAAAGTTTTTACCATGTTTTAGTAATGTTTTTATTTTTGTAAAAAAACCTGTCAATTCGATCTTTCTCAACATTGTTCTGAATGTTTAAAGCTATATTAACTTCCCATAGAAAGTAATTGTAATCGAATTTTCTTGACGTTTCAAGGTCCCTAGAGTCGAAATAAAAGATTTTTAGAAAGATGTCTGTGCGTGCGTGTGTACGTACGTTCGTGAAGTTTTTTTTTGTCATCCATATGACTTCAAATAAATTATTTTCGACTCAAATATATTTTAAAAAAATATGAGATTGTGGCTTTTAACTAATTGTATCTTATAAGAAATCCTGTTTTAAACATTTGGTTAAATTTTAAGAAAAATTCAATTGACAGTTTTTTACAAAAAAAAATTGAAAACCTTAAAAAGAAAACAATACTTAAACTTGGTAAAATTTTATTTTCCATTTAAATATCTTTTCAAAATTTTAAAACATAAGATTCAATGTTGGAATGTTTTCATTCAACATTCAACATTCAACTTTTTTTTATAAAAATTAAACAGTCAGTTTTTTCATAAAAAAATAAAACCTACAAAAATAGTACGCAGAAGCTAAGTTAATTAAAATTGGTTTTTGACTAAAAATCTCGTTAGCAAATTTTGAAATCAAAGTATTTCATTATTTGCAAAATATTTAATTTAATTTTTTTAATTTAATTTTTTTTAAGAATAGTTCAACTGACAACTTTAAAAAAAGACACGAAAACCAACAAACTTTTAAGCAAGACAAATCGACAGACAGATATCCCATCCTCTTTTTTTATGAGACGGAATTAGTCTATAGGCAATATCTTTTATTTTAAACAATATGTTTTGTCGAAAATCAATGTTTACCATATTTTATGTTTTTAATGTTTCAAAGAAAACTGGCATTTCGTCACTTACCAGATGTCAAAAACTTTATTCTTTGTTGCAAAAAATTATTTTGGAGTTAAATAGTTTTTATGCATTTAAATAAAACCGTACCAAAATGTTAAGAAATATTTGACTTTTTTTAATTTTCTCGCACTCCTTTTTTTGTGTCGAGTTTTAAATTTTCAATGCCGTTTTAGGAAACGATCTTAAACGATAGCTTCAATTTTTTTTATTTAGCCTTTGCATTTTAAACATTAAATAATTGTCTAAATTATTCTGAAGTCAATTAAATGTTTGTTCTATGATATCCAAGAATAATTTTTTAATAACGTCCGATAATGCAAAATAAAATTTTATTAAAGATTTTAACCTTATAAACTGCACTAATTTTAAGTTAACTTCATTTCAAAACTAGCTCTTTCAATTTCTCTAAAAATACATTTTTTTTAATCTTTTACCCTATTTAGTCACTTAGTTCATTAAATTTCTTCTTGTCTAAAAAAGTTATTATTAATTTATACCTTTTTTTACATTAATTCCCAACAACTGTTGTAGTTTGCAACTTCTTCCGACTGCTTTGTTTAAAAAATTCACCTTCTTTCAATTTCTCTAACAATTTTTTTTTTAATCTTTCACCCTATTTAGTCCCCAATTTCATTAAATTTCTTCTTGTTGTTTTTCGCATTTCTTTTCAACAAATGTTGTAATCGTAACTTTTTCCGATCGCTTAGTTTAAAAAATTCACCTATAAAAATAAAACTTGGATACGTGCCTGCTTGGTAAAAAACCAAGTCCTCCCGACAATAACAAACACATTCTCAGGTTGTCAATTACATCGGAAACTAAGTCTTCAACAAATCCATTCGAATCCCAGTCGCAGATTTTTTCTCAGTTCATTCGTCTTATTCTCTGAATTATCTCGGTACCTACGGACGTTACTTTATAAAAAATTTAAACAAAATCTTACGCATGTACACAGAAAGAAGACGAACACGAAGAAGTTGAATAAAATAAAAGAACAAAAGTGGAAAGGGAAACGACCATAAGGAAACAACCTTATCACCACTCAATCAATTACAATTTATTTAAATACAACCATCACTCTGAGGGACCAGCCCTCTGGAAAATTGCCCTCACTCGGTGATGCGGGCGAAGGTATTGAAGCAATGGCTGCGGCGCGGCGTGTTGTCTTCTTAGAAAGCTAAGCTCCAAGGGATGCTAAGACAGTACCTCTGCCTCAAAAGTATGCGGAAGCATGTATTTTTTGTATTCCTGTTTACGTATGAAAATTTATTCTTTCCTAAGAAGAAGTACGACAACGAGTATCTCATTCCTGTCGTCATTGATGTAAAGTACATGTAGTTCGTCAGTTCGTCGATTGTAAGCACTGTAAGACCCTTGATTTTATATTAAAAAGACCTGAGATTTCACATCCTGTTCTGCGATTTTGAACTGTGTATAGATATTTGGAATGTCACTCGCTTTGCCAGGATGCTTGATGGTTGATGTTTGATGCCTCATCTCAAGAACTCATCCACGCCACATGAATGAGTAATGGAACTCAGCTGCGATGATAAAAATATCAACAACCACGAAAACAAAAACAAAAAAAGATACAAAATTCCTTTTTATGATTTTCGTGCCAAAAAGAAGAAAAACAAAAGCAAAAACTCTGGAAAAAAAGTAAAATAAACTACTCTGTGGTGTTGGATACTACATCATTGTTTATGGCTTTGCTCTTGAAATCCCCCTCATCTTGATTTCTGAGTTGTGAATTTTGATTTTGATTCAAGAGGGGTTGATGGATTCATATAAAAAGGAAATCAAAATGATATTCATGCATGAAGTTGTCATTACTATTGCACATTCATTTATTGTGTGCGAAACCCGACGATTGATGACGAATCCAACAACTGGAACATGATTTTATTCTTCTTCCCCAAGTCAAGTGGGGGTAAAGGTGGAAGAATCACGTCAGCAGTGGAAGAGTTCTTATGCTGTATTCTTAGGGGTGGAAAGTTTCACAGTACGGGGTGTGAGATTATGAGAATGCGAACGAAATGGGGATGTTGTAAAATATTCATACGTGTGGCGGTGTGGTGCAATTAAAACGAATGGTGCAAATTTATATGGCAACGCAAACACACATATTTTCAAAATGCTCTCGGAAAATAATTTAGAACGTGCTTTCCTGAGTTTTTTTTTTCAAAAGAACGTGTGTAACAAAAAATAAAAAAGAAAAACCTTCTTACCACAGATTGTTCTCCAGAGATGTGTAAATTTCCATTAGTCAATAACAATACATCAATTAAATGAGTCCCAGTTCAGAAATTTGTTTTGGTCCATTGGCTTTATCATAATACAAACGTATATGAAATTAAGTATAAGTAGGTACCTATGATAGTGATGTTTTGGTATCCCTAGTTAATTCACTATTATTTATTATTACAAATTATTTTTTTGTTAAACGGGATTCTGAGAAAAGGGTATTGCATAACAATGTGAGATGGAAAAACTTTTGATGTAAAATAACTATTTATCTTTAATGAAATTTAAGAGGGGGAGTTTAACAACGAAATGATATCTAATTACTTTGAAAAACTTCAAACTTTTTGGGTTTTGAAAGGGTTCTTTTTCAATAAATTTTTTTTAAGTATGTATGAGTATGCATATGGAAATCATTTTTAAGGTTTCTTATGAACTTATTATGTATTCTGCAGCATTGTTTTTTTTTAATATCGAAAGCTTTGTTTTTGAAACACTCAACATTTTATAGAAATTTCATGATAGTTATGCATTTCAAATTAATGGCGCAATGTCTTAAAAAATTCAGTTAAATTTTAAAGCCATTCAAGTAGTCGGTTAGTTTTAAATAATTTTTGCATCTTACTATAAGTCAATATTTTACAAGAGTCAAAACTAAAAAATGGATATACTTTTTGAGTTTTCAAATTAATGGGTTCGTTTCCTTTGTTTAGGTTTCTTTGCTTAATTTAGGAAATATAATATAAAATATTCACATTTGTAACATTTGTAATTATAAAAAAGGGACAATTGAAACTGAACTGTTTTGTAAAATGCTAGTAAATATTTTATTTTTCTTCATGCATAAGGATTAGAGGTTTGTCCAATAAGAGACATAAGGCATATGACATTTTTGAAGTAATAGATATTTTAAAATTGACAACTTAAAAAGAGGCTGGGATGTGACCCGCACTGATACGTCCAATTTCGTACCCGTCTGTCGATATATCGAAAAAGTTTACAAAATATCAGTAACAAAGTTTTGAATGAGATAAATAAAAGTTTGAAGTCAATATTTTTTTCTTATTCTGAAAACACTTGAGTTGAAAATCATTTATTATTAGGAATTTAACTTTGTAGGTTTTTGATTTAAAGTCGACTCTAAAGATGAGCTCAAGAAATACGGAATGACAATTTGAAACGATATAAATTATACTTTAACGCTTCAGTACCTTTAAAAGTAGCAAAATGCTTCTCTACCGCTTTTAAAGTAACTTTATATTTAAAGAAATTAAAGAGTAATGTTTGTTAAAGATGATTTTGAGCTTGTAAATCCTAAACACTATACAAAATTTGGACAAGCTTGCATTCGGTCGACCGCCCCAACAAAAACAAAAAAGAATGTTGTACATAGCATAGGACAAAATCGGCCTTTATCTAAGCTGGAAAAATGAATTTGCTATAAAGAAACAATAACATTTTTCGTCATGAAATATTATTTAAGAGCTTGCGCAAAAAAATATTGAAATCGTTTGATTAACTAATGAGAAAATTTAAAACAAAATAACGGGTCTAAGACGGGTAACCTTGTGGAGCAATACAAAAATATTTTTTTTTCTTTGAAAACAGCCAAGTTAAAAAAACAAAATTTTGGAAAACGCGAATCGCAATAAAGCCTCAATTTTTAAATTTGAACTAAATCAATTTAATGGCTTGGGCTATAGGGCGATGACAGACCAACTTTTTTCGACTTATCTGCCCACGTAATGTTATGTTTGATTAAAATTTCGAATTCAATTTTTAACTTCACATAGGAAGTTATTGTCCCTAAAATCGAAATAAAAGTTTTTTAGAAAGGTGTCTGTGCGTGCGTGTGTACGTACATTCGAACATCCGTCCTTTTTTTTGTCGTCCATAGCTCAAGAACCAGAAGCGATATCGATTTCAAATAAATTTTGTTATACAGATAAAAAGGCAAAATGATGCGGAAAGGGCTCTTAAAAAAAAACATTTTGGTAAACTCTAAATATTCTCACTAACCAATGATGCCAGAGACTTGAATTAAATGTATTATTATATATTGTAGTGTTATACCAAAAAGGTATATTTTTGGAAAAAAAATCCAATTAACGGTGTTTTTTACAAATAAAAAAAAAAACTGAAAAAAAAATTGTCACATCGAAAATTTTACGAACAAAAAATGGTTTTATCCCCAAAAAAAATGTGTGCAACGAAAAAAAATTGTTTAATATCTTATAAAATTTTGAAAAAGATCTTTTTTTTTACAAGAAAATTAATAAAAGTTGGTAAAAATTGATTTTCGACTCAAATATCTTTTTAAAACAACTTTGATCTTTTAAAAAATATTGTTTTAAAAAAAAGTACTAAAACTTGTTAAAAATTTACTTTCGTCTCGAATAGCTTTTCAAAAATTAAAAATATTGTCTTCAAACTTTTTTTTCACAGAAAATATTGTTTTCGATATTCACAAATTTCATTCATCCGATTTATAAAAATTTAAGAAATGCTACTAAAATTGGTAAACATTTGTTTTCGGCTAAAAATCTATCTAACAAAACTAGATTTTGAAATTGACAGCCTCTTTTTTTACGAATTCAGTTGTTTTTTGGTAAAACTAACTAAAAGTAAAAACTTGCATATGAAAGGAAATCCCTTAATTTCAATATCGGCTTCTGTTTCCGAAATATTTTAGTCGAAAACTTATTTGTAAATATTTTTGTATGGTGTGTTTCTTATTTCTTATTGAACGAAAATACATACGGTCGGTTTTTCAAATCAATCAAAAAAATCAACAACAACATTTTATTTTTTCTCGACGTCAGAAATCAATTTTTAATAATTTGGATTTTTCTAAAATTAACAATTTTAAAAATATTGCTTTTTTTTATAAAATAAAATTAGTTTGAAGCCAATACCAACAATTTCTGCCAGGATATTAATGTCGAAAATCAATTTTTATCAGTTTTTAGAAGTATTAATCAGTAACTTGTTTGGTTCCAGGGATATTTGAGGTCAAACAACTTTTACTTTTTAATTTTATGTGCATAATTAATTTTTGATAGACTTTTCTGCATCTTTTATTGTTATTATCTGTTAAACAAAATGTATTTGATGCATTCTTCACTTGGTTTTGAGGCATCTAGAAAATACGGAGTCAGACACGTACGTACACTCGCAAACCCACACACAGAAATATTCCTTTAAAATCCTTTGATTAAAATCCTACATTCTTGGGACCTTGAAATGTCGAAAAATGTCAAAAGTTTTAATTCGACAAGTTGGACCAAATAAAATAACTTCTTTTGGGAAGTTAAAAATTCGCCATCACCAAAAATGGAACGATACACGTATCAAAACCGTGTACAAAAATGGAAAACATCTTGCAGTGCTCTCAAAAGTAAAGAACTTTTGGACCGTCCCATCGAGACCAAAAACCCTAATTAACAGTGATTTGTTGTAATGGAGAAGCAATTCAAAAATAATTCTTGGATTTTCCAAGCTTCATTAAATTGCCTCCTCGAAGGTAAAGGATTGCCAGTTCACTGAATCTTCACTCAAGGTGATTTTTCTATGCATTTCATGAACCCAATCTTCTTTCATAAATTGAACCCTAAAAGCATTAAAAAATAAATTTATATACAAAATACAGTAATAGATATGGCGATCTCAAGCAACCTAGCCAATTAGCGCTGTAGTGCGCCCGCCGTTTTGAAAATACAGTAGTACTGTAATGTAGTTCGAAATAACAAACCTTTATTTTTATTTAAGCTTCGGGCTGCAGCAGAAATATTCTCATTTTGATTCTTTACAACTTTATTTATATATTTTACGATTACTTATCATTATTACGGGTGGTGTGATTTTATTTTACTTATTCAAAAATGACATTGGTGGCAACTGTTTTTTTTTCCGAAATGTGAATATATGTACTTTTATATTTATTTTTTTTAGACTCGACCCTCGAACAAAGCAACCTTAATTTTGCGAGATGTTTTCTGACCGTTTTATATTTCGAAAAAGTGATCACAATTTTCAACTTTGATTTTGTCATTCTTCACTTTTGGACATTTTTCTTTGAAGACAAGTAAAAGATAAGGTCTAAACCGATACTCCAAAATCGAGTCATTGAGGACATGCAGCTCCAAATGTATGAATACATGGAAAGCTTCTTAATACTTAGTAACTTAAATAAAAATTCTTTTGTAGAGAATTCAATTTTACTTGGTTTTTTCTGAGTTTAAAGATACAAAGATATTTTTTTTTTTTTGATTTTTGAGACCTGATTCTAAAAATAATTATCTATGTACAAACACATCACAAGTCAACTTTAAATTTCTTCTTAAATGTTTTTCAATGTCCTAAATATATTTCGTAAATTTATCTTCTGTGTTGGATTGTGAAAATTTCAAATTTTGTTTTCATCTCAGATTAATTTTATGCTTTAAATAGTATTCTTATTACTTTTTGTCAAAGAAACCAGACAAATTTGATAAGTTTTTGTTATTAAAATTCTTATTAAATTTTTCATAGATCTATGTACAGTACACTGTAGAGGTATTATGTAGCTTGTCTATATTTTAAGTATATTTCATCAAAAATCAATTTACTAAGGTTATATCTATGTAGGTACTTCTTATATTGTGTGTATATTTATCTTTTTGTTGATTAAATATTTCTTAGAGAAATATCTCTCAAGTTGAGACTTTACCTTAGGTTTATTATATGGACCTTAACTTTCCTTTAGCTTTAAGAATTACATCAAACATCAGGACCCTAAAACTTGATGGATTTTATACTCCTCTACTTGCTCGATGGATAATGCGGAAAATAAGAGAATTCTTCTTCTTTGTCCAATTTTCTAGATTCCATGAACATATAGTATTGCAATACTTTAGTACAACGTCTTATACCTTTGCGATGATTTTCTACGAGGTTTCTCTTTTTTCGAAAGAATTGTCTTTTATGTTTTCTTCTTCAAAAGACCCAACTTAATATACCTTCAAACTCACTCGTTCCTAATAATGTTTTATATAGTTTATCTTCTCTAAGGATTATCCTATCCAATGAGTTCTATATAATACTCAGGAAATAATTCTTGAATCCTGATGTCATCCATTTATCCTTTTCATTGATTATTTTTGACATCGTCTCTTGTAGTGTCTCCAGGTTTTCGTATTCTTATAGATAAATTTTATGATTTTCGTTTTCATTTCCACAAAAGTCTTCATATCTCTCTCTCCCTTTCTCTTTCTTTGCTTTCTTATTCTTTATTTAATTTTCTTTAAGAGCACACAACATGCAAACAATATTCAATGAATTTACAAAGCAAAGTAATAAATTTTCCCAGAAATTCCCATACCCAACCTACCTAATACCCAATATTCTTCCAAGGAAAACCATATATAAAATATATGTACCATAACCAACCAAAGCATGCGGTCTTGTATCTTATGTGAATTCATTTTAATATCTTGGAAAGTACTATAGGTACATATATGTATATATGTAAGTATAGAAGCAGGGGGTGACATAGGAAAAGATTAGGTTAGGTGTAGGTACAGGATTTATTTGAAACTTTCATTAAACATGCAAATATACTTTCCATCATCATCATAAAGCCTAAAATCATTCCTTTATGAATCCTCTTTAAGTGTCCTTGTGTGTCTTTGTATGTGTATGTGTTTGAATAGAAATTTACATACAAATCATTTCAAATAAATAAAATTTATTGATTTATGATTTATATCTTCTAATGCTCTATTCTCTTCTTCTTCTACTTTCTTATCCTTGTTTTTTTCTTCCTTAACTCTGCTCTTAAGGAAAAATATTTTGAACATCCTTTTAAGCCTGAAATGAGGAGAACCCGGATGTATGTGTGTGTGTGTCTGTTCTGTTTCTCGTAAAAAAAAGCAAATCAAATCCCATAATGCCACCGCTCATGGTATCAATAAAAACGACACGGATCTGGAGTAACAAAAAAAAAAAGAAGTAAATAATAAGGAGACACGTAAGTACCTGCCATCATTGATCGGGGGTATCAAGGAACCACCATCATCGGCACGTTCTTATATCTTCCTTCGAACTCGAAGGATATTCAGCAGGAGGTTTGTGCTTAATAGCAATACCTCTGCTGCTTTAATGACATATAGACTCTTTCAAAACTCCTGCAGTTCGCCTCTCCCTACAAACGATTTAGCGAGACTTGAGATGGTAGTATAGGTATTGTGACGCGCGCTGTATCATAGTCTTATAGTCGTATCATCATCATCCTAATACCGCCACAATTTAGGACGAAGATGAACGAGAAAAAATATGCCTTTTTGACTCCTGCCGCAAAATATACTTCGATATTCAAGGTTGAACAAAGTATGCAATAATAATACTTGAATTTTTAAAATAAAATATCCTAAATTCTGTTTAGAAGTAGGTCCTTATATCCTATGAGTATACGAGAGCACGGTTATGTAGGGAATCTCTTGAGACTACATCATTGAAAACGCACAGCAGGTGTTTAGCTTTCGAGTTAAGGTGCTTTGGCATAAACATAAGTTCATACTTTTTTTCTCTGTGTATCTTTCTTTTGCGTTGAATGCAGCAACGTATAAGAATCTGCCATCTGTGTTACACACAATATGTGCTGTGTGAGTCCTGATGTAAGGATAAAAGGAAGTGCCTTATAGTAGCTAAAGGGATTTTGTTTGTTTGTTTTGTAATGGCATCCCTGATGATTTATACAATCAATGATGAATGGTGAAGTTATATGGCTTTTTTTTAGATGGAAATATTTTTGTGTGTCTTTTGTTAGGTAAGTCTTGTTTGTATTAAGCTTTAAGGAACATGCTAAGGCACTTAGTTTACGATGAAAAATAAGTGTGACGATGTTTTTGTTTCGAATGTATGTAAGTATGAATTAAGCGATTTTAGGGATTTTGTGATAAAGATTTTTTAGTAAAACTAACAAAAGTTTTTGTATTTTTTTTTTTCCTTCCTTACAGTTAAGTGAATTTTCTATTTATAATGGAAGAAGTGTTTTTGTTCCATTTTCAAATTTGCCTTTAAAATTAAGTTCCTCTACTCTGATTTTTAGATTGCTTTATTTTTCAATTAACTTTTTAATTATTTGAAAATAGAAATGTTTAAATGTAGCTATTGACAAAAACTATTTATCGCTCTAAAAATTGTAACTGATTTCAGGAAGCTATTCCAAGTCTATTTATTATGAATGAAAAACATCAGTTTTTGTTTAGCTTAATGAAATAATCAAATATTTAAAGAGGGAAAAAGCCACAGTTTATTGATATATAAATTAAAACAGTAAGCTATTCAATTTGATGTTTTCATTAGTGAGTTGAAAAGATGCTACAAACATATTATATTCAGAATATAACAATTATAGAGACACAGAGTAGTGTAGTATAAAGAGGATGATTATCAAAATTAGTTAGATTTAAATGTAAACAAAGCAGGGATTAAACAAATTTGATTATATCTATAAAACTCGGATATAATATTGTTTATAGTACTATACAAACATTTTTTAGGTACACATACTTAATTTAGTTTTGTTGTTTTCATTTTATAGTTCATCGCATCGACCACATTATCCAGGAATTGTACAAAACCGCTAATAAAATTTAAAGGACATGTATGATTTTAAAATCAAGTACTTGGTAATAGGTAGAAATAGAAATATTTTTGTATGTGTTTATTATTGTTTTGAATTCAAAATATTAGTTTATATTGTAAGTAATTTTTTTTTTTTTTAATTTTTGGGAATTTCGGATTTGTAATTAATTATCTAAATTTAAAATATAAATTTAAGATGAATTTGCATAAATAAATACAACAGTTGCTGCTGGAAATCACTTTGTTTATTGATGTTTAACACAGATAAAAATTAGAATTAATTTATAAAAGGATAAGTTTACTGTAATGGAGAAATAAAATATTGATAGAAATTCATTCCAAAAACACATACATAGTTTATGTAACCTTCTAAAAACATTTTTAAATTATTGGGATTATAATACTTACGCTTGTGACTTTACTCTTGTACAACTGACAGGTTTTTAAGACATAACTTTTTAAAACCTAATGAATGAAGTAGTTTTTTTCCAATAAAATTAATAATTTTATAAGGTTCAGTGAAATCGTTAACAGTTTTTCATCAAATTGTGGAAAAATCTTCACAAATATTGTCGTTAATTTTTACCTGTCTCACATAAATTTAAAAGAAACAATGAACTATTTATGCTAAAGAGTTCTTATTCTTAACAGAAAAATAAAAACGATCTGAACAAAATTATTTAGTTTTATAACAAATTCTTTTTTAAAACAAGGTTATCAAATTAAGTTCTTGGAATAATATAGAAAACGGTTATTTCTATAATTTTAGCAGATAATTTAAATTGAAGTTCGGATTTAAAATTGTCAAAAAAAAAATTCTTAAAGTATTTTTCAAAACCATGAAATCATTCAATTCAAAACTCATAAGTTATACGAGTTTCCAGAAACTTAGTTAGAAACTCTAAACTGTATGTGGGAGACAAAGATTTTACTTGTAAAAATAATCATGTAATTTACTATTTATTTTAAAATCCTGTTTTGTTTGACTGCAGCATTTTTTAAAGTGGCATATATTTTTAAAATCTAATGTGATAGAAATACTTAAAGGCAATATTTGGTTTCAGGGGAACTAAGTCTTTCAGAAAAATGTTTTTTTTTATTTGTTTGATAGGAAATATAACACAATTTTGTCAGTCGGTGAATTTATTCGATTTTGTTTATTAACATTATCTATTTATTGTTTTTATTTGTATAGTCACGTATACTCGTATATTGAAATTAGAGTATAAAATTTCCAAAAGAAAAACGCGTAGGGAAATGTATACTTGGACTAGAATAAGTAGTCAAATAAAATAAAATATGGTTGATTTTCTGTTTGAAAGCAATGATAATGACTGCAATTTTTTCACAATGACAAACCATGTGTTCCATTGAATATCTCTCTCTTGGCCTCTGAGAAAGAATTTAGTGGTGCTTAAAATTTCAGTTGCAAAACATGGTCAGTTTAAAAAATTACACGGTCAGGAACTTTTTTTGCAATAAAGCGATTTGTGAAAGCAAATATTCCCATTTTTGAATCCTTCAATTTCGAGTAATTAATTATTTTTAACATTTCAGAAGTCGGATAATTAAAGCTTTTAAAATAACAGGAGGATACTCAAAGTGAAACCTCTTATTGAAAGCCCCTATGCATACATTCAATATTTTTTTTTAAATGGAAGTTAAAAAGAAGATCTGTTGAAAACATACTTTTTTATAATAAAGTATTTTTTATTGTACAGTAATGTGATAAAATAAATAAATTTAAATAAACCTACCCCTGTAGGTTTATTTAAATGTCATTTTGATATACTTTATTCTTAATTTACAGTATTTTGAAATACAGAATTATGACAGAGAATTTGTAATTGCGTTAGTTTGACCTTCGTATATTGTTACGGATCTTCTAAATTTGTTGTCTTTTTGTTCATCAAAATAGAAAATAATACAAAAGCAGTCAAATTCCGCATGCACCATTTACAGTTAAGTTTCGATTATTTCCTTATTCTAAAAGTCTTAAGACTTTTCAATTGGAAAAAGATTAAAGCATTTAAGTAACTAAAAAACTTTAAATATCAAATCAAATTAAAAACATAGTAATATTA
This sequence comes from Eupeodes corollae, assembly GCF_945859685.1. Taxonomy (NCBI): domain Eukaryota; kingdom Metazoa; phylum Arthropoda; class Insecta; order Diptera; family Syrphidae; genus Eupeodes; species Eupeodes corollae. The sequence continues at coordinate 115,023,496 of NC_079149.1, forward strand.
TTTTGTTTTAAATTTTTTTAATGTTCCATGTTTTGAGTATTTTTTTTAAATTGTTCTTTGGAAATTCTTTTAACATTTAAAATGAACCATTTATTAGATAAACCTTGAATTATTATGGAATTTTAAAGAGTATGGTTATTTAAATTTTCGAATATTTATTGTATAAAAACATATTAAATATTTCATATACATCTAACATTTCAAATTTTGGACTTGACGTAACTAAAAATTGATATTCCTATTGAGGGTAAATAATTGACAAATTTTAACTTAAACAAATCATCATCAACATTCTAGTAGGGTTAAGATTCTTCATTGAAAATGTCGCTTTGATAATTCTGTTTTTTAAAATTCTATTCTTCAAAATCATGTTTTGCAAAATTTAAATGAAAAATTTCAAAAAAATAAAAATGTGTGTTCTTTTTTAATTTTTAAAACTTTTCTCATATAGTTTGTTTGTTTTTTGAAAATCAGAAATTTTGAAAACAGAATATAAAAAAGGTACAACTATTTTTTTTTAACTATTTCCTGACTGTCGAGCTACTGCGTTTATTAACTGGAGTTTCATTCACTGTAAATTTATTAAGGACAATATTTCCAATCAAATAAATTTTAACTATTTTGGTTTTTATAATAAGCGCACACTTAAATGAATGTTTTCATTATGTCAAAACAATGTAATCAATATCAAAGAGAAAGATGGTTTAAATTCCTGAATATTGTAATTATTGAGAAAGACAATGTGGTAAGACATTCCATTTTCGCGTAGTACGGCTAAATAGCGAATCTCCATAATTGATAGTAAGACTGAAATTGGACACAAAGGTATACTGATGAGCATTCCTTGAGGCGTAAATTACGGTTGAATGGCTTAAGTAAAGGAATGCAACTGGCTTTTTCTCTAGAGCTTAATTCGTTAAAATAACAATCATAAACGACAGTGTTCAAGGGATGTTAATTATCTAACGATGATATATCATCAGCAATCAATTTGACTGCTCTTCTTTCAATACCATTCAAGATACCTATGCGGTAAGTTTTACGAGCACCAGCTCAGAGATGGGAATTATAATCAAGATTAAGACGTGTTTAAATCTTATAAATGATAACTAGATTAGAGGGGGGGGAAACTTCGATCCTTGCCTTGAAAACTTACATATGCGGCTGATTTTTTTGGTGACATCGCGTATATGATACCTCCACAACTGGTCATTGGAGATACACATACCGATACTTTTTAGTGTTTTCAGTCTTTCTGCGGAAAGAGTAGTTAATGTTGTTTATTAGAAAAACAGTTTTTTGTATCCCTTTTGCGGTTTTAAAAGTTAACGTTAATAAACCACACATAAAATATTTTTTTGTTTGAATGTTGCAATGACGCTTTTAAGGTAATTTTCGACCACTTATTGACGCATATTGTAGTACCCGTGGCATGATGGTTAGTGCGTTGGACTGTCATGCAAGGGGTCTTGGGTTCAATCCCTGCTTGTGACAGCTTAATTTAAAAAATTAATTTCGCGGGTACTGCCTCTTGCAAAGAATTGACAAATCCTTCAAGAGTAATTCTTGACATGAAAAAGTGCTTTCTCAAACTAGCCATTCGGATTCGGCCCAAAATTGTAGGTCCCTTCCATTCCTGACAACAGTACTCGCACACAGGAATGGTTGAGAGTTGTAAGTCACTAGGCCCTGGTTCACAACGGACTGTTGCGCCACAACATTTGATTTGATTTGATTTGATTTGATTTGATATTGACGCATATTAGGCGGTATCACAGCCATAACTTGACGAATGTTGGCTTTTTAAGGACTTTCGCGTAACCCCATAAAAAAAGCCCAGCAGTTTCACATCGCATGATCTTGTTGTCCAGTTAATATCGCCACGACAAGAAATCACGCGGCCAGGAAATGTCTATTGCAATAAAGCCATACTCGCTCTATTTATGTGGTATTTGAAATGTGGCACCGCCTTATTAAAAACAATTATTATTTAATTCGTATTCTTCAATAGCAGGCAAAAAAAGTCGGGTATCATATGACCAAAACGGTCCGAGTTAACGGTGACAGTCGTTCCATCGTCGTTTTCGAAGAAGTAAGGTCCAATCACACCTTCGACTAAGAGAGTGCACCAAACAGTGACTTTTTTGTATGTAATGGCTTCTCTTTAATTACTTGAGGATTATGTAGTTGCTTGCGTAGTTGGACGATTAGGTATACCATAAGCTCCTTTTTCCAATTTGTAAGTGTTGTTATTGTTATGCGATCTATGTATGTTAATGTTAGACTTTCAACTGAAAAAAAAAATTCAACTTATGTCGAATTCCAACCCTATACTTTTGAACCTCCAAAATGGATAACCCGTTACATTTTTCTCCAAGCAAAATTTTTACTGTGGGAAGTACATATATGTATGTCAAAGTTGAATGATATGCAAAACGAAAAAAGTGTTTTTGCATTCAAATATCATTATTTTTACGTTAAAAATAGGTGTAGAAAATAACTATTTTAAAGGACTACTCGTATATCACCATAACTGACCCAAAAAAACAAACACTGACAACCCACATAATATCCATTTATATAAATACACAGATATGTGTTTTATCAAAATATCAGTTACGGCAACTCGTTTAAATGGCTATAACAAAAAAATATAAAACAAAAAGGAACTATAACCAACTGAATATGCAACAGAGAGTTATTTATAATAGGTTACATTTTTCCATATTTCCTGAATTGTATGTTATTTGCACGGTTTGTTGTTTTTTTTTTGTGGGTGTGTGTGTGTATGTCGTGCCACCCCTACATTATACAACTATTTTTAACAGTTAAAGACACGCAAACTTCTATATTATGACAAATTGACCAAACAATTTCCTAAATAGAGGGCAAACAAATCTCGTTTTTCTTTGTGAGCTGTTTAGGGTTTAACTTGGTATTTGTGTTAAACGGACAAAATAATTACCCAAGCCTTTAAAAATACATTAATACATTCAAACATGTAACGGCACCTACCTAATAATTAAATTAATATGTGTGGAATAAACGTGGTGTGTAGTATTAAATTGAATCAATTTCAAATTTGTGTGTTTTTTTGTATGTTTTGTTTATTTATTTTTTATTTAACCACTTTTAATGCTTAAATAAATTATGAATATTTTATGTATCGTTTAATTTCCTCATTTTTTGTTTTGTTGTTCTTGTTTTTGTTGTTGTATTTTTGTAGTTGAGTCTAGATTTGTGTTCTGACTTCACGGTAGTTTGATTATTTATATTTTTTTTTTCAACCGGAAACAGCTCCGTCATGTGGGGCTACATCAATATTTATATTTATGACAGTATTTAATTGATGTATATAAATTATGCCAACCGACCGGATTCGATTGTTAATTACAACACATTTTATTAAAACATAATGAAGAGATGTCATTTGCATGTGTTTCATAACATTTTGTACATGTATACACCTCTTTTTAACACATAATTCATCAAATTGAAGTTTAATACGCGCATATTGTGAAAAAGTTTTTTTGAATTTTTTGTTTTGCTTCTTATTTCATTTTCCGTTAAAATTAAAATTTAATTTTAAATTTTAGAAATGTAATTATGCAAAATACATGAAATTGAATATATTTTTGGAGGAAATAGGTGATGGAAGTTTTGGGGTGGTTAAATGATATCTATATCCGGTGCTTGTATTCAACATAACACAGTTCATTTGGTGATTATGGTCCAAAAAAAAATAACCGTTTACAAACTAGGTCACAGAAACAGAATATAATAAATACCATAGTACACAAAAGTTAATATGAACTTTTAATTAAAATGTTTTTTTTGTTTTTATTTTGAAAAAATAGTTATTTAAACTTTTGTTTTTGAAAATATATAATTTAAATTAATTTGAATTCGCTTTGTGCGATTTGTGTATTTGTAAATATATTTTCAATGTACTTTTATTACAACTGGGAAAATGGTTCCGTTTTTAACTGCCAGAAATATTGAACCAAATGAAAATGGCAAACATTTTTTTTGCAATATTTTAAAAAGTATTCAGTGAATAAGTAAGATAAGATAGTAAATTGTTCTTTTTGCTTACAATAAATTCTGTTTTTACATTTACTGGAAATGGATACAAACTTTGTTTTTTTTTCGGAAAAAAATTTTTGTATTCAACGTTTAGTACATAAGTCGTACTATGTTGGGTATTTTGTATAAATATTCGATCAAGTTTTGGCAACATGACACTCGAGTTAAATGTTAAAGTTTTTTTCTGAAAAACGGAATTTCCTGTGGTTAAGATTAACATTTAAACAAATCTTTGAACCTTAAATACGCTTTGTCCAAAAAAAACAAACATTAATTTACTGCAGAAAAATGAGATAGTGTTTCAAAGGAGATATTGACAAGAGTTAGATATTCTACATTCGTGCAGTGCAGCTAAAAAAAATAATATCTATTATGCTTAAGGTAATACTGGTAAACATTCTTAGAAGCTTAAATATGATGGTTGAATTAGTTAAGGGAATCATTTATTTATGAAAATAACAATTAAGTTATGACAGCGATGAAAAGGTGCTCGAGAGATGCGTAAAACGGATAGTGTAACAAATTACTAGTCTAGCAGAATTTAATTAAAAAATCAAAATGTTTCTATTTCAGCACTGAAATTCCCAACTTTCAACCTCTTTTGGCTGAAAATATGAAAGACTGTCAACAAAATTGTTGTTTAATTTGACTTTGTATTTATATTTTAAAAATTCAAACAAACAAATTCTCGAAAAATTAAATCTGTACGCTTTATTAATTCCATTTCGCTAGATGAGCGGATTGTCACTGTTCGTAGGTCACCCTTAATTTGTAAGTTATCTCGAGATTCAGAAGAATGAAGGCTTCATGGATGACAATCAGATCTTAATTTGAAACAAAAGGTCACCTCTTATTCTATGGTTACTATGGTTGATTTTTGAAAAGCTGTGTTTTGAAAGCCATCGTTATTAAATAAATGTTTTCAGGCTACTCAAATTGTAACTTATTAATTAACTTCCCATTAGAAGTTATTGTAATCTGTCCGATTTGTCGAATTGAATTGAATTTCAAGGTCCATTGAGTTGAAAGATGTTTTGACAAACATATTTTTTGTGCAGACTTCTGGTCTGTACGGGTGTACGTACGTTTGTTTGTCCGTTTATTCAGAAATTCCATATCTCAAAAACCATTAAGGATATCAATTTCAAATAATTTTTGTTATACAGATATTAACTCAAAAAAAGCAATCTAAATTTTTATGCAGCGTTTTTGATATCTGGTAAAATTTTGAGAAAAATCGAAGTAATTGTTTAATTACAAAAAATACAAAAAATAAAAGTTGGTAAAAATATGGCTTCAAACTAATTTTATCCTATCAAAACTGCAGTTTTCAACATTCAGTTTTTCATAAAATTTAAAATTTGCAAAAGTAGACTAATTTAGTAAAAAGTGATGTTCGATTCGAATTTTGTTTTGTCTTCAAAACGATTTTTATCTGTGTTTAATTTTGTAATAAACGTAAGATAATGGTCTTTTATATAAGAACTTTCAAAAAATGGGACTAAAGCTTTCAAAAACTATTTTCGACTTAAAATCTCGAGAAAAAAAAACAGATACTGAAATAAGACTTATTTTTTACTATGCAAAATAGTTCGGAGAATTTTGAGTTTAATTTTCTTAGACAAGTTCAATTGACAATTTTTTTTAACATTTTATTTTTTATTTTCGGAACATTTCTGCTACAGTTTGTTACTGTTTTATTTAAAAAGCTTATTTATTATTTACAAAAAAATTGTTTTAGATTTCTTTGAAATACGTTTAAAATATTTGTCTTAAATTAATTTTCAAACCGTTTTGGTTTTTGAATAACATTATAAGTGTATATTACTTTGTTATTTTTATTATTTTAAAAACATTTAATTGAAGGTTGTTCAGATTTAAAATATCTCTTATAAAATTGAAAGTTAGAAAAGTTCGTTAAATTAGAGAACTTTAGGTATTGCTAATTTAACGGCTAAAAGTAAAAACTACTTTGCCTATGCTACACAATCTTAGAATTTTACCAAAAGGCTACTTTAAGTTTGTGAATTCAATAAATTTTAATAATTTCTTAGTTTCTTATCTGGCAGTAAGGAATAGATACTCTAAGAATTTGAGAAGTCTTACAGAATTGTGTCTGGCGATTACATCCGTTTGACTGTCTGCATGTGAGGTTATTATTTATTTTTGTTTTTAACTTGGCTTCAATAAAAACAAATAAAACTTGGTATTGCTTCAGAATGGTTAAGGTCCGTTTTACTGTTTTCAAATGTTCTTAAGAACTAATTAACGGATTTAAATAATTCGTCATTTGGCAGCACTTCTTCAATGATGATCAAGTTACTAGCTATGTTACTATGAATGGGGATCGCTACCGTTCAATTGCAACCCAATATTTTTAGCCACAATTGGATGATATGGACTTGGAGGACATGTGGTTCCAACAACAGGATGGCGCCACAAGCCAATTAACTCTGTACCAATATCGTCAGTTTCGCCCAATGTATGCTTGAAAACCGGCGAAGATTGGGTTCACTCTGGACCTCTGGAAGCGTGCCCGTGGTAGCCATGCAAAAGAAATCGAGTTTCATACATAATGACAACAAACGTACTTTTACAGGAATAAAGAATTTCATTGATATCCAAACCCGTTTTTGTTTTATTAAAATAAAATTTGGTAGCGCTCTTATTGAAAAACCCATTATTTCCTTAATAGTATTTGATAAATTGTATTTTTTTTAAACTCGTAACCTCAAAACAGGGTCTAATATTGTTTACGAAGTAATTTTGCTTACAAAACTATTCTAAAAATAATTATAAATTATATTTATATATAAATTAATATTTTAATTAAAAAAAAACGACTTCGATGGTTTTCATAAAAAAAAACCATTCGGAAAAATAAATGGTATTAAAATTATATAAAAAAAAGTTTTTAAATAAATCATGAAAAAACTTCATTTTTAACTATTTTTATGTAACATAATTTTAATTTTTTTAAAAAAACTTTGAAATTTCTTTCTTTGTTTGAAAAATCCACACCAATTTCCGACAAAACAAAGAATTTTATTACATTTAAATTTTATTTTATCCAAATCTTATTCTCAAAAATACTTTATTTTAAAGGGATATCAATTAATTATATTAAATACAAACAATAAAAAAAAACTTCTATAATTACGTCTTTACTTTACAATAATAACTGTTTAAAAAAAAACGTAATAAAATCTTATTATGCCACTTCTCTCAATTCACAATCCTTTGCCTTCAAGGCTTGTATATTCTTTTTTCCAAATAATTAAGTTCATTCGAATAATTATTGAACTTTTTCTTCATTGTTCTCTCCATTTTCCCAAAATCACCTTTTCAATGAGTTACCATTCTTTTCTAGCCGCAATTATACTTAAAAATGCTGATTCTTCTTTTTCTCTTCCTCTCCCTTTCAAAGGATTCTTAGTTTTTCTCTACGTCCTTGGTATATTGAAACAAGGAAAACAACAAAGTTGGTCTATGATACTGATACCGTTAACTAAACTTACATTTTCATTCCTTTTATACTTTTTATTTCTATTTTGTATTATACTAAATTATTGTATACGAGTAGGTTGGTTCACAATGATGATGACTTTAAAAATAACTTTAATAAAAATTAACGAGCAATATCCTTTTTGCTTCTGCTTCTGACCCAAATTTGTTCATGAATATGAATATAAAAATAAACATACAAAGGAAAAAGGTAAAAGTTCTCATTATTATGTACTGTTGTTCTGCACCTTTTGCGGCGCCGGTGGTGGTGTATGAGTTCAGTATCAGTGTATATCCTTTGAAAAATGAAGGTAATAAAAGAAAATGATTAAGCAAAAGCTCTAGATAGTAGTGATTCGAATAAAGAAAGAATATATGATTGATAGTTTAGATTTAGATACCGGTGCAGGAAGGAATTTACACCTATTTTGGGTTTAGAATCGTTCCTTATCAAACAACTTTATTGAGTAAATATTCAATTGAATGGATACGTTATATACAGAACCTGTGTTTCGGTAGGGCATTTTATTTTGCTTTAAAGGATTCTAGGTAATGTTTTTAATTGATGAAGGTCTTTCTTTTATACAAAAAGGATCTTAGAAAATGTAAAAACAGGTTTATAAAACATTTGCATAAAACAAGCTAAAGCTAATAAAATATAATTTTCATTTGGCGAAGTAGAAATAATGAATTTCACCTCTATAAAATTATAATATAAAATGATTTAAGTTGTAATAAATTTTAATTTTGTACTTGTTTTTTTTTTGTGGAGGTAAAACACCTACCTAAGATTTTTCAAATATAAAACCTAAATTTTTTGGTACTAGTTCAAAGCGATAAAAAGCAATAGAAGGATATTAAATTTTGTTTTAATTAGCTTTTAGCTATATTAAATCTTAAATGATTCCAGGAAAATGTTTCATAAATGCAACGTTTTATATTCTTTAATGTCTGGAACAAACGATGAGATTTATTTTAATGAAACTTAAACATTACGTAAAATTTTCAAGAGCTTGATTTAATTAAGTCTTTTAAATATTTTGTTTTATGGTACAAAATTGTACATTCAAAAACGAGTCTGTTGACAACTTGTTATACGATGGTAATAGATTTCAAATTCGTTCTTGGAAATTTTTGATAAATTTAATCTTGAAATTGGTAAACAATATAAAATAGCATTTATGTTTTTCTCCGGAATTAAAATTGTGTGTATGTATATTTTAAGCAAGTAGATAAAAATAATTCTGTGAGAAAATAAAAGCTTTTATTTTTAACTTCTAAATATAATTTGTGTTATAAAATGCACTCTTGTTTACATCTGTAACTCAAATTCACATTAAAGCCACAAAGTCACCTTTGATGCCATATTAAATTCGTTCATTTACACTTTTAATAGAAAGATTCTTAGAAAAATATGCGCAGTCTCTTTTAGATGTTTTGAGACATTTTTAAATTACAAAATCTGAGAATTCTCTATTTTTGTATAAATAAGTTTTCAGAAGAAGTTCAAACCGTAAGTTAGAAAATGCCTTATGAAATAATAATTTAAATACACTTAACAATGATGTTGAAGTTGCATTCATTTAAAACCATATTTGGGCCCGAATAATTCTCTGGAAGTTAGACAAAGATTCGAGATTTATATAATCAACTCAAGAATTTATTTTTATTCACTGAGATGATCTTTGAAACGATTAACTTTACATTTACTTAACTTGCGAAATAAGTAAGGGTTCAAGAACTTGGTGTGTTGTAATGTTAAAAAAAGGGCTCATTCGCCATGGATGCCTTCACACAAATGTTGAGAACTTCTTTATTGATTCATTTGAGTTTAAACTTCTAAATTATTGTTTTAAGCCGATTCGAGTAATGCGTTTTTTTAAGTAGAAAAATAACAGTATTTCTTATGTAAATTTTTTGGTTTAAATCGAATGTTCTAATTTAATTAAAAAAGGGCCGATTTTTGAAATTTTGTCAACATTTGTTTTTCTAAATTTGGCTTCTTTCAATATAAAAAATATATTTTTGGATTGCTTTAGAAATAGAACCGATATTTCGTTTTTAATTTTCTTAAAGAATTCATAAACCAAATTTAATATTATGTTTTTTCTATTTAAACTCTTAGTAATATTTTTCATGGCCAGAAAATGTTTTATATTTTTTTTCCCAAATTCGCTACCTTCAAAAGTAAAAACAGTATTTCTAAATATAATTGAACAACTTAACATACAAAAAATTAATTAAAAACTAGAACGCCTTTACAATTTAAGAAAATACTAAATTAAGGTTTATTTTTAAAAATATATGGAATTTGAACTTTTGAAGATGAACCAATTTAGTTTGTTTTTAATTATGTTTGTTTTTTTTTTGGAAATTTTTAGGCCCGTACAAAAACCAAAATGGGGGTTTCTCCATGTTTTTCTCTTATCCTATGAAACTATTTGGAAAATATTTTCTTCTGTTATTAGTAGCTTTGGTTCGCTCTGCTTTTTTTTGACTATCCTTTAATATTACGAATATTTGATTGAAATATTGGTTTTGAGATAATTTGGGGCCAAGCAAATTTATCGATTTTTTAAATTGTTCCAAAAACAACCACGCACTGAGTTTTAGATTGAAAATCCATTCTGTTTATTTTATTACTTGTGAAATGAAATTTTTTGAAAATTAGTATCTTTTCTCTTTCATTAAATGTGAAAAACGAAAATAGATATTCCGAACGTATCATTTCTCTAAAAATAAAAAAATAATTTTATGATTATCTTTAAATTATATCTTTGATTGGATAAAAATTTAACATTTGTAATTATGTACAAATACGGCAATAAGTCATCATACCTAATAGCTTAGTTCAACCGTCTGGAATAATATCTCCATTGGAAACATTTTATTTTAAGGTCTTTCCATTAATGTTAAAGTTGCTTATTTATCAAATGTTAAATACGTCAAAGAATGAATGTAAATAATGTACTTTTTAATTTTCAACAAAAAGCATTTAAAGCCATTTTTCCAAAAACTTATAAAAAATCATCTTTGCTTTGTTCCCTAAGATTTAAAAAATACGTGTTTTGGAAATAAGTGTACCCAAAATTGGTCGTATTTGTAATGCAATAGTATGTCATAACAAAGTAAAGATATAAACGAGAAAATTGAAAATCAAGTAGAATTGAAACGACTCTAACATTAGTTTTTAAAAAAAGTAAAACAGTAAATATTCCCCAAAAATTATTTTAACTAGCTCTAAATATAAAGTATTAATTTTAAGGAATTATCTTAAGCCCTCTGAAAGCTAATCAGATTTGTAGCTTAAGTTCTTAAAAATCGAGTAAAGTGACATGTTCAAATGCATCGTAATATTAAATCTGATTAAAATTCAATTCACTATGTTTTTACTGAAAACTATTAAATTCAAAACAGAAATTCAGATTTATATTGCACCTGGGAAGCAGATTCATATTAATTTTGACAAACCTAACGCTGTTAAAAGAAAGCACCATTTACCATTTTCAAAAACCACAATTCACATTTAAATTCATATCAATTTAAATATTCTTCAAAAGAACTCGTTTAGATGTTGTAATAGCTTTCAAAATTCCTAAAAGTACTAAAAAGAATTACTAGTACTACCTAACCTCTAACTTTCCCAAGTTGCCAATTTCTAAGAAAAGGTTTCCCACTCATACCTTTAATCCCTTAATATTTAAATTTGTTTGATAATAAATCGATTTTTAAACCATTAAATTCTAAAGAAAAGTTCAAACCCAAGAATTCCATAATCCAGAATTTATTGCAAAAAAAAAATAAGAAAATACAAAATCGAAATAATAAAAATTCAAATAAAAAATCCTTTTCGCATCATCAGAAAGCTAAATTCTCAAACCTGCTCAAACCAATGAAAATCTTTCTCACCCTTAAACATATTTCCATTCGATTATTGTGTTCATATCAACTTCAACCATAAAACCATCATTCAAAAGCCATAGTATTCTATCAGCCAAACCAACACCTGGCTTTATATAGCTTCTATAAAACCATCATTACTTACCTCAAACTCCAATCTATCTATCTATGTATGTGCTGGAAGGTAGTAGATAGGTAGTTGACCTGGTTTTATTCTTCCTTTCTTTTTTCCTTTCGTTTTATTATATGCGAAGAAATATTGAAGGAAATTCAATAAAATCCTTTTGGATCCAACCTTAGGTACTAAAACACTATTGTTGTAGGTTGTGAAGGTACGAGGAACACCGAAGATAACGCCACCGACTCAAAAACTTTGTCGCCGACAAGGACTACAATAAGATGATGAATGTGTCCTTGGAAGTCAAAGTGAAAAAATTCCAAAAATGTTTTCTTTTTTACTTTTTTTTATTATATGTAAGTTATCTTCACTAATTCCCAATCAAATGAATTCGAAAAAAAGGTAAAGGATATCGTGAGAAAGCACAAATGACTTTTTTTACGACTTTTTTAATCCCTTTTTTTTCTTGTATCTGTATTTTACGCGGTTCTCACACCCTTTTTCACTGTGAATTGACAATTAAATTTGAATTTGGGAAAATTCAATTTCAAACTGAAAAACAACACGAATTAAACAGGACAACAACAAAAATATATCAGCTCACAAAAAAAAATTATTTTACAGGTTATCGCACACATCCCCCATCACTAACGGTAACCGGGTGGGTCCTGGGTAATGGTGATAATGGTTAATAGAAACACAATCGTCTCGATGACATAAAAACTTCCAACCAACGCGACAAAGAAAAAACCAAATTGTATTTGTCACACGCACAACTTAGCACACCATCATCACACCACACCGAGTTCCTGTTCCCGTTGCCAAGTCCCAAAACGTATCTATTACAAACGGAATTACAAAAAAGGACACGACAAAAAAGAAAAAACGCGAGTTATACGGTTAGACCGCTTTAACCTGTGCAGTAACCCTTTTTTATCTTAAACCAAAAAAAAACTTTATTTGGGGGAAGCATAAATTACAAAAACCTTCCCACACTATCTCTGCCCTTTGAACATTATTCAGGAGAAACAAAAAAGACACACTTTCTTTATCGGAGCTTTCATCACTTCATCACATCACAAGGACGAGTACCTACGAGCTAAGTGTATACGGCTACGAGCTACGACACAAAGAGTAAACAAACCACGAAAGGATACGGTGGCGGGAGGCAGTGGATGATGCTGATGTTGATGTTGCTGCTGGTGATGCTTTGTCGTCTTGATAATGATGGAGCTGATTTATCAGGACGGGCTGCGAGCAAGATGACTATGACGACACTGACGATGAGGACGTCAACGACTAAGACGACCAAGACGAATACGACGATAACGTGCGACGACGGTCGGGTGTAAAGGCAGGACAATTTGAACGCCTTTTTGTGAGTTTGGGGTCGGTCGTTTTGTAACGGTACTCGTAAACTTGTATTATATGCGGATACAGCTCAAAGAACAACACTAGAGAACAAGTTTAACACTCTGAAGGTGATGATGATTGGAAGAGGTGATTCAAAAAGGGAAAAACAAACAAGAAAATTGAAAGCATGCTGCAGCATCCTCGAAGGACTTGCCAAAGCCGAAGTTGATGTACCGATGCCGATGCCGAAGAAGAGAGCAAAACGAATAAGAAATAAACTTAAACTTAAACCACCACCAACAAAATCAAATAAAATTGAACGGAAGCAAAGCCAAACTGACGATATCTCTTCTCGCTAAGGCTTTAACACTCTGGCTTCGATTGAGACTCACGAGAATTATTGCTATCGCTATCGGACACGAGACGTTCGTACGTATTATTATGAACGTTGATCTAAAACGAGTTGCGAGAATACACACCAGCCATTCGATTCGACGTTACATGGAGTACTAAATCGGAAACGCCACTAGAAGATGGGATAAATAACTGTTTTGTATGCGAAGCGAACGGTTGTTGTCGTTTGTCGTTGTCGTATCATCGAGGGTTCGTTTCGTTTGTCATCATATGGGCGCTCCGCCACACCATCCAGAATTCACATCCAGCCAAAACGCCATGCTATGCCACCCGCCTGATGGTCTGAACCTGATGGCATAGCGCAATCTAACCCAACCAGATGCACCTTCTACAACATGCAACATCTCGATAACAGTTGAAAACGAAAAGAACCTGCCGGAGTCAAAGAGTAATCAAAGAAATAATAATACGGTACCAGAGCCATACGATAAGGTGCACAAGCACGGTGGTAGTTTGTGCTTCATGTTCCATACGACTTGAAATGGTATGGTGTGGTTCTAAAAGAGATTTTCGAATTTCGAAGTTGTGTTTAAAGTTGCTGTTGCATTTGCATTTGAGTGGAAGTTTTTATGTTTGAGTGAATTTTGCTAAGTTTGATGGTGGGACTGGGGATTGGGAATTGGATTTTGTTTACAATGTGATTCAAATGTGGAATAAATGTTGAACAACTTTACTTGAAGTGTTGAGCTCCAGTAACATTTTTGGAAAAGTCTAGGTTTTATATGAAAAATTAATACTTAAGACAGAATCCAAACAGAATTAGTTAGACCAGACAATGGTATAGAATCAAAAAATGTGTATTTCTTAATTTTCGTTTGTATTGGGACCTAGAACACTAAAATAAGCGGAAGTGAATTTCTTAATTGTTGAGAGCGACCTTAAATTTCTTACGACGGTTACAAATGTCTTAAAAAAGTCAAATTTTTCGAATTCATTTGAAATGTTTCAGTTAAAAAAAGAGTTAATAAGAAACCTGAAGTTCTATAGAAACATGGTTAAAAGCGAAAAAGGTGTGCTTCCTTGACAGAACGTGCCATATCCATTTTCAGTTAGGTTGATTTTTTTTCCCGAGAAGTGAATCTATACATAAGAGTAGTTTGTTCCGCTTTATAGCGGCTAATCAAGCAGCTTTAGCTTGATTACTTTAAAGCGACAGTATTCTTCCTGAGTAATATATTTTTAACTTTTTCAAAATTGTATTTGGGAATTCCTTTGATACAGGCTCAAAGCTGTACTACACCTAAATGTATTCTTTTATATTTATATGACTTCATGTAAAATTGGTTCAATTTGCCCTTTGTTTTTCTTTTTAAAAACTGATTACAAAATTTTAAAAAGTTGGTTTCAATTCCCATATTATTTGCATTAATACTTGAAATTGGTCGTATTTCATTTTATTTATCTGAAGAACTTAAATGTTAAACTTTACGTTTCTATTTCTATGATTAATAAGGAATATTAAATAACGTTGAAATGTTTTCCTTTAAAACAGATTCGATGCTTCAATTCTCAACAAATTATTTAAAAAATGTTTCGAAATTAAATTAAATTAAATCAAATGAAAAATTAATTTTTTATTATTGAAATACAATATTTGAAAAATATGCAAATCTTATTAACCCAAAAGCTTGTCAATTGTAAATTGGATACGTTATTGATTCCACTTTAATTTGGCTAGTTTTTGTTACCCTTAAAAAATTTTGATACTCTCAAATGTTTTTCCTTAAAAATTAAAAATGTTTTGCTTAAATCAAACAACAATTACATTTAAATCTTTAAAATACTACCTTTGCACTGAAAACTCTTGTGTTTCCGTAAAATTTGTTGGCAATTGTAAATAAAAAGAGAATTTAAACTTTAATTTTAATTGCATTTATTATTAAAAAATTCTTTGTCCAAAAAAAAAACTATTTGCATACAAAAACATAAATATGTTGTTTTGCTTAAAATTATTGCGAATAAAATGTAATGACATTTGAACGAAAATCAAAAACGGTTTGCATTGAAAACATATATTTATTTATTTTTTTGTACTTATTTATGTATTTATTTATTTATATATTTATTCTTTAATTTATTATTAATTTATTCATTCTTATTTATTAATATACTTTTTTTCTGTGTTACGCAAATGTAAACAACATCTTAAGACAGTTTTCTGCTCCCCACTTCTCTCTTCCTATGAAAAAATTCTAATATTTAATGAAGGTTTTTTTAGTAACTTTTCCTTCAAAATGTATAAATTGAATGCTTGTTATAATATTTTCAGTAGTAAGGTAGAATGTAAGACACCATATCTCTGTAAACTGTGCAATCTAGGTTTAAATTATAAGAATTTCAGTTACAATAAAGATCTATCTATCTATCTATCAAATTTTGACGAAAAGTTATTCTATAGTTTTGAAAAAAAAAAACATATGAACTGTTTGCATAAAGAAATTAAATCCTGTAATTGTATTTTTAAATTATTTTATTTTATGTAGAATTTTAGTTAAACATTTGTTTTGCTTTAAAATTTTGACTCATTTTCGAAATATCGAATTTTTAAGTCCAAACAAAGAACTTTCTGATCATCAAATATTATTAAAATTTTAAAATCGGTACATAACTTCTTAAAAAAAAAACTTAAAAACAAAATAACGGTTCTATGGAAGGTACCCTTTTAGAGCAATATACAAATATTTCTTTTAAATTGATTGAAACCAAGTTAAACAAAGACTGTTTACAAAAATTTAGTAAAGATCTATCAGGTTGTTTTCGAGATAATTCAAATTTTGTTATGTTTTTAAGTCTTGAAAATATAAAAAAAAATCTTCTTAAAACCTTACATTTTAAGTTTGGACTCAATCGATACATTGATTTTTAAGAATGAAATACTTGCTATTTAGTTTCTATTAGTCACAAGCTAAAAATATTTGTATGGAACAAACTAAATTTTATTTTAAAAATTGTTTATTAAAATTTTTAAATATTAAAAAAAAAAAAAAATTTAGTACAAATACAAATTATTTGCAATAAAAATAAAAAAAAAATCTTTGCAAAACAAAATTGTATTAAGAAAATAATAAAAATTTAAAAACCTTTGAAGCTATTGCATTTTTATTCAAAAAAAATGACTGTTTTTAAAATGAAACATTTAATTTTTTATTAATATACACACAAAACTTCATTTTGAATAGACAAAAACTCGATTTTACATCACAAATTTTTAATCTTAATGAATTATTTTTTCTGATGCACAGTTAATTAAAATCTTTTACCCCTAAAGTAAATACCTTGGATGCTTTGAATTCTATAATTTAAAAAAATTAGTACATTTTAACACTGTTGTGACCTAGACTATATTTTTTCGAGGGTTGTGGAAAGTGTTTAAATTGCACTTATTTTTATGATTAAATTTGTTAAACTTGAATAAGATCGGCTCAATGCTGTTTTTTTTCAAAATTATATTGTGTCAAATTTTTGTTTGGACAAAATTCTAAATGTCAAAATATTGGGTTTTTAAATTACTTTTTTTAAACTCTTTTTTTTTTTTAAACATCGACCCCATACATACGTATTATTTTCAACTTGTAGCGAGGTACAAACCCAATTTTTTTAAGTTTCCCAAATTAAAACATAAAAAAATAAACAAAATTTGAATGAATCATTCGGTCATGGAACGTATATTTCATATTTTACGTATTCATCTCTTCAAAATCAAATAGAGAACACGACATTATCAGAATTTACTATCTTAAGAGCAGTTTTATAAAATAGTTTAAAAATCCTCCATTAGGCTACTCGAAAAGTTTCCTCAATATATGTTTACAGCTCAGTATAATTTAATGATTTTGTCAATAAAATGGTGCACTGTGGGGTATGTGTAACTTTTCTTAATTCTCAAATTCAGTTTTATAACTTTAATAAACCGAAATGGTACATCTTACCTGTACCATTAAAAGCTTCTAATATGATTTCAATATAACAAATAAATCTCAGTACCTCCTAACCAACACACTTTTTAGTACCGTCAGAGTGCGATTCCAGATCTTTTTCGTGAGTAATGCGAACATTCCTCTTGGTTTATCTAAAATAAATTATCTTTTTAATTTTTTCCGTTAAGGTTCTTTATATCTTCAACCATTTTAAAATGAAATTAGCTTATCATCTACTAATTTATAATTCTCATCATTCGTATAACTCTTGTAACCCACCAATTTATTTTAACGTTAGAAACTAAATATAATTTTAAATAACCTTACAAATCACGCAACTCATGTTCAGTTGCATGACCTAGGCTAACTAATCTACAAAAACTCCTCCAAAAAATAAATAACATAACATCCTTCGCGTTTTGTAAATAAGAGGCCAAAATTCAACTCGAACATGTCCCGAACTCAGTTTCTCCAATTTCAGCTCAAACTAGTTGAATCAAACATTGGTTCCAAACCAACTTTGTCTCCTCACTCTCAATTTATGTTTTTATTTTACATCTTCTCTTTCGAAATGGCTCCATGAAAACAATCCTGACCTTAACCAAAAATTCCTTCAAAAATATGAACAAGGCAAAGCGCATGCCTCGAAAATCTCATTCAATTTTCAGGATCATCATTTCTGAGTAACAGAAATAGAACACACAAAAAAAAGTATCCGTATCTCTTGAGAACGAACATCCTTCCTTAACAGATTCATCAAGGAGCCAGCGAGCCAGGCCATCAGAATGGCAAACGCGACCTCCGGCTATAGTCGAGTGTTGCTACTGCTGCTGCTGTTGCTGTTGCTATTACTCAGCTGATATTGCACAAAAGTGTTCTTCAATGTTTTGTTGTTGTTACTGTGCTTCTTTTTTTAGAAATCTTTATTTTGTTTTATTTTTGTAACGCTTGAATATGAATACATGAAACACAATTTAGGACTTGAGAAAAAGGGTTAAAATACCGCCTTTAGTTATGTATGTAGTACCTACCTAGATATTGCTTTATTTAATGCTTAGAATAAGACATCTAAAATCTAGTATAGGTTGTCCGAGAAGGGAGTACATCGCTCCGAGAAGAACATATAAAAGGATACGGATGAATACAAAGTAGAAAACGAGAGAGAGAGAACGAAACACATTATACTCGTAACTTGTATACAAGTTGAGGTAGTCAGAGTCCTTTGCAAAGTTTTTAATCAATTTATGACTGTGAGTAAGGCTGTTGAGGCTTACACCAAGGATAACCTTATATTCTATGTTTGCATTTTGGTATAGGTTGTAGCTATGTCCATAGAGTTGTATCCTTTTTTTTTTTGATTATTTTCATTTTTGTTAGACACAAGGAGCTATTTTGTTCGTGGTTTTGCCACTTTTGCAACCACAGAGTGTTGGGCCGAAATAGAAAAATGCAAAAGAATTCAACAAAAGAACGAAATAATGGCCAAGTTGGATTTGGGTCAACAATGTTGATCCTGGGTGTTGTAGAGAGAGTGTTACTCTGGTGTGATGTTACAAATTCAAGGATTTCTTTTTTATTAGTTTTTTGTGTTTTAATTTTTCTTTTTCAAGTAGGTAGCCCTTGTTTAAACATTAGCCCAAGAAAGAGCACAACAACAACAAAAATAGAAGACACGGTATGGACCTAGAGTGTTACAAATCGTCGACATCATAATTATCATCATGACCTGCTTCTTCAATTTTTGAATTGAATTTTTTAATAGGTTATTTTTAACTCCTATAGGAGGTGGAGTAAAAGAGGGTGCTTTATGCTTTGCTTGGTTGCGCATAGAACAGGATATGGTAGGAAAAATATTTAGCGTGATGGGGGTGATTTTTGCACTGACCACAGGTTAGTTTTGTGCTACATCAGAGTGTGCTATGCTGAGCAATAACGCTGCCGCTGAGGCATCATATAGCAAGGATTTTTCGACTCACAGAAGTACTCACTGAATTAGTAGTCGTGTGCGGCATGTGGTTCAGGGTCAATGTAAAATGGTGAATGTGAATGTGGTTTAATGTGCCGGAAGCTAATTAAAATCGGTCGAATTGGGTTTACCTAACCCTTGTACGTGATGCCTTATACATATCCCAAGTGGGTAAGTATTAAAAAATGTTTCCACTTTAATTTGAAGGCAGAGTATAGTTATAGGTACTTTATAAGCGTGGAATTATATTGCATGGAATGTGTTTGCTCAGCGCTTTTTGAAGGATATTGAGTTTTTTTTTGACAAGTTTGCAAACACTATTGTAATATTGAAAGAAATATTCGTGCAATAGAACTTCACATTATTTAATTAATTTAATTAAAGAAGAGCAAAATTATAACAATGGTAGATAGAAATTGAATTTACGTCATAACGTGGAGTTGTGAGATAATTAAAATAAGAGACTAAAGGTACATAATTATTTCAGTTCAATTACACTAATTATGAAAATTATAAATGTTTATATTTTTCATAAATTATATTACGCATCTGAACTCTGACTCAATGGAATTACTTAGATTGCTTTAAAAAGTGGACTAAATAAAAATTTGTTTTTAAATAAATATTTAAAATAATATTAAATGAAGAATAATAATTAAATTCAATGTAACGGGTTAACTATATCGCGGTTTCAAGAGTATATAGCTGAAAATCGACATCTGTCAAACGAAGTTGTTAAACCAATTCCATTTTTTAATTGAAAATCTGACATTTACGAAAATGGATCGCTTAACTATCGCTCAAACCACTGCAAATATCGCTGGTGTAAGTGCAAGTGATAACGAACTTGTTTTTGCCTGCTAATTAAAAATTAGACTTGGAAAATATGTGATTTCGTCAACATGGTTCCACATGCTACACAACTAGAGCGAATATGGCTTTATTGCAAGAGACATTTCCTGGATGCGTAGTTGTTCGTCGTGGCGATATCAACTGGCCACTTAGATCATGCGATTTGACACCGCTGGACTTGTTTTTTTGGGGCTCCATGAAATAACGTGTTTATGGTGATAAACTTTTAACTCTTGAGTTACCGCCCAATATGTGTAAAAAAGGGGTCGAAAATTAATTTAAAAAAATCGCGTGATGGTCATTTAAATGATGTGGTGTTTCTCTCGTGATGTCAACATTCCGACTTTATAATAAAAAGAAATATCATGAAACAACATATTTTACCTGTGTTTTATTTAGGTATGTTTACTTTTGAATCCACAAAATGGATAACCCTGTATTATGTATTAATTATTAAGAGCAAACATTTCGATTAATTAACAAAATCAAAGTGAGTCGGTCATGGAACTGCCTCGGCTGGCTTCGCAGCAGTGTATTTTGTCAGTTCAATTTTCCAAGACTTTGTTGATGGTTTTACGCTGCAACTGACGAATATGCTTGGCATAACATCAAAACTTTATAAATTTCTCTAAAAGAAATATGATTTAATTGATCCAATCGCACTGCGGTTCTAGAATTTGATGAGCAAAAGACAAGTCGTGGCATGGGTTGTGTGATATGATGGTCCATCCCGTGAAACAGACGTCTCGTCTAATTAAACGTATGCAACCTCATTTTAGAACAAAAATTAAAAAATTACTTAATGCAAAGCCTGTACATGTTTAAATATCATTTGACTTAACGGAATACAATTAAGCTTTATTTGTGAGGTCTCTAACTTTTGAATGTAATTTTCAGAATTTATTGTTAAATTGTTGTATTGGGAAACAAAATATTTAATTGAAAAGATTCAGGTTAATTTTGTATAATCTGTTTGTGTAAAAACAATTAAAGTTAGTTTTATTAAATTCATCCATTACCACTTTAAATTTCACTGTTTCTTCAAAAAATTCGGCAAAATGTAACATTGTTATTGAAAATGAAAATAATTAAAAAGAAATTTAGCATGGTTACTCAAATATTTAAATTAGTTTATAGAAATTTCTTATTAAAAAAAATCTTATTTATTACAATTTTGTTAATAGAAAATCTTTATTGCAGAAAACAACTGACATCAAACGAAAACGTGGAACTCGTAGAACACCACTTAAAAAACGTCTACAAAGGAAAAATAGTTTAACTGCAAATTTAAGGTATTTTTTAAAACTATAATTTAAACATATATTTTTGTATTTTATTTATATTTTTGATGATATCATTCAACACCATAAAATAAAATTGGAAACTAAGTTGAAATATTTTGAACCTTCAGTTTCATTGAATATCGTTTTATTTAAACAAATTCAAAATATTCTCAACTACATATAAAAACAAAAAATTGTAAGCATATTTTGAAAAATAAATCAAAAGCTGATCCTATGGGCAAATAAGGGTTCTTAAGTTCAAATGAATTGTACATATTTAAGTGCTATGAAACAAAGCCTAACAAATAAGGCCAACATGCAAGGATTTTCAGCAGTTAAAAAATCATACATTGGTCCCAAAGCCTATGGTGGCCCTTATCAGAAGTTTTTAAAAAACTTGAATGTAATTCTTGTGTGTTTTTGAATAATTCATTTAGAATTAATTTTAAGTGCTTGTTCTTAGTCCAAATTCTTAAAAAGTAGGTCACCAGATTCTTACCGTCTACCTGTCTGTATGCCCACGCCGCCGCTATATCCCAAACCATTCGTCGATTGATTTCAATCTTAGAAATATAAGTTTTGAGCTTATTCGTATTAGGCGTTTTCTTAATGTTTGTTTAAGACTTAAAGTAACAGTAATATTTAAAAAAAGACGCTAGGATGCCAACCACACTGATAACTTCCCATTCCGTCTATCGATTAGTCTTGCTTAAAAGGTTTGTAGGTTATCGTGTTTCGTTAAAAAAATTCTCGGTTGAATAAATTATTCTAAAAAATTTAAAAATTACCAACAATATTTGCTTTTGATGAAATAGTTTGATTACAAAATCTATTTTTGTAAACGAGATTTTTGATCGTAAAACTATTTTTGCCAATTTTAGTAGCATTTCTTAAAAGTTTCTATTTATTAATTTAACAAATATAAATTGGATGATTGAAATTAATTTGAAGTCAATCGCTTCTATTGTTCACGACATATCGAAAACCGAACGTTAATTTTTGAAAATATATATGAGTCGACACTCAGTTTTCACCAACTTTTAGTAATGTTTTTTTTTTAAGTTTTTATTTTTTTGGTAAACCAAAATGTTCACCCTTTTTTGAAATTGCTATGTTAAAAAAACCACCCAATTTTTTGAGAGTCTTTCTGTATATTGTACTTTATTATCTGCATAACACAATTCATTTGAAGTCGATATCGCTTCTGGTTCTTGAGCTATGAACGACGAAAAAGCGTCGCGAAAGTACGTACACACGCACAGACATCTTTCTAAAATTCTTTTATTTCGACTCTAGGGTCCTTGGAACGTCGAGAAATGTCAACATTTCCAATCCGACAAATCGATTACAATAACTTCAATGGGAAGTTAAAAAAACTATTCAAAATTTTTTCGAAACTCGATGTCTCGAAAACATGTCATCATGAAAATCAAATTTAAAATCTATATTAATAAGCTCTTTGTAATTTAATACTACAAATATTTCTTAACTTATATTAAACTTTTATATTATACAAAATTAATTGACATAAAACTGCTCTATAACGATTTTGAAATTAAATGTGTGGAAAATGTATGTGTTTTTGAGAAATCAAATGCCATTTAAATGTTTGAAAAAAAAAACTTTTTTGTAGGTACATTTTTAAATTTTAAAATGAATCAATTATTTTTAAACAGACTCTTTGGATACATGAGTTTTCAATGAGATTTTCAATATATTTAAAATGCTTCATGTTATAACCTAAAAACTACGAGTTATTAATATCATCAAATATTTCTTCTATACCATTTTACATTTTTCTGCAAAAAACTGTTTCAGCATTAATTCTTAAGAGTTCTTTCAAGATTGATGAAGACCTACAACTAATGAGGATTATATTAGGAAAATAAGTGAAAAACTTAAAAAGTTTAAACACAATATTGAAGTAATGGATTTTGGATTTAAAAAATCATCACTAATACTAAATATTGAAAAAATATCTACGAGTACTCCACGAATTAAAATAGCTTTAAAATGCCTTATATAAGGTTTGTTTTCCAACTATAAAAGGCTGTATAGCAAAAAGTGTTTGTGATAGATTTATTTTAAAGTAGTTTTCGAACAAAAGTCCTCAAAAACCTTAAAACAAAATATAATCTTCAATATAATCTATATAACAAGTAGCCAAACAAATATTTTTATTTTTGAAATGCGTTATAATGTTTGCATACTTCGTATTTCAAAGAGCTTTAAAATTGTATTTTATGCGCACCATTTTGCAAATAAAAGCAATTGTTTAAATTCTTTTTTCAGAGCTTAATTGAAACTTAGAAGTCATATTTTTAAAATCATATTATTGAATGCAGTAGGTAAGATTAGTACTAGATACTCAAGAATGTGTTTCCTATATTAAACAAGCTTGAATTTCGCATGGAAAGGGCAAAGGTTTGAGACAAATATTTACAGAAATCCCTTCAAAATTGATTTCCTAAAAAAACCAATGCTAAAAATAATACGCCCTCAGCTATTGAACCAAAAAACTATTGCTATAGTTTAGTCCTACACAGTATACACTCATGAAAGTTTCACAATTTAAAGCGAACTTTGAAATTCACAAATTTAAATGTGTAGTTATTTTAAATTTGTAAATTCCTCGATAGAGAAGAAAAGTGTATCGATTCCTTAAATCATCCTTGAACCAAATTTGTTTACCAGACCATAAGAAAAGAAAAATATTGTGCACATGATGTGTTCTTCTTCTTTTTTTAACTCCGGAAATTCGTAAGTATGGGATTTAAGCTTGGTTATGCTCCATTGAATGTCAAATGAATTCAAAGATATACTATATATTTTTCTAGTTGCCAAATCACGTCTTAAAAAATAAAAAAATATAATTTGAATGAAAATTGCGCTTGTTACATGAAAAAAAGTCAGCCTTTTGTTACCTTTTTTACAAAAGTTAATAACGAAATAATTCTTTTATAATTTCTCTCATATATTCAAACCATCCATCAAATGCTTACCTATAATAAAAAAGACTCCCCCTTTTTTCCCAAACTAAAAACCAGGACGATATTTGCTTAAAATCATACCTAACCTCTTTTAAGTACACAGCAAACATAAAGGTTTACGTGATATGCTGTTTAACTGATTTCCTCTTCCTACAAAAAGTTGTTAGATGAAAATTCTTTTCCAGTATATAGAATTTAGAAGAACGACGACTTTAGCATCGAAAATCTAGGTACCTAAGCAAGCAAAAAGGTAAGTGTACCCAAAAGAGTTCTTCTTTTCGAATGACCTCACTTTTACCTACGTGTATATATTCGCATAAATAAATATCCTGCAAATAAATTGAACCTCGCGGTTTTCATTCCATACCTACATCAGCTCTCCCAAAGATTCCAGTTAGAGCAGGAATCGTGCCATGCGAGAAGGTATGTACATATAGAGAAGCAGATACCGAAACGTGACTTTAACCAACCATCAAACATCATCACCACCACCGCCACCATCAGCTCCACCACACATCCAACATTTTCAATAGTCACCTTTATCTAAAAAATAAAAAAGGATACTTAAAATTCTCCTATGGAAAGTTTTCAATCCTCCACAAGTCTATATGCCGAACGCCACCTTCACCCACAATCCACCATACAGCACATTCTACGACCGGATCAGCAAGGCAGCTAAAAGTGAGCTAACACATAAGGCCGCAACATGAAAGTACCCCGTGGTTGTACCGAGTACCATCAGCATCACACTTCCTTCGTCCTGCCTCTCACGTCCTATGTTGTCATCCCACGTCGAATCGCACCACACCACACCACACCGCATCATACATATTCACTTTGCTTTTGTGCCAATCCTAAGAAGAGCCACGCGAAATACGAATTTCAAAATCTAAAATGTTGTATGGTGGTGTCAATTGAATTCAGCGGCATTCAACTGATGTCACCGGGAACAAAGTACAAGTCGACGTAAATGCCAAACCATACCATGCCTTGCCACTACCATAGTGTCACACACTATTGTAGACAGAGACGACGGCGAAAGCGATGAGGATGATGACGATAATGACAGAGACACAGGAGTACAAGGAGGCTCAGTGCTCAAGCTCTGCAGGCTCAAGCAGAAGCAGAAGCATCATAGGCACAGGACATGCTAAAAGGACTGCAAAATGTAAACACTGCTCATCGAAACGGAAACAAGTGGAGGCTCCACTAAATTCCGTCTTTTCCATAATAATTATTCGCGGAAATGAGGTTGTAAATAAGTATCCTGAATTTCTGGGCGACTTTGGACTCGATGGGAAATTATGGAAAACCCGTGGGCTTAACTTTGGTTTGGAATGTTGAATGACAGGTGGATTTGTCCAGAAGGGTCATTATTTTCTACACTTAAGTATATTGTAGATAAGTTGCAAAATAATTTTTGATAGACTAAAAGTATATCATTGTTGTTGATATACATAAATTAATGAATGAAGTACACTAAACCTTAGAGCAATACATTGTTGAAATAACATTTTGATTAGGTTAAGAGCCTGTCGTTTGAAATTATTCAACATTGCCTGAATCTTTGAACACCCGGGTTTCATACATGGAAACATACATACAATACAATTCATTTTGAAATGTCAGACTGGCTCAAAATATGTTTTCAAATAAGCCTTCTAGCTCTAATCAAAACATGATTGTTTTGTAAAAAGAGAACAAAATTGAAAAGTCAAAATCAGTCAATCAATTTATCAATACTGTTCCTGACAATTTGGAAAACTTTACTATACAAACTTTACTTTACAATCCTATGTATAGGATTTTATCTTTAATATTTTTTTGACAAAGTTTGAACTAGAATAAATTTCAAAAAGACTGAAGGAAGAGACTTGAAAAAAGAAATAACTTTATTTTCAATGAAACAGGTGGGGTCTAAAAGTAGACACCTGTGGTACTTCATTTTCATTTCATCCGTATATCAAATTAATTGGCTCGCTAACTACACTTAAATTTAACTTTGATTTCTAATTGAAAAATTGAAAATCGAAATTGAAATAAGCATAAAAAGTGGAATAAGCAGAAAAGTTCAAGAAGTTTTAAAAATGAGAGAATACTTGATGAAGTTTCATTATTTTAATGTTCACAATTTCATGAAACATCACACATTTTTCCATATTGGAGTATGAGCATTTTATTGCTAGCCTAGTGTAATATTTTTCTCAACTGATTTTTAAATGAGAAACAGGGAAAATATGCATTTTCTTTTTTTATTATAAATTTTCTTAATAAAATTAGCTCACAATCTTTTATCTTCTTTTTTTTTAAAGGACTAACCTGTTTAACTGGTGAAACTCAACTTTTTCCACACACCTTTATGAACATTTGCATTTTTGGAAGCATTTTTGTGGTGCCAAAATGAGAAATTCAAATTGAAATTAAATTTTACCAGCCAAGGAGTAAGAAAAAGTCCTTTTAACCAGATGACCAAATCGGAATCACAGGTAAATATAAATATATATATTTTTTTTATTTCACAACTCATATAAATCTTGAATGTCATTATAAAGTATAGCCATAGAGTGAGATATGGAGAAGTTGAAGTTTTATGCTTGCTGGAAGATCTGTGCAAACTTCTGTTTTGTAGTGAATCAATAAAAAGTAGGCTAGGTTGAAATCATCCAGTATAAAATAAAGGTATAAGTTATAAATAGGATATATGAGGACATTTACCTTATACTACATTTTAAAGATATTTGTGAAAAGAAAAATATTTATAAATATGTACATAGATAAATTTTGTGAAAACGTGCTGGTTTATTGAAATATTCAAAGAAATATTTTTTTAAAGAACTTAAAATTTCTAAAGATTGTCAAATTTGAAATATTTTCTTTAAATTTTAAGCTTTTGATTTTAAAGCTGGTGTTAAGATATTATATACAATAATTCTAAACATTTATTTATAGATATCTTAAAGAACTTACGATTTCTGTTTCGAATGTGAGAAGATATTGTTCAAGTTATTAATTTGCGCCAAGAAGGTAGTGTACAACATAAAGAATTTTTGTAAGCTATGTTGTGTACGAGTTTTGTATAAAGAATGATTTTTTAAAAGCTATAGCAAAGTTTTTCAAAAAAAACATACAATTCAGAAAAATGAATAAAATCTTTATTTCAATCGAAAGTACGGTCCATAGAATTTAATGTCTGAATATTATTTCATGCAAATATTGATCTTAACTGCACCTCAAATAGTCCATTCGGTTAGTGTGACTTTTTTGGATGCATTGGTAGTTCTTGCAATGGTATAAGCTGACATTCACTCCAAAATCGACAATTCTGCTCATTTACGTACCCATTGAGACAAAAACGAGCTTCCTCATTGAACAATCATGGTTAAATTGTAGACCAAAGTGAGATGTTTGACATTGAATGATGTTTGATAGTGAAACAAAACAGGAAACGTGCGTCAGCTGTTTAAAACAGTGATGCCAAAAACATGATATTACAATGGAAGAAAAATTGAAAAAAGTGGGTCCCCGATTTCATCCGTCTGTCTGTCTGTCCTCGCTCCTGAAGCCTAGCCCATTGGGTGGATAAATTTCACATTTGAAAATCAAGGTTTTGATCCAAATCCC
This sequence comes from Eupeodes corollae, assembly GCF_945859685.1. NCBI lineage: Eukaryota > Metazoa > Arthropoda > Insecta > Diptera > Syrphidae > Eupeodes > Eupeodes corollae. Next base: position 115,051,500 of record NC_079149.1, read on the forward strand.
GTTAGGCATGAAATAAAAGTAGTCCCCAAAATCTCAGGAATGGTTCTTCATTTTTTTACAAAATTAAAATGTATATTAGTAAGTTACAAGAAACTGCATACTAAAAATGAAAATGGTTTTAAACTGAAACTGAACATTTTATTGATACAAAATTAATTTAAAAAAGAGTCTGGGATGCGACCCACACTGATAACTTCTCATTCCGTCTGCTGATTTTTCTTGCTTTTGATGTTTGTAGGTTTTCATGTTTTTTAATTAATCTAAAAAATTAAAAAATGTACATAAATATTTTGCATATGATGAAGTTTTATTTCAAAATCGTGATTTTTAGGCGAAATCCAATTTTTATCAATCCTAGCAGCTTTTTCGTACTAGTTTTTGTAGAATTTAATTTTGTATGAAAAAACCGACTGTTGGATTTGTATAAGAAATTTACTGAATGTAGAAAACAATATTTTCTGTGAAATAAAATTAGTTTGAAGCCAATGTTTTTAATTTTTGTAAAGATATTTGAGTCCAAAATAAATTTGTACCATATTTAATATTGTTTCTTTTAGGGTTTTATATTTTGTAAGAAAACTGTGAATTCGATTTTTCTCAAATTCTTCTAAATCTTCTTGATAATACAATTTGTCTGAATACGTGTGCAACCATATTTTTAGTTTAGATTTTTAGATATCTTAATTTCTAAAATGATTTTAGTGTGTTCATCATAAACCCATCTAAAGATTTAAATTTCGAAAAAAAATAAATAAAAATACATTGGTTCTTACTAATCAAAAATTATAACATGAATTTTTTTTAACTCATAACAATAATTCGAGAATAAAAACAAATAAAATAATGGAAATAATTTTTTAAAAACTATGATCATTTTTTCCAAATTTTCTTGGATCGTGAGTTTTAAAAATTTGTTGGTTGAAAAAAAGCAAAAGAAGTACGAACTTCTTTGACAAATTGTTTTTTACTTAATCAGTAACACCCTAAACTTACATATTCTATAACTACAAATTCTAAAAACATTTTCATACAACAATTTACATTGTAATGTATGCATTTTCAATACATGCTATGAAGTAACAAGCACCCAAAACATAAAAGCTTTTCTATTTTTGTAGAAACAAAAAATATTGTTTTGTCCGTGCCATATTGATGATAGGAACATATTGCTCAAGCATTATAATTGTATAATGTATTAATCAAATGAATCCACAAATGGTCTGGTCATACCTACAAAACACATGAAATCACACACAAAAGCCAAAAATGGCAGCAAGAGACTATGAAAACATACAAATATAATGTTCTCCTTTTAACTGCACCCCAGGAGGAGCTGTCAAGAATAGTAATAGATGATCATGACGATAGACATGGGAACTGTAGTGGTGGTAAAAGCATACAAAATTCCAACTCCCAGTCTAAGCACAAACATAAGCAGCTTCTTGTTATAACATCGCACGCTGCTGGTCAATTTTGGCAGTCAGTTTATGGCGGTACACAACTGTTTTTGGAGAACTGCCCAAGCCAAATAAGTAACCACAACAGTTTCTATTTCTGCTATCTGACTTCCTCTATTTCTCTGCCTAAATTTCATTAAGAAGAAGAGACCTATGCACGGCAGTGAACAAAAGCACCAACTCCAATGAACAAATGAACACCGCCAAAGAACATCCAGACGAACACGACGAACGTCGACGACGACAAAACAGCATAGAGACGAGACAGAGCTTAGGAACTTGTCAATAAAACCAACTTAAATGCTTATTTGTCACACATATTGCCGCCACCCCGAGCCGAGCCGCACCATGCCAGATAATAATTGACATCATGACTCGTATCAAATGCTGAATAAATATGGCCTAACCGGGCACAAGGCGTAATCAATGATAGACCGTAGCCGGAACAAAGCTGCCCGCCTGGCTTGCATTACGTTGCTGCCTTTATGTCTGTGTCTCTATTATAGCAAAGCAGCTCATTGATGATGGCACACTTCAATTTTGCTTCTGCTGAAGAGGTCTATTCAGTTTCCGGCTTTAAAGGTTCTCCGATCCCATGTTGCCTCTGTAAATGGGCAAGATATAAGACGTAACAACCATGAACACAAATCTAGGGAAGTTAGGTGGGTACTTCCTATACCTACTCCTATCTACTTAAAGATTAGGCAACGTATAGAAATGTAACCATAAAGACGTCGCGTGAGGCATTTGTGACAGCGACAACCGACATATACAACAAGAACAACAAAACGACAAACGATGATCAACAGTTAGCCGACGGTGACGGCTACGGCGACACACGAAAAAATCCATGGGCACTGGACAAGTGGACAAGCAGAAGGCAGCAGGCCAGGCTAGGCTAGGCGTTCCAATGAGTTATTATACTGGTGGAGCATAATAATAAATTCTTGTACGAAGGAAAAGAAGACCTCACTCATGGCTTACGGCTGACCATCAGCACGAACTTCGAAACGAACACGAAGACGTCTGACTACAAAGATTGAACTGATGTACTAACTTCCTTTCTCTCCGGGGACGACGGCCGACGGTGAAGCGACGGAGGGTAAAGTGAGTTATATTTTATATTGATTGCCTTATAATGTGAATGTGCGGACATTTGGAATTAAAGTGGATAAATAATTAATTCAGCGAGTTCAGAATGTTTTATGGATTATTTTATTGATAAACCACGCATACTAAGTACAGGAATAAAAACAACAAAAAGTAAAGCCATTTGAATTGATCAAAAGAAAAATGTTTCAACAACATAAATTAATTTGTTGAAATTAATGGGTACGCAACAATGTTTAGGAAGTGAGAATGATTTAACAAGAGAAACAATTATTGAATAACATGTGCGGTAAGAACTTTATACACTATGAACCTGCAATACAGGCGCCTCTACTCTTCCTATTGTAATTATTACTTCAAGCCTTCTATTTCCTCAGACTTCTTAAAAATAAAACTGACAAATTTCGCAAACGAGTTGCGTACCACGAGATTACTGGAATACATGTTTAGAGTGATTTGCTACTATAATTTTAAAAGTAACTGTAGTACCTGCGGTGTGGACTATCATGCTAGAGAACTTGGGTTCAATCCCTGCCTGTGCCAACTAAGTATTTTCACGGGTACTGCTTCTTCAAAGAAAATGACAAATCCTCCAAGAATAGTTCTTGTCATTGAAAGTGTTTTCTGAAATTAGCCGTTTGGAATCGGCTTAAAACTGTAGGTCCCCTCTATCCCTGAGAACAGTACTTGCACATAGTAATGGCTAAGAGTTATAAATCACTAGGCTCTTGTTCTAAACGAACTTTTACGCTACCTTATTGATTTAAATTTTGTATTCTCTTACTATTAACATCTACATAAATACATATATAGTGTGTTTTTTTAGGTACTATCTTTTTGGCAACACTGGTTTAATCAGCTGACGCATGTTTCCTGTTTTGTTTCACTGTCATACATCTTTAGTTTGCTCTATAATTTAACCATGACTGTTCAATGAGGAAGCTCATTTTTGTCTCAATGGGTACTTAAATGAGCAGAAATGTCGATTTTGGAGTAAATATCAGCCAGGAGCATTGCACGAGCTACCAAGTCACAGTTTCGTGCGGCTTATGGGCTGGGGGCATCATTGGACCGTACTTCTTCAAATATTAAGCGAACTGTGAATGGTGAGTGCTACCGTGAGATTATATCCAACTTTTTGTTTGCTCAAAATGCAAGAGCTTGACTTGCATGACATGTGGTTTCAACAAGACGGTGCCACATGCCACATTTTATTTCAGGTTCGGCACTGATCAATTGGCCACCTAGATCGCGTGATTTAACGTCTTGAGACTACACAGACAAGCCCGTTTCAATTGACGCATTGGAAGACAAAATTGAAGCATTTTATCGTGAGATACCGACCGAGATGTTGGAAAGAGTTTGCCAAAATTGGACTAAGTGGACGGACCATTTAAGGCGGAGTCAAAGTCAACATTTCCATAAAATAAAATTCGAACATTAAATTATATGGACTATACTATCGATTCAAATAAAAATATCATCTATTTTTCTGAATTGTATGTTCGTTTTTTAAACTTTTCTAAAGCTTTTAAACAATCACCCTAATAGCTACTTTTTCCTGCAACTGAAAAATATTTGAAATATGGTCAAGACGTAAGATTGCAAATTTTTAAAGCTCAGTCATAAGGTTAGGATGTTTGAGATCCGGTGTTACTTCTTGACATAAAGTCTTATTAGTAGACTATAAAATTGCCAGGAAAACAAAATACAATACCCAATTTATTATTATATAAACATAAAGGTATACACGCTGATCAGCACAAAAATAAAATTGCACATACTCCTAAGTGTTTAACCTTTTTATTTTTATAGAAATGTGTTGCCCTGTAAAGTGATTACCATGAATCAATAATTTTAATATTTCATCCATGTGGATGTTTAGGAATTTGAAAAATTCCAATTCAATTCGTTCTAGCAAGGCTCATGAATAGTACTTGAATTCTTTTGATTCCATTACTTTTCATTTCTTTCATTTTAAGTTCCCAACTGTATCAAAATACAATAAAGCTCTTAAAGAAATAAATTTTCTACAATAGTTTCTACTCTCTTTTCGGTTATAAATGAAAACCTCAATATTCAAAGTTATAACAATAATTATAAAAATGTCATTTGCATCAACTTTTGCGGTTCATTGCACATTGAAAAAAATAATTTCACAAATGAAAAAACCAGAGAGCAACTTACCATAAAAATATACGAATGAACTTTCAATTTCATCGATTATGACCACATCATTAACCAAGGTATACACATACATAATTTCAAAACTACCCTCAAACATTTTCGAGATTATTAATGCTTAATTATTCCTCTGCCATTAACTGACCAATAATAGTTCTGTAGTATAAAGATATTATTATTATGCTTTATGAAGCAAAGCATTGACCACAGTGATTTTATATCATACACACAACCATTATGGACAAAATGAGATCTGTTCAATTAGCAATGTCAACTAATATGACGTCCATTAAATTCTGAGTGTAAAATATGCCGTAATTATCAAGTAATGAACGTTTCAAGTGCCAATCCATTGTCTGTTCGTCCCGTTTGTTCATATATGTATATGCTATGCAGATATTGAATCCCTCGAGAATACCGAGAAAGTAAGTCTGTCGATTTTATCGGCTGCTCAGTCCGCCCCCACTCAACCACAAAATCATATAGAAGCAGTATGGGGATAGCGGCGCAAGGACATATAGTTACATTAACTTCCCTAATAAATCTGCATCAGGAAATGAAGCAAAGTTACAGTTAGAGATATACGCTTCGAATTTACATATTATAATATTAAGTGGATATCATTATATGAGAAGTGGTGAAGGAGAGGATATTCGTAAGTATGGGTCTCTGTTGTTGATTGAGTACCCCGCTATATTTGTATCGTAGTTGGTAATGGCCAAGGACATGCGGTGTGACATTATCACTCTATCCTTCAATAAAATATATACATGCATCTACTTTAATATCCTAGACACTGGGTTGGCAACGGCGGCGGCGTTGGCGACGGTGGTGGCGACTGGCGGTAGCGTATATAGATGCAAGGAAAAGACATTATAACCATAACAAAATCCTACGCTGCTGCTGCACGTAATTATTTATCAATTGAATTAAGCACTGCACAGCACAGCACATACTGTTATTATCACACGCAAACAAAGGTAATTAAGGCAACGATATTATGCATAACTATAAGCTTTGTGCGGTATGCGGTTCATCGAGGCATCATGGAGCCATCCATTAAAATATGAGCACCTAGCACCATATTTTGAAGGACATTAATGAAGTCTTGTCAATTTGAGGAATTTGTATACGACAGAGAATAAGATGGACAGGATTGTGGGCATGTGATCAATTTGAATGTGAGTTAAAAAATATGATTGGTATGCAGTTTCCAATAAATTTAAGCTTCACATGACACATCTCTATACTTTTACATTAACAGAAAAAACCAAGCATGGACGTTTTTTCAGGAAAATCTTAAGAGATTTTTAAAGACACATTGAATACGAAATAGAATTAGTTGGAAGAGGTGATTAATGGAAATAAATGCAGTAACCTTGGAGCAACAGAACTGGTTGTAAAAATCATCTTTAAACATTTATCTTTCAATGTTGGTAAATTTTGGGAGAAAAATCTCATTCGCCCTAGGTCACATGTTCCCTTTATAAGAGTTGGGGCTTAATGTCCAAAACTATTGAAGAATTCAAAAATAAATATCAATTTTTATACAAGTAAAGGCTCCCGTAGTCGTTAAAGCTTACGATATTTTCCAATACTTGATTCGACAATGCAATGCTACGAAAACGACTAATATGTATCTTTTAAAATAATAATCTTAGCAGTTTAAAGCTGAGTTGTTTTTTTAAGAAAATTAAAGTTGATATAAAATTGTCCCTGACTTTTGTTTTTTTAAGTTTTGCCTTTAACAAGACTTAGCAAAAAAAGCTAAAGTTATGCGACTAAGGAATAAAGAGTTAATTTTTTCAGTTGCACCATAAAAAAGATACTGAACGTTTTCACAAAAACATTGAAGATAGCGATTAATTACGAATATCATCACTACTTCATTTACTAAAAAAGCTTCGATCAGCTTAATGTAAGGTTTTTTTTCGAGTTTTAAAATTAAATATTTTAAAAACCTGATGAGATTGATTAATTTTGAAGTCGGATTTCTAAATAATTTTATCAAAACCTTAGAAAAAGTGTTAACTTTTTAACAAATGCACAATTTTGTTTCTGATTTTTAGTTTGGCGAAATTTATATACATATAAACTGTGATTTTTTCAAAGCTCTAGGAAAGTTTTTCAAAAAAAAAAAAAACATATATAATTCAGAAAAATGCATGATATCTTTATTTGAATCGATAGTACGGTCCATATAATTTAATGTTTAAAGATTATTTCATGCAGATGTTGACCTTGACTGCACCTCAAATGGTCCATCCACTCAGTCTAATTTTTTGGCATACTTTTTCCAACATTTCGGCCGGTATCTCACGAATAAATGCTTCAATGTTGTCTTCCAATGCGTTAATTGAATCAAGTTGGTCTTGAGCTTTAACATGAGCTTTAATATAGCGCTGTGACTTTTTCTGGATGCATTGGTAGCTCTTGCAATGATTCTGCCTGATATTAACTCTAAAATCGACAATTCTGCTTCGTTACGTACACATTGAGCCAAAAATGAGCTTCGTCACTGATCACAAATTTTTGGGTAAAAAAGTGGATTTTCGGCAAACTTTCCAAGAGCCCATTCACCAAAAGTTTGCAAAGCGTTTTCGTTTGTAAGACGATTCTTGGTTAAATTCAAGACTTAACTAAAGATGTTTGACAGTGATACAAAAATCTCAAGGTTCGTCAACTGTTTAGACCAGTGTTGCCAAAAAGATAATAGCTAAAAAACACCCTTATTTGGTATGATGCGCTTAGAAAACTTCAGATTTGTTTCCAATCGGTCATTTAAACTTTTTTTTTCTTGTCGCTAGGATAATTTGAAATATTTTTTGGATTTGTCAGTCATAAAACTTTTTGTCAAGTTGTTTAGAAACATACAGTAGGAATATGGAATTGCAAGGATATCATCCATGCGTGACTATCCTACGAATACAATTTTGTCCTACTTCAAAGTTTTCCACTTAAACATTCTAAATGCAATTAAAGTTGCTTACGGCTCAAGACTATTGGTTTATGATATTATGCAACTAAGTTTTCCAAAATTGCTTAGGGTTTTATGGATAACTTTGATAGACAGATGTTGTTTCTTTGGCTGCACTAAATAACTATTTTGGGGCCGAAACTTTCACGATTAAAAAAGACCGTAAATGAATGTATACCAATTGTTTTTATTCTAAATAATAAACCATTTAGTTATTTATAACATTTATTAATTTGTCGATTAAAGATAAAATTTGTACAAAAAAAATTCCAACCGAAGATTTACAAGAAACACAAATTTAACGCAGCTGAGAAGTATTTCCATCAACTTAATTTCTTTGAATGAATAAAGTAATAGTCCCTAACATAACTTTCTACATCTCTGTTTGTTAAAAATATTTCTTCGCTCTTCGTAGAATTTGAAAATTTCTTCAAAACAAATCAGAAAAGAATTAAATTCTAGCATAAACAAATTTCACAATCAAAATGTCTTATTTTCTATTTTAAAAGAATTTCCTTGAGGATTTTGACATTCTAAAAATCAATTTCCCACACACGGTACTTTTTGGCTCAGACCGTTGCCATTGGTGGCTTCTTAGCTCAGTGGAAGCCATTTTCAGAATTGTTTCAAAAACATCTATATTTATGTTATGGGACAAATGACAAGATATAAAAATTGAAGCATATACTTATTTTATAATATCCAAAATGGATGAAAATAAGTCCTTCACCACAAGTCATAGAAGAAACATTTAAATTTGTCTTCTAACTGAACTGCTTTAGCTCCCACTTGACAAACTTCCATTGTTATGGTTCAAATCTTATCGAAATTTCAAAACACTACGAACTTTCCCCAGAGCAATGATAACAAAAGACTTACAATCAGAAGCAATGTTCATTAATACAAAATTTGTCGTCAACTTAAAACTTTTTTATTGTCTTGATGCAAAAATGTCAGATAAAATTTCATAAGCCACATATTTGCTTTTTTCAATAACCTTTATAATCTGATAATTTTTGAAATATCGAGATATTCTTTTTTTTGTTTTTACTGCTTTATGCACCAACAGCTTTCGTTAATAGTAGATACCTATTTAAGTTCTTGAACCCCGAAGTAAAAATGCTCGAGAAAAAAGTGTAGAATCTCTTGAGATAAATACACACATGTGTTTTACTGCTTTTTTATGGTGGCAGCTTTTGGTGTGGCTGTTTAATATGTTTACGGGTTCAAGACAAACTTATATACCTTAACTCTTACCTTTACCATAGGAGGAGAGAACAATGGAATGCATTCCCTTAAAACAACTCTTGAGGCTCCTTCATCTTAAAAGAGTGTCCTTGGAAGTGCAGAATGCATTACATACCGTTACATATATTCAGACGCTTTTTCCGGTACTTTTTCTTATTTTCCCTTTAGGTGTTTCGTTGAGTTTTCTTCCAATTTTTTTTGTTTGAAAACTTAAAATATCATACCGTGTCGTCGTTGTCGTCGTTGTAACCGAACCGTTCTCAGTTTCCAGTTTCACTCGTTAAATAGAGTCACCACCGTTAAAGAGGATATAATAGTGCAGTAAGGAGCCAGAAGTGCTATATATACAACGCCATCTAGTTTGCTAGTGATACAAAACTCTGTGACGTGAGATATGAAGAAGGATCAGAATAAATGAGCGTTTTTGAATGTGGTCCATTAATTCTTAGTGGTGAGATGTTTCGTTCGTGTTTTACTTTTCTTTTTGGGTCTTTTTGCTTTGTCGTTGTTTTTTGTCTTTGAGAATTTAGATAGGTACCCAATCTTTTATTCTTCTTTAAGCTCGGAGGGATTTAAGACATCGGGCATGTTACTAGATACTATACAACTCTATACACAACCCTGATGGCAGGTAAGGTATTCATCTATATACATGGGTATTTGTTGCGGGTTAAGTGCGGTTTGTACTTTTTTCTACACCATCACAGGTGAATCGAGTTTAGAGAATACGGGGTATAAACGTTTTGCACTTTATTATGAAGGAAATTTTTGTTTTCTTGAGTTCGTTTTTTGGCAGATACGCGAGAAGTATAGTTTCTTTTGCGGGTGTTGGGATAAAATAGATTGGATTTTTATGCTTGAGGGGATGTTTTATTAAAAGGTGTTTTATGCTTTTTTTTTGTATAGGTAAATCTATCTGGGAAGATTTTATAGAGGTGTTAATACATTTGGCAGTGCGCATATAAAAAAATACCCTAGTTGAAAGTATCCACGTTTTTTAGTTAGGGTTTTGTATATAGTTTTTCATTTTGAAGCATTTGGTTGATGAAATGTTTTTTGCCTATATTTAGGTAATTTAAGCTTCTGGTACAAGAGAATTATAGGAAATGTTCAGGGTGTATTTGTTTAGTCCAAGGTTTATGGGCTATAAATTTTCACCCAGGTCCAGCTATTTACCTTCATGCTTAAAAGTGAATCAGCTAACAAAAGTAGTTACATAAAAGCTTACTAGCTCTTTGTTTAGAAGGCTACTGTTCTGTTTTAACCCTTTTTATATTTTGTTCAAAAACTTTTTTGGCTGTAATATTTTCAGCTGAAAAATTTGACGGAATAACATCGCAATTAACTTTCTTGTAATGTTTAGAAATATCAAAAACTCTTTCTAATATTTTATATTTCAATTACATTATTGACACCACTTTAAAAAATATTTCTAAAAAATGTTGTAAGCTTGTGAACTTAAACAAAACAAGATGGCTTTATAGCTAACTTTTTTGTTAACATCCCTGAAATAGTTGATGACTATGATCAGGGTTATCCATTTTGTGGTTTCAAGAGTAAAAGTAAAAAATCATATAAAATAATTTGTTTTTATGATGTGTCTTATAAAGTTTTGAATGTTGAAATTTAATGTGAAACGTTACATCTTTTAAATGACCTCCACGCGAACTATTCTAAGAATATATTCTTTTTTTATGTAATCTCAGCCATAATTTGACGAATGTTCGTTTTTAAGTGCTCAAGAGTTAAAGCTTTATTTGCATAAACACGGTCTTTTGCGTAGTCCCAAATAAAAATTCCAGAGGTGTCGATCCGGATGATATTGGTGGCCAGTCCATATTCGCTCGAGTTGTGTGACATGTAGCACCGTCTTGTAAAACAACATATTTTCCAAGTTGTTTTCTTCAATAGAAGTGACAGTCGTTCCACCGTCGTCGTTTTCGAAGAAGTAAGGTATAATCATACCCCCGAACCAAAGAGCGCACCAAACAGTGACTTTTTGTGGGTGTAATCGCCTCTCTACAATTACTTGAGAAATTTCAGAAACCTAAATACGACAATATTGTTTATTACCGAGTGAAAAATGTGCTTTGTGTTTAAAGTTGAGATTTAATACTTTGTTTTTAAATATTAGTTTATTTTATCGTTATCAAATTGTACTAATTTTTATATGTTTGATGTATTGAAAATAAATATTATTACTGTTCAGAATCTTAAAACATCACTTCGTCTCTGAAGAACATTTTGTTCAAAAAATTGCCGTTCATGGACTGTTGTTCAAGCACCGATTCGACTTATCTACGAAGTGACGTTGTGAGTGGTCACCAGGCTTAAGTTTTTGTCTGAGCTCGACTTTACATGGATGTAGGTGTAGATCCAAATGCAAAATGCGATCCTTAAGCGATCCATTTTCATAAATGTCAGACTTTCAACTGTAAAAAAAATCTTTTAACAACAAAGATTGGAAGATGTCGAATTCCAGCCCCATACTTTTGAAACTAAAAAATGGAAAACCCCTTATATCTTCCTTTTCGCAAATCAGTCATATCCGATACCCTTGTGTTGCTAGATTTTATATCCCTATGCTATTCCCCGATAGTTTTAGAAAAGTGTAGAAATCCTTTTTTTGAACCCCTTTATTTCATATTCAAACTTTCTTTAAGAACATAATACATTTCCTGGCATATGGAATAAGTCGTTTTTAACATCAATATTCAAGGAAGTTGACAAGGCAGACATAACAAACTACATGCCCAACACCTTTTTAAATTCTCAAGCAAATATTTAAACGCTCAAGAACAAGGTTATGAAGGTGACTGCATTTACCAGTGTATATTTTTCTAAAGCTTTCGACCAACTTAGTCACGCAATTATTCTATTTAAACTTAAATAACTGGGTTTTGTTGTACTCTTTGTAAGCTTGGATCACATCTTATCTTAAAAACAAATTCTACCAAGTAAAATTTGGAATTGGTCTTTTAGAACTTTTTGTAGCTCAATCTGGTGATCTCCATAGGGAAGCTATTTTATTGGTTTTCTGTCCATACTGTCTAGAAACGACGTTACGACATGTTACCGATCAACTAAATTTACGTTTTTGCTAATAAAATAAGGATTCTCAAATTAATAAAATCCATCCACGATTGTATACTTCTGCAGAATGACATTGATAGTTTCACATTTTTGTTTAAGTAAAATATCCCTTTTTTAAACACTTCAAAAATTCAAAAATAAATAAGCCCAACGCACTAACCATCATTCCAAGTTGGATAAAAGTGTATTATTTTACTTTCTAACAAAATAGGAAATAGCGTTTTACATTTTGACAGAAAATACAAATTAATATTTGCAATATTTTTTGTTTTCATAAATAAAATTAACTATAAAATTTTGATCCAGCCTTTCAAAATCCATCCCTATATTTTATACATCCACCTATAAAATGTTATTTCTAAAATAAAAACTTATACAAACAAAGAAAAACAAATACTCAAAAACACAGTAAAGCCGCTTAAGAGTTTATTAAAGAAAAAGAAAACCACAACAACAAAAAATCTTTTAATTCACAAAAATATTTTAATGCATTATTCATCATTTAATATTAATTTTTCATGTTCATTGAATTAAATGCTTTTCAAATATAAAAAGAGAAAAACAAATACCTTAAACTCATAAAACATAGAAGTCGTTAAGCGCAGACAACCGGAAATATTCCATTATCTCTCTTAAAAAAATTACATAAAAAAATTAAAAAAGAAAAAAATATTTAATAGCAAATCAATAAAACCAATATTAAAAATAATCAAAGTGGTCTTTTATCTTCAAAAAAAAAAAAAAACACACACACACACAATAATCCTTCTTTAAAATCTAAACAAAATATAAAAGGGATAAAGTTTAGTCACAAGCACTTGTTTTTCTGGAACATTTATTAAAGTTTAATGTTAGAATACCTCAAAGCACAACAAAGATAAGACCTTTCGCATATAGCTACCAGTATATCAATATAATATTAAACTCACTCTAGAACCTTATTACAAAAAGTTTACAAAATTTTGCATCACCAGCATAATTTAAGACATTAGATATCTTCATAACCAGTTTTAAATGCATTAGCGAATAAAATGAAAAGTATAGGATCTAAACGACTGTCGTGTGGTATCCCATAATACACTGAAATAAGCCTCAATTAATGTTGAAAAAAAAAAAACAATTTAGTTTGGTCTACGCATTTAATAATTTCATAATTTAAGTTTAAAAATTATTTGCTGCTCATTGTTTCCAACTTATTTTCCAAAAATCGAAGAAATTACCAATAAACCTCCAAATAACTAATTTAGAAATAAATATAACATCATAAATATCCCGAAAATACACAATACTTAAATCGTTTTCCAATGTTTAAGTAACAATACCTAGGTTATACAAATTTCTTAATCTATGAACAAACTTGGAAACATAATTTAAACAAAAATGTTACTATGCTTTACTCGCAAACATTACCTAACCCCTCAGAAATTCCTCATTAAATATTTTATAAATTGTTTATTTTGGTTACCAAAACGAAGAAATTTGCATTTTCCTAGGTAACGGCTTTCATTCGAATGTGAATGACTGACTTTACATTGAGGGAGAAAGACATGAGAGAAATATGGAGGGATTGGGATAATGTCGATACTGATTTGAAACATGTCAAAAAACTCTTAAAGACCTCTTTCAACACATTTAACTCTCAACTTACTTACCTATATTCGAAATAATTCCATAAACATTTATGCGAGCCTAGCTTTGAGGTCTTTGCTTATATCGACTCTCTCTATCTCTCTCTCTTTCTCACCGTGTATACATAAATATGACGACAACCCAAGACATTTATAAGATAACGTCTTTGAAGGACGAAAAATAAAATCATTAAAGCAAGAGCAAACTTTACCAACAATGGAAATTATTGTCGCACCCTTGAATTGCCAGAAATTTCTTCCGCAAACAACCAACCCAATAACGGTAACGCAACTACAAGCGACGAACGGCAAATGGCAAATTGCGGCGACGACGTTAACGGTAACGGTGGAGTTAGAGATTCTGTAAAATGTTTCAAATTTCAAATCCCGCCTTACCGACATGCCGAGCAACAAATAAAATAAATCACGTCTCGGCTTCCTATACATACATACATTATATCCATCCGTACATATTTTTGGAGGGGGTTATAAGGGAAACAAAATGGCTGGGAATGGTGGTTTCCTACGATGTTCCCACGTTCCGTATCCGCACCCTTTCACAACTCATACAATCTTGAGTAGGAGATCTTGACATGGGATAAGATGATGGAGACAAGCTCTGAAGAGGAGGCAAGGATTGAGCTTGAGATTGAGAGCGTCGAGATAGTAGGTGAAGCGAGGGTTGTTGGTGGGGGCTGTGAAAGAATAAAAACAACCTACAATGAAAAATGTCCACACTTTGATTTAATTGCCATTAAAATTTTACGACCTGGAAATGGCAATCTTTCGGTAAGTTCGTGCGGGATGGTTTTTGCTCTTTAATAGTTTTCTTTTTTCTTTCGTTCTTTCTTTTCGTTTATCCTTTTTTTATTTTTTTTTTTTTTGCAGTAGTCGAAGTCGTCATACAAAGGATAGTTCCGCCGGAAACGAGTTTTGAAAGGATAGAGAGGTTAGGTTAGGTATAGGTATATTGGAGGTATGTAGTGAGGTTGAAGTAGGTCGAAGTTGGAAGAAATGTATTTTTGTACTTCTCCTACTGATTCGTATACAAGGAAGGAACCTCAAAGACGACATCTTGTCTGAAAAGTTTGTTGTGATTTGCTTTCACTATTTTGATCAGATCCATTGGGGCGCCAATTATTTTATTTTGACTAAAAACTTAAATGTGTGTTTCTAATCAATTTATTAGACTGAAAGGGGTCGAGAATCAGGGAAGGGGGTGGTAAGGTAGGTAGGTACATATGTATGTATTTTGTATCGAAATCGGAAGAGAAAATTCTTTGAAATAAAAGCAACAACAATACTCGTGTGTGTGATTTCAATAGACTTTTTTTCTTCTATTCTTTTCTTTTCATGCGAGACATTAATGATGGGAAATCTTAATTGGTTCTGCCACATGGTGAAGTGAAGATGAAAATCATTCTTCCTGAGATCTTAAGTGAGCTCTAGATTGGTGTATCTACTACCGCCTTACAAAGAGGTAAATAAGTAAAAACCTTTTTATGGTGGCGAGAATCTGTAAAGGTTATGGTCGTTAGTTTTAGTAGGGTATTAAAGACTTAAGTGAAATAAGTGAATAGAGAGAATGAGTATGTGAAGTCTTTTATTAAATAGAAGACATTCAATAAAATATTATCATTTAGGGAAAGAAAACTTGAGATACAATTTTGTGGAATAACGAAGCAAAAGAATATGTATACCTATATGTATTTGAATGGTTTCAATCTAGTTTCAATCAAGTTGAATGATTTTTCTGGAAAAAGAAAGAATAATCGTCAAAATTGAGATTCAAGCATTTAGTTCCGTTTTAAGTTCAAAAAATATTTCTAAGAAAAACATTCCATAGTTAAAGAACTTAATGAAAGCTATGTTTTGAAAAGCACTTCAAAGTTAAAACCTAATTGAAACACGCAATTAATTCCGTTACTTCTCGAAAAACTTAATGAAGAGAAAGATTTGTGGTTTCTCATTACGTATGCGTTTGCACTGCAAATATTGTACAATTGTGTCATATATAGAACAATTCTAGAATTTTAAATACAAAAATATGAAGACTTTTATAAAAGATCTCGCTCAAAGGCTTTGGATTCCATTTATGTAGAAACGTACAAAAAATTACCTACATTAATTCCCAATATGATTTTGGGAAAAATATGTGGAATCTAACAAAATAAAAAAAGTCCCTCCAATATAAGGAACATGTTTCCCAATTAAAAATGTGCTTAGACAAAATAATGAGCCTTAAGATTTGATTAGCTTTAAACACTATTTTAAATAGGAAAGAAAGACAGTCATTGATCTAAAAAATGCTCTTAAAATTCCCCTGAGTCAGGACGCAATCCCTCTCTCTTACTCCCTCATGTGGTTTAAAAGAATTATGCTTGCTTAATAAAAAATTATTATGTTTGGTAGAAAGTATACCTTCTTTCTTTCAAGACAAAGAAAAAACTCAAGTATACAATGCAAGTGTTGTGTTAGCTAATTCTTTCTATCCTACAATCCCCATCGCATACACTACTACATAAAGAACGACCATTCTCACTTCTTTAAGTCTTTTTCGTTAATACGAACTACGAAATAAGATGAAACAAAACAGAAACCTTTCCTCTCACAGATTTCACTCTTTTTTTCCCAGAGTGGTCGCCTCAAAAAAAAAACAAAGTACTATTTTTGTTTGTTTATTTTTAGACTTGAAAATATATAGAGACATTTAAAAATATAAACATTAAATAAATTTCCAAAAAAGTGAAGTTTTAAAAAATGTACTTGCAATATATTGCGAGTCTGAATATGTTCAGAATTTTATTTTAAAAATTCTTGAAAACTTTAAAACCTATTCACTAGGCAACCATGCTGAATAGTTTATTTTTTTCGCCCTTTGTTCAGCACATCTTTCCTTAACCTCTTTACTAAGCATCAATCAATGCAAAAAGCTACTTCTAACCTGTATTGGTTTTCAATACACCTTCTTCAATTTGTATTAGAATTGCTAATGTAGAAGAAACAATATAAACAAATAAATTTTTCAGTCCTCAGCGCAACTTAAACCATATTTATTACGCAATGAAAAGAAAAACAATGTTCCTTAATTTGCAGCATGATAGCCTAATACACAAATGGGATGTCTCTGATTTGGAAATCAAATGTTTTTTTAAAAATCATAAATCTTCCGTTTAACAACTTGCCCATTTTTGCATACAAGTAAAATAAAAAAATTAATTCTTCTCCTAATTCAAAAAAATTACTTTTGAGGTACCAGGTGATCATGTTTCATAGCAAGTATTATTTTCTACTTTTGTGCATTCATTTAAATTGTTCTTCGCCGTTAAAGAAGGTACAACAACATTTTTGGTTTTGTATTTTGTTTGCTTTCTTCTATTGTGCCTTTCTATTCTTGTTCTCTTTTTAAAAATGTTGTTCCTTCTAAATTACATATACTTAAACAAACTGAGGAGAGTGGGTGTGGCCAAAGCTACATTGGTGTTTGTGATCGCGATTGTATAGTTAGAAAAATAAACTAACACAACAAACGGATTTTTTCCTTGGAAGTATTGAAGAGCTTAAAATCTACTACGCATCATGATCGCCTAGTGTGCAGGGAAGTACTTGATTTTTTTGAGAACTGTTATCTTTTCGCACTCTTAAATAGAAAGGTTTCTTTCTTGAGTAAATAAAAGAAAAAGAAAAAAGGTGAGGGAGTTCAGACTCAGCTCTTTTTAAATTATTGAAATTTTCCAATTCAGAATTAATGAATTAATTTATTTAAAGTTATGATTCTTTTGTATGAAAATGTTTTAGTTTTGGAATGTTATTAAATAATTACTACTAAATTAAAAAGAAAATGAATATGAAGATGGCGTAGGCGTAGGCGTAGGCGCAGGTACGTATTTGTTTATTTTTCGGTAATTTTTAAAACGAGTTAAATCAAAAATATGCCTACTTTGCTTCAATACTTTCTAAAGACGCTAAAGATTTTAACTTTTCATTAGAAAATATGTAAGGGAGTCGCAAGTCAAAAAAAAGAAATTAACAAGTTGGTATTATTATGCTCTTTTTACCATTGCTAAATTTAATTTTAATACATTTTGATATATTAACTTTGCCTATTATATTAATTTATATAAACAATCTTTTTTTTTCTTTTTTTTTATTTTATTTTCTTTAGAACGAGGAAGTAATTGATTGAGAATGAGCATAGAAGAGGAACCTGTCGGTAATCGAAGCGGCCACTAAGTTATAGTTTCTAATTGGCATACATATGTACCAGGTTAATAGCAATTGTAATTTGGAATATGTATTATATGTACTACAATTTAAGCTTTCAGTTTTTAAAACTTGAGTAACATCTGGTTTTTAGGCTTCCCGATAGAATCAATCAGCAAATCCGTCAACTACATGCATGAGAACGAGCTCTTTTCTATGCCATCAAATCATTCGACTCAACCGGTGTTATCAAATAAAAATGTTTTTCTTAAGTAACTTTGTTTTAGCAGTCGTCTTAAGTCTGACATTCTACAAGAGATAAAGAAATAATGGTATAATTTGTTAATAAATAAATGAATTTAAAAAAGTTTGTTTGTATGGTTTAAATGTTATATCGTAATTTCAGCAAAAAATAATCCTTAATCTGACATCTGTGCATTAATTCTCATTGTTCGTCACCACTTCCAAAGAAAAAAACTAATTTAAGCAAATGTCAATAAAAAAAGGAAGCGAGGCGGAGGGAGAGAGAGAGAAATGATATAAATTTCAAGAATTAGGAATCCATAGAGATCAATTTTTTTTTACAGAAATTTGAGCCTTTTCATAATTTTTAAGAAGTATGCACAAGTCAAAAAAAATTCCATTCAAATGGACATGGCTAAATCAATTCAATTTGATTTACCAGGCGATCATGCCGCCAAAGAAGGTACAACTATATTTTGTATTTTGTCTTGCTGTGCATTTTGTTTTTCCTTGCATAAACACACTAAAAGAAATTTAGGAGAGTGGGCGTACTCAATCTATCAATAGTGTTAGGTGATCGTGATAGCATAATTATAGAAACATAACTAACACACCCGCATATTTTTTGCTTTTGTTTTGGTTTTCTTTGGAAGTATTGATAAAAGACGGAATATAGAGGTAACACAAAAATTGGGTACAATATACCGACTACGCATCATGATCACCTAGTACGCAGGGAAGTATTTGTTTAATAGTTATCGTAAAAACCAATACATAAGTTGGTTCATGAATTGGAAAGGAGACAATATTTTTTTTTCTTAACTAAGTAGATAAAAAAGAAGAAGAGAATAAAAAGGTGAGGGAGTTCAGACGCAGTGGAATAAAATAAAATACTTTTTAAATTATATATTGCCAAAAGAAATAATAGTGAATCAGTTAAACATAAATTATATTTATTTTATATTAATATTTTCAAATACGAAAGATTTTTACTTACCGCTGCTTAATTGTTGTACGAACCTTGCAAGTTTTAAAAAAATAAAAAAAATAGTCGATAGCTGTTTTTATTATTTTTATTTGTGTTTTTATATAAACTTAAATTACTGTAGTAATTTATACAAACATTAATATACGTTCTTTTTTATTCCCTTTCTTTTGAACGGGGAAGTTATTGATTGAGATTGATGTCAAGTAATTCAGCATCAAAGCGGCGCGCGTCGGTAATCCAAGGGACCACGAAATCATAATTACTAGATGTCAAATTTACCAGATCAATAGCAATTGGCATTTGGAATATGTATTATATACTTGTACTTCAATTTTAGCCCTCAGTTTCTAAAGCTTGAATAACATTTCGTTTTAAGGCTCCCCAATCAACTAATGGATAAGAACGAGCTCTATTCTATGCCATCACATTTTTCGACTTGTATGGTATTAGTGGATCAAATATAAATTCTGCCTTAAGTAACTTTGTTTCAGCAGTCGTCTTCAGTCTGACATCATAGAAGAGAAAAAGAAATAAGAAATAAGAAAAAAAAAACAAATAATACGAATATCAATAAAGAAGGAAAGTAACAGCTACATAACAAAATGCAAAATATAGCTTCTTTGTCAGCATGGTCTCCTAATGTATTCATGTCATTTTTCTATAAAAAGACTACAAGTTATAACTCAGTTTCACCAGAGACCTTTTTTTTTTTTAAAAAAAGGTTACGCATGGTTTTTAAAAAATTATCGCAAGTGAAACAGATCCATTCACACTGCGACTCAATTCGATTTGATGTAGCGTAGCGGGCGCTCATGCCGCTAAAGAAGGTACAACATCATTTTTGGTTTTGTCTCTTTGCTTTCTTCAATTGTGCTTTTCTATTCATATTCTATTTTTTTAAATTGTGTTTCTCTTAAATCACATATACTAAAAAAATTTAAGAGAGTGTAGTTGGCAAAACCTACAATAGTGTTGGTAATCGCGGTTGCATAGTTAGAACAAGAAACTAACACATCACACCGATTTTTTAACATTTTTTCCTTGGAAGTATTGAAGAGCTTAAAACCTACTACGGATCATGATCGCCTAGTGTGCAGGGAAGGACTTGTTTTTGAGAATCGTCATCTCTACGCACTCTTAAATAGAAATTGGTAAATAAAAGAAGTAGAACAAAATAAAAAAAGGTTAGATAGTTCAGACTAAATGGGAAGTTTGTATTACCATTTATTATTTTAATGTAATTTTAATAATTTTTTAAAATATTAACATCGATTAATATATTAATTTATATTAAAATCAATATAGGTTTTTTCTTTTCTTTCCTGTTTTTTTCTTTTTTTTTCTCTTCTTTTCTTTTGTTTAGAACTACATAGAAAGCAATTGATTGAGAATGAGCATCGTAGAAGGATCTGTGGCCACGAAGTCATACTTTCTAGATGTCAAATGTACCAGGTCAATAGCAATCGGCATTTTTAATATGTACGTCAATTTTACCTCTCAGTTTCTAAAGTTTGAATAACATCTCATTTTTAGACTTCCCGAGAGAATCAATTAGCATATAAACCAATTACATGGATGAGAGCGAGATCTAATCCATGCCAACAAATCTTACGACTCGTAGGGTATTAGTGGATCAAATAATAAATTCTTCTTCGTCGTCTTCAGTCTGACATTCTACAAGAGAAAAAGAAATAATTTTATAATTTGTTGATAAATAAATTAGTTTTAGAAATGTTTGTTTGTATGTTTTCAAATCAAAAACGTTATTTTAGCAAAAAATTAATCCGTAAGATGCTTCGTAGCAGGTGTTATTTTCGACATCTCTGCATTAATTCTAATTGTAAAAAACAAGCAAATGTCAATAAGGAAGGAAGACAGAACACAAAAGTATGAAAAAACGCAGAAATACCAAACGCCTTCTTTGTCACCATGATCGCCTAATGAATGAATGGAATGTTTGTATGGATTGATATAAGTTTGAAGATTTAGGGACTCAATAGAGATATATTTTTTTTAGAAATATGAGTCTTTTCATAATTTTTAGGAAGTATCACAAGTCAAAAAAAATCAATTCAAGTGGACACTCGATTCAATTTGATTTACCAGGCGATCATGCCACCAAAGAAGGTACAGCCATATTTTGTATTTTGTCTTGCAGTGCATTTCTATTCTTATTCTATTTTTGTTTTTTTTTTGCTTAAACACACTGAAAGAAATTGAGGAGAGTGGGCGTAATCAATCTATCAATAGTGTTGGGTTATATTGATTGTATGATAATAAACCTAACCAACACATACGCATATTTGTTGCTTTTGTTTTTTTTTTCTTTGGAAGTATTGATGAAGGACGGAGTGTAAATCTTCAAAAAAATGGGCAAAAAATACCGACTACGCATCATGATCGCCTAGTACACATGGAAGTATTTGTTTTTGGACAATGGTTATCATAAAAACAACACGCGCTCATAAATAGAACGTTGTTCCATGAATTAAAAAGGAAAAAACATTTTTTTTTTTCCTTAACAAAGTAGAAAAAAAGAAGAAGAGAATAAAAAGGTGAGGGAGTTCAGACGCAGTGAAATAAAATGAAGCACTTTTTAAATTATTTATTTTCAAAAGAAATAATAGTTAATCAGTTAAACATAAATTGTATTTATTTTGTGTTAATATTTTCAAATACGAAAGATTTTTACTTACCGCTGCTTAATTGTTGTACGAACCAAGTTTTAAAAAAATTGAAAAAATTGTCGGTAGCTATGTTCTTATTATCTTTGTTTACTTTAATAAATGTGTTCATATAGACTTAAATTATTGTAGTAATTTATGCAAACATTAATATACGTTCTTTTTTAATTCTTTTCTTTTGAATGAAGAAGTTATTGATTGAGATTGATGTCAGGTATTTCAGCATCGATGCGGCGTCGGTAATCCAAGGGGCACGAAGTCATACTTTCTAGATGTCATATTTACCAGATCAATATAAATTGGAATTTGGAATATGTATTATAATATATGTACTACAATTTAAGCTTTCACTTTCTAAAGCTTGATTAACATTTGATTTTTAGGCTTCCCGATACAATCAATCAAACGAGCTCTATTCTATTTCATCAAATCTTTCGACTCATCTGGTATTAGTGGATCAAATAATAAATCATATTTTCTTGAAAAAGCTTGCCTATGATTTTTAAAAAGTGATCACAACAGCCGACTCAATTCGGTTTGATGTAACAGGCGCTCATGCCGCTAAAGAAGGTACAACACAATTTTTGGTTTTGTCTTTCTTTGCTTTCTTCAATTGTGCTTTTCTATTCATATTCTATTTTTAAACTGTATTTCTCTTAAATCTTAAAGAAATTGAGGAGAGTGGGTGTGTCCAAACCCACAATAGTGTTGGTAATCGCGGTTGTATTACAACTTTTCTCTTGAAAGTATTGATGAACTTAAAACCTACTACGCATTATGATCGCCTCGTTCGCAGGGAAGGACTTGTTTTTGAGAATCGTCATCTCTATGCACCCTTAAATAGAAAGATATTTTTATTATAAAAAAAAAGGGGAAAGAGTTCAGACTCAGTGGGATAGAAATAAAGGAATTTTATGCCGTTTACAATTACAAAAAGTAATGAATTAGTTTTATTCTATTAAAATTATTATTATTTTGTAGAGATATTTTTTAGTTTTGGAATATTAGTTAATAATTACTACTGAATTAAGAAGAAATTGAATAGAAATATGATGTATATATTTGTTTTTTTTTTTCGTATAACAAATATTGGTATTAGATTTAATCATTTTTTTAAGGAATTCAAACAAAAATATGTCTTCTTTTTCTGTGATACTTACTTCAGTTTCTAGGCCTGGAATAACCAATCAGCAAATCAATTAATCATATGGACGCAATCAAGAGTTTCGGCTCGTCTGCTAGTTGTGAATCACATAATCAATTGTCTTTTAAGTCAATTTGTTCCACCAGACTACTTCAGTCTGACATTCTAGACAAAAAAAAAAGAAATGTAATATTTGTTAAACAATAAATTTATTTTAAACATTTTTGTTTGTATGGTTTTAAATGTTATAATAAAGAATGACAAAATTTAGTCCATAACATGCAAAACGGTTTTTGATGTTTTATTTAAATTAGAAAATAGGAAAACTATTATAAAAAATCCATCTCAGAGTAAGTACACAACAAAAATAATTCTCCAAACTCCATAGTTTTGGATTAAATAGGCTTAGAAACGTCAAAAATGTATATTAATTTGCAATAAGAAGTGTAAGAGTTTATCGTAAACTATTTTCACTAACCTGCTTTCTACTGCTTTGCGAACGATATGTGCAATCTAATAAAATAAAAAAATGCGCCTCTTATACATAATCCACAAAACAAAAACTTTGTCTCATCTGGTTTCAAAGAGTTATTGTTACAACTGTGATTAATCTACCAGGCAAGCATGGTTTGTAGCAGGTATTGTTTTGGTTACTTGTTTTTGTGATCATTCACTTCTTGCAAGAGTAAAAGCAACTTAAATAAACAATGTGAGTTTTATGATCCCCTTCTTTTCAGTCTTTTTATAACCAATAACCGTCCTGAAAGAAAAATGTTTCAAAGAAGAAGAAAAACAGAAATATAAACAAATTAACTAACCGCACATTTTAATACGAAATGCGAAACAAGGCAGAACAAAAATAATTTTTTACTATTTCAGCATGATGATGATGATGATGATTCTGATATCTTTCCAGAGTTGTCGCCCCTTAAAGGAAGAAAAGTATGAAGTGGCAAAATCGGAAAGTTTGACTAGATTATTCATTTTTTAACTTAAAAAAAAACAGATACATTAAAAAATTTAAAAGTTATGTAAATAATTTTTAAATAATCATCTTTAAGAAAAAGTGCTCAAATCAGCAAATGGTTGATACGAAAGGAAATTATGTATGTTCCTAGTTTGGCAACAAGATCACCTGATGAAAAGTATTGCCACCTGAATTGGATGTTTAGGATTTGGAAATCGAATTCTTTTTATCATGAATTGTCTAACGACTTGCACATTTTTCCACAAAAATAAAATCAACAAATCTGAAATGTACTAAATTATAGATCCTAAGTCTCTAAAAAATTAACATGGCATCATACTACGTAGCATGCATAGTTTTCACCTCTTCTTTTTGTATCCAGATTTTCAAAGAAAAAAAATGTTAGCAAATGTCAATAAAGAAGGAAGGGAAGCGGAGAGACAGAGAGATTACAAAAACATGACAAAATGCAAAAATACCAAACACCTTCTTTGTCAGCATGATCGCCTAATGAATGAATGGAATTTTTGTATGGATTGATATAAGTTTAAAAATTTAGGACTCGATAGAGATCAATTTTTTTTTTCAGATATATGAGTCTTTCATAATTTTTAGGAAGTATCACAAGTCAAAAAAATTCCATTCAAGTGGACACTCGATTCAATTTGATTTACCAGGCGATCATGCATGCACAGAAGGTACAACTATATTTTGTCTTTCTGTGCATCTTTTATTCTTATTCTCCTTTTGTTTCTCCTTGCTTTCATACATCGAAAGAAATTAAGAAGAGTGTGTGTGGTCAATCTAACAATATAGTGTTGGGTGATCGTGATTGTTTAATTAGAAACATAACTTACACACACTCGTATTTTTGCTTTTTTTTTAATTTCTTTTGGAAGTATTGATGGAGGACGGAGTGTAGAGCTTAAAAAAAATGGGTTCAAAATACCGACTACGCATCATGATCGCCTAGTACGCAGAGAAATATTTGTTTTTGGACAATCGTCATCATAAAAACAACACGCGCTCATAAATAGAATGAATTAAAAAGGAGAAAACAGTTTTTTTTCCTTAACTTTGTAGAAAAAAAACAAGAAGAAAATCGAAAAGATGAAGGAGTTCAGACTCAGTTGAATAAAATGAAGCACTTTTTAAATTATTGATATTTTTTGAAAGAAAAGAAATAATGAATGAATACTTAAATTATATTTTTTTTTATGAATATTTTCGTAATATTATTTAAAATTTGTTTTTTGTTTCACATATTGGTGGTAGATCAGATCAGGACAGAGTTAACACAAAAAATATTACTTAATAACTTCAATACTCGGTACAAATACAAAAGATTTTTACTTACACCTGCAAAATTTGTTTACGAACTTTGGAAGTTTAAAAAAATAAAAGAATAGTCAAAAGCTATGTTCTTTTATTTTTATTATAGTAAATGTCTCTATACAAACTTAAATTATTATAGTAATTTAAACAAACATAAATGTAAGTTATTTTTTATTTAAATTTATTTATTTGGGAGAGGTAGTTACTGATTGAGTTTGATGTGAGGTAGTTTACAATCGAAGAGACGTTGGTGATCCAAGTGGAAACGTAGTCACAGTATCTAGATGGAATATTTACCAGCTCAATAGCATTAATTGGCATTTGGAATCTGAATGAGCCCTCGATTTTTTTTCACTTCCTGGAGCTTGATTATAATCCTGTTTTTAGGAATCCAGATTTAACTAATACTTTGACGCTCCGTAAGTCACTCTACAAGATACAAATAAAACAAATTTTGGATGAAATAATAAACATGTGTACAATTTTCAAAATATTTGTGTTATGATTTAAAATTGTATAGTTTATGTTGAGTAGAGAAAAGAAGATATTAAAATTAATTTAAAAAATTATCAATCGGTCATGTTACATAAGTGGTTGCGAGTGTAGTTACGCCTTTGCGAACTGCAAAGTTGATTTTTCTTGGGATGAGTTTTTGTTTCCGGTATGAGGTATGTCTCAGGGTTAGTTTGAGATGGATTACATTGACACCATCAAAACTTTTCATCGCCTGGCTTAGATCATCATTAAGCCTCACAACCAAAGAACAAACTCATCCCAAAAATATGCAATACCGGGAAATTATTTGCTTAATAAAAAGAAATGGTTTGTGTATTCGATTAGTTCGTTCAAATACACAAACCATTTGTTTTGATAATTATTTAATTATTCCAGTATTTCATATTTTTATAAAGATATGAAGTTAAGTTTTTGAACAAATTATAAATTTTAATTCTCCTTTTTTGACAACTTATTTTATGAAAATAAGTTCAATGCGAAAAGCCAAAAAAGGGAGACTCACTAACGAAATAATAGGTTGTTAATATGTTAATAACTTAAAATGCTAAGTTAAAAAAAAAATCAGCTATAAAAAGTTATAAGATATAATTCTAAAAAAAGTTTTCGGATTTCTTTGTGGACTTTATTATATTTATATAATTGAGAAAACACGAAAGTAAGTAGAAAAATCAAAGTAAGTTGAAACCTTAAAACTCATTCAATGCCTTTTGAACTTCAAGCCATGTATGACCTTATATCCTCTTTTAAAGTGAATTGAAGCAATATTTATAAAAATGTATTTATGTAGTAAAAGGTAGATAAGGCACACGTATTATTTTAATGCAACAAATTTAATATATCAACAAAACATAAAAATAAAAAGGTAAAAAGCATTTCTCTTATGCGCTTACTTATGCAGTCGTAAATAAAATATAAGAAATATCTATTTCTCTTGACGCGTTAAAAACGTCAAAGCAACGCAACGTCCAGTTTTCATTTTCACTACAGGAAGGTACCTAACTCTTCCTTAAAAGTATTCTAAAAATTCAGAGATTTATGATTTTAATGCAAACACCATCTTCTTTCTAAAGGGTGCTTTTTTTTAGAGGTATATGGCTTTAAGTTGGTAAGAGTATTTGAATTGGCGATGCTTGCCAGAATCTTACAGTCCCGTAATTGTTGACTCTTTAGTTCGCCAATTGATGAACCATGATGTAAAGAAGCTGTGGTTTTAATAAAATGGCGGTGCAATATGTCATACATCAGCTGGTGTCAGAATTGATTAGTTGAAGGAAACGTTTGGTAACCTCATAGTATTATGTTACGGAACCATAAATTGGCGTCTAAATCGAACGATTTTTTCCGTTTAACTATTTTCTGTGATGGGGATATGTGAAATCATGCTCATTTATATTTTTTTCTTTACCTTTTCAAAAACACCCTATAATTTTGCTTCAGTAAAATCTGCTGCTCTATAGCTGAGCTAAAGCTGGAGCTACCTCCATATCTATACCTTCCTATAATCTTTTTATGAATGAAATCTGCTTTGGGCTATTCACACTGCACGTCGCATAAGGACGTGCTCATACAAATTTCATTTAGACAGGTAAAGTGGAATCTTTTTTATTTTTGTTTCCTTGCTTTTTTCTTAGGACCTCCTGATGTTGCTTCTGATGCTGCTTCTGATGCTTCTTCTGCTAGTGCTGGTGCTTTTAGCTCTTCATTGATTGCAGATACAGCATGTTTTGGAATCACGAGTAGATACATCTACATCCACCAAGGTTTCAACTTTCAACACACCTGCACGCAAAAAAAAAAACTAAAAGCACTCGCGCTAAAGGTATAAGTGGTTATAAAGGAAGGAAACTGGAGAGAGGCTACAAGAAGAACAAAAACAGAAAACGAAGAAGAAATGTCTCAATTTTAAAGACAGGAAGATGAGGAGTTTGGAAAGAGGAAAAGGAAAAGAGAAATATTTCTTCAGTTTCAGGACAAAACGATGGAAAACTTAAAAGTGGAGGAGGAGGAGAAGAAATAAAGTTGCAAAAATCTTTAAATAAGACTCATCCGCAATAGAGCAACATCGTCAGCTTGCCGGACTTATATAGTGGACGTTTGTTTCATCGGGAGTAGTGGCCAGCGCGCGGTACGCGGCGCGGTGGTTGTCAGAGGACTTGGACTTGAAGTTGGACTCCGACTGCGGGCGGCTTGGTTACGTCCTCATCCTCATTGCCTTCGGTCTTGGTACATATATTCGCAGTGAACTAGTTTTGTCTCAGTTTCAAGGAGATAATTACAGAAGAACAGCATCAGAATCATCATCAGCATCAGCGCAGAGTAGAAGCAGCAGCAACAGTGGTTAAAGATACTTTTGGGATTTGTATCTTTTTTTTGTTGATTTTTTTTTGTTTTGTTTTATTTTTAAATAAAACTTCCTCAAGATTTGTTGTAACATCTGCTTAACCTGTTTCCTTTAATTTTGTGTTGTTTTTTTTATTTTTTCTCGAAGCAGCACTTTAAGCAAGCACCTTTCTTAAAGTTTTTTTTTCCCATAAGAAGTTAAAGGAGAGAGCGTTGGCATCAGTGGACGCCGCCACCGCGCCTTCCTTACGGACATAGGGCATTGGACATTGAATATATACAACTTAGAAGGGAAGAAGTACCTTTGGTATAGGTATGTATATAGTACAAATTAATTGCAGTCTTTTGTGTTACAAAATACCCCCCTTTCTTTGGCTGTTTCCAGCTTTAATGCCTTATACCTTACCTACCTACTTTTAGGTAAAGGATATTCTTGTTTCTGTAGACAGAAGAGTGAGTATAAAATTAATTGGCCGGCTTTATAAAAGGAGTTAAATAACACCCAACTAAGAAGGTTTTTACCTACCTACATGTTTAAAGGGGCAGGACGTATTATAAAAAGTATAGTATACCTACTTAACTTACGGATACACAGGGACTTTTAAAATTTTTGCATAGAATTTAGATGAGCCAACGAGAAGCAGGTAATTGTTTAACTATTATAGAACAATTACATGCGCTTTTCCACAGAGACTGCTGATGGTGGAAGAAATCGTCGGCGGCGGCGTCTCTCTAGGATAGTTAGAAAATTTAGATTACTTACATTATGTTTATAAAATGAAGTTAAGCATGAAATACCGGGAAGGTACAAACTAAATACAAAAACTGGTCTAATTATATTCAATTAAGAGAGAGCAAGAAATTCTTTTCTTTGTCCAACAAATACGATTTTGATGTAAAAGTACCTACTTATAAGTTGGTAGGTATTTTCTTGATACGTAAGAACACGTACTAAGTTTAAGTTAATAAAAACTTTACAATTAGATAAGTACCCTTGTAGGGGCGTTAAAATTGCCCCAATTCAAAAACAATGCAATTGATTAAGTTTCTAGGTTTTTTTCTGAATAAGGCTTTTTTGTCTGGTAGAGTATATTAGTTCTAAATGCCATTTTTTAAATCATGAGTTCTGTGCACTTCTGTTGACAGGTTTATTCCTAATCTTGATGTTGTGCCGTCCTCTATTTTCATAAAATACGTTTTTTATTTGTTGAACCGTGTATGTGTTCTTTTTAAAACGCCTTTAAATAGTTCTGAAAATATGGACAAGCTTATTTATAACTCCAGGTTACAAAGAAAGGTCCTAAAAACTCAATTATGAACACCTGACTTATTGTGTGATACCCAAACTGTTTGAAGCAATAGTATGTAGTGTTCTTGCCTTTCATTTTAATTCAATTATTTGTGATTGCGTATTTACTGATTTTAGAAAAAGCGTATGACAAGGCCACGAAAAGCAATCTGTAAGGACGATAAGGAGAATATGATTGAGAATATTTAAAGACTTTTCCAAATTATATAACGCCGATGACGAACCAAATTTCGCTGTATGAGAAATAGAACCACTCAACCTAGGCGACGCAGATCAAAAATTCCACACTCCCGACCTCCGCGAAGTGAAGATAGCTATATCTAAACTGAAGTCCACAAAAGCTACTGGAGCTGACGGCATAGCTGCCGAATTAGTCAAAGCAGCAGGCGATGATTTTCATGCACCAATTTATCTTCAAAATATAATCGGAAGAAAGCATGTCCCATGAATAGAATCTCAGCATAGTTTGCCCAATACTCGAGAGATGAGACCCTATGAATTGCGCCAACTACAGAGGCATCAGTCTCCTAAACATTGCATATACGATCCTGTCTGTCATATTATGTGAACGTCTGAAGCCATTCGTCAACAACCTCATAGGTCGATATCAGTGTGGCAGGAAATTTTACCATTGACCATCGCATTACGGCAGTCCTTGAAAAAAAAGGAACACAAGACACTTATTTTAAAACTGTCAAAATTTTAACAACAATTTCTTAAATTGGATTTCTTGATACTTAATAAAATAGACAATATATTGTAATATTTCGTAATTAACGATAGAAGACATTTTTTTGTACTCTGGTATTTCAAAGGGCAGCCATTTAGCCAAAATAAATTTAATTGGAGTAGGTCGATTTTGGCGACCCGTGGACGCCATTTTGTTTTGGTGACATCTGTCAAATCTTTTGTTTTTTATTCAGTTGCTTATGCCAAATCATCATGGCAAGTTGCACAATTGAACAGCACGTTCAATTGTACAGTAGATGTGGTGGCCCTTCACAGTCGACTTTTCAACGTTTTGTTGCCAAATTTGAGACGACCGGTTCAATTTACAATCAGCCGACACCCGTACGTTCAAGGAACGCAAGATCAGCCGAGAACATCGCCGTGGTCCGTGAAAATAAGCATCAGATCCAAAGGCCTTTCGCAGACTTAAACTTCGCGAATTTTGCGTTGGGTCTTGGGCCTTCCTCCGTACGAGATCCAACTGACCTAGGAGCTTAAAGTTCATGACTGCCTGAGCTTCGAATCGTTTGGAAGAGGACCCCAATTTTGCCCGAAAATCATCTTTAGTGACGAGTCGTATTTTTGGCGCTGTGTAAATAAGCAAAAATGAAAATTTCTCGACGTTTCAATGTAGCTAGAGTAGAAATAAAAGTTTATTAGAAAGATGTCTGCGCGTGCGTGTGTACGTTCGTTCGTACGTCCGTACGTACATGACGGTTTTTTCTTTCTCCATAGCTCAAGAACCAGAAGAGATATCGACTTCAAATAAATTTCGTTATACAGATAAATAGGCAGAAAAATGCAGAAAGGGCTCTCAAGAAAATTTCGTGGGCGGTTTTTTTACCATAGCAGTTAAAAAAAAGTAGAAAATGTTGGTTAACCCTAAATATCTTATGAACCAAATACTTGAATCTTGAATTAAATTTTATATAATATATTACAATGTCATACCAAACAAGAAAAATTGTTGGAAAAAATCTAATTAACGTTTTTTTTTATAAATCAAAAAAACTAAAGAAAAAAAAGTTTGTCGAAAATGTTTTAAACACAAAATGATTTTATCTCCAAAACAATTTTGTGTAACAAAAATAAAGTTCTTAACATCTGGTAAAATTTGGAGAAAAATCGAATTGACCGTTTTTTTTATAAAAAAAAATAAAAACCTAAAAAACATTACTCAAAATTGGTAAAAATTGAATTTCGACTCAAATATCTTTTCAAAAATTTGAGATATTGGCTTTAAACTACTTTCATCTATTAAAAATATTGTTTTCAATATTCAAAACAATTTAAAGAAAAATCAAATTGACAGTTTTTTTTTACAAAAAATAAAAACCTAAACAAAAAAATTAATAAAAGCTGATAAAAACTCATTTTCGACTCAAATATCTTTTCAAAACTTTGAAATATTGGTTTAAAACTACTTTTATCTTTTAAAAAATATTTTTGTTAACATTCAGTAAAATTTCGAGAAAAGACTAATTGACGGTTTAAAAAAAAAAAATAAAAACTTAAAAGAAAATTTAACAAAAGTTTGTAAAATTGATTTTCGACTCAAATATCTTTGCATAAATTTGAGAATATGGCTTCCAACTAATTTTATAAAAAATATTGTTTTTAACATTCAATTAAATTTTGAGAAAAATCGAATTGACAATTTTTTTCACAAAAAAATAAAAACTTAAAAGAAAATTTAACAAAAGTTGGTAAAAATAGATTTTCGACTCAAATATCCTTTAAAACGTTGAGATATTGACTTCCAAAAAAAATTCGTGTCAACACTCAGTTAAATTTTGAGAAAAATCGAATTGGCAGTTTTTTTTTACAAAAAATAAAAACCTAACAAAAAAAAAAGAATACTAAACAAATTTTTTTACGACTCAATAAGCTTTTAAAAATTAAAAATATTGTCTACCAACTCTTTTTATTTCACAGAAAATATTGTTGTCGATAGAGTAGTTTTTTTTTATAAAAACACAAAAGTCCGTTTTTTATAAAAAAAAAATAAAATCGACGATAGTACGAAAATTTGGTAAAAATTGATGTTCGGTTCTTGATATCTCTTAAATTAATTTCATTCACCCAATTTGATAAAATTTAGGAAATGCTACTAAAATTGGTAAACATTTGTTTTCGACTAAAAATCTATTTAATTAAATTAGAATTTCAAACTAAACTATTTTTGATATGAAAAATATTGTTGGTAATTTTAAAACTTTAAAGAATAATTCAACTAACAACTTTTTAAAACCAACACGAAAAAATACTTACTTTTGTGCAAGACAAATAGACAGAGGGGATGAGAAGTTATCAGTGTAGGTCGCATCCCAGCCTCTTTTTTACTTTTGGTATACGCGGGCGAATACGTACTTTTTTTATTTTATTTTAATATGCATTTTATTTGAATTCCACTAGTGGGTTCGTTTCGAACCATTTGTTATTTCAAAACAGCTTGAAGAGGACGAAAAATCATCTTTTAAAATCGAGGCGAATTTTCATCTCCAGACAAACAAAAATTACCATATTTAAGGTTAAAAAAACATGCATGTAAATATCGAGAAGCCAACATAGACTGACAGTTTGGTGAGAATTCTAGAGTAGTGCCATGTACCATTATTTATTATAAATAAGGCTGTGAACAAAATTTCAGTCAGCAGTATTCGTTAGAGAGCCATGTTAACCGACTTTTCTTTTAAACAAAAATTGAAGATATGAATCATGAAACTTATATTTGGCGCACCCTTTGTTTATAGAGTTAAGACATTAATGCAGATGGTCAAACTTCTGGAGCTTAAGGAAGCAGCTATGCACTCATTATTGCAAAAAAGTAATATAAAGACATTGATGTTGACATCTGTTTATAATGCTTTGAAAAGTTTGACACCAAACGTCGACTTTTGGTTACAATATTCGCGTAAATATCAAATGTAGGCAGTCACTTGCATTCATTTGGTCTATTGTTCATTTTATTTTTCCTGTTATCCTTATGCATGAAGTGTGGTAAATCAGGTACCTAGTCTTTATTGATAATTCAATAAGATCCAAAAAATCTTGCAAACACTCATCAATTTCAAAAGATTCATTGTTAAGTGGTTCCTTTCTCTTCTTCAAATTCCACTTAAAAAATTCTTTCCTAAGAAGTCTTTAAGTCAATAATTAAAACGTATTAGCCGTGACTCCAAGTGTTATCTTAATCTGTTCTCAATGCCTTCCTGGAAAAGCATTGCTTCCTAGGTGGTCAAATTAAATACTCTTGGATTTTATTGACATAAAGCAAATATCTTAACTTTATTATTTATGGTTCTATATTCAATTCATATACTTTGAGACATAAATCGTATAATGTTATCCAAAACAGCGTGTAGAATCGGTATGCATCAGGATAAACCTTCCTTTCTGACACCCTATGAGCAGCGCAGCACCTAGTGCCACCACCACCGTGCAAAGCTCTCTTGATCATAGATTCTCTACCATATCCTTTTGTCCTTGCTTTAAAGTCCCATAGGTAGAACGTATGCTATGAAAATTTACTAGAACTAGAATATATTGTTAGTTGTTTGTACTAGTAGACGGATGTTTTGGTCCTTCGGTTAAGTTAAGTGTATCCTTATACTACACGAACAAGTATACGGGTTGTTTATGTGCATCTCAATGTTTGTATTGTGTAAATTAAATTTATTGCCTCGAACCCGAAACAATTGGGCCGTGTTTTGCAAATGCTCTAGGTGGTAGATACACGCATCCTCGTACAAGCTTACAATTAGTCAATTTGCTCATTGTTGTCAAATAATTGGCAAAACGGGCCTAGTGGTGTTCGAATGTGTCTCAGTTTGTGTCCCTGATGTCCATATATGAAATACATATGAATGTGTGCAAGTCGATGTTTTGCGTATAGTTCAGTAGTCCCATGTCCTACATTCCTACACACATCCTTTCGTTACATACCTAGTTTGGAAATTAAATTTGCATAAAACTCTTCACTCTTGACCCTTAAATGTTACGAGGGCCTCTTGTTTTGATCTAACAAGGCAATGAGGTGTGAATCGTTTGCCTCTTGGTAAATATTTGCAACATTCCTCTCACTGCTCTAACCCTCCCAACATTCGAAAGAGTATACAAACCATCCCATCATCATCATCAACATCACGGTCGGTCGGTTGATTCCGTCCCGGTTCTTAGAGTCGTCCTGGATATATATAGTCGTAGTCCATAAGTCCCGGGTCCATGTCGAACTTGCGATGCGATGTTGTGTAATCAGCTTGAACCTACCTTCCAGGTAAAATGTTTCGAGCAAATGTTTCTTCATTCAAAATAATAATAGATGCGGACGGGGATGATGATGATGCAGAGGAAAAGTTGCAGATGAAGGGTGGTTTTGCTTTAGTATGGTTTTGTAAATGTGAATATTGATTGAAAGCGGGGCGATTTCAATCATTTTAATTTGACATCCCAATGGGATATTGTCGATGTTGACTATACTCGTAGATCCTGCTACCCCAGTCTGAGAAGATGTTTCAGTTTTGCCTTCAAAGCTTTATAAATATAAATATGTACATTTACATAGATGTGGGAAATCCCAAAGGTAAATTATAATTAATGTTAGGAAATCTGCATTGACTTGCAAATGAGCCGGTAGTTGAATATTTGAAACTAGTTCAATTATTTCCGTCTAGAGAACACTTTGTTTCATAATTTTTAATTAAGGATTTAAAACATAGCAAAATTTTGTTGATGTTAGTTTTCAATCATAACATCACATCGCATCTGGTTTTCAATTTATGTAAACTATGCCAAAAGATGGACAAGAATGTTCTTAACGTAGGTGTATGTACACAAATATTGAAATCCTGAAAGTTCAAACTATTTCTGTTATCTAAAAGAATTTGCCATGATTTGAGAAATTGTGTCCTCAAATATTTATTGAATTCACCTTGGTGTTATGACTTCTATAGAAATCATGTAAAAGTGAATATTCAATTCCTTTTGGATTAAAGAGGGTTTGGCACTGTCCTCAACCATATGAGTAGATTATCATGGAAAGGATTTTTCTACGCGATTAAGCTAAAGTTCGTAGCCTAAGTGATGTTGAATGAATTACATATGATATCGAAAAAGGGATAGTTTCGTTTACTTTATATTTAGGACGTGATGTGCTGTTTTGCTATTGTTGATAAGTTTTTGGTGTAACTTATCCCGTTCATCCTTAAAGAGAGTAAATAATGTGGCGTAGGTAGGGTCGAGCTAATAACGAAAACTTCAAGCTTTATCCTGTGAAAAGGGATGCTACATGGTCGATTGAGTCAAGTGAGGAATAAATATAGGTTTCGGTGCACACAGTACATCTTAAATGTGATTAAATCATATGAAATAGTAGAAGAGATGGGATTTCAATGTTTCAAGTTAATCCACCGAATATTTTTTTCTTAATCCTTGTTTAATTTAAGAATCATCTACCGAAAAGAGGTCCTCCAAAAAATTGTCTAAAAATAAAGGGGTAAATCTCAAATAGCAATGCTGTTTTATGGCTTGGTTGTTGTCAGGGTAAAACTATTTTAAAAACAGTGCAACACAAACAATTTGTTGGAATTTACAAAATTTCGTTTTTTTGGATATCAAAAACAGGGATTTTTTTTAATTTTTAATTTATCAAAAAAATTTCTTTTAGAAATCAACTATTTAAAAACATTTTTCTATTTCCATATTTCTACTTTATCTGGCCCTAATTTTCAGCTCGAAGCTTTGTGTTTAAAGGTTTAATTTTGATACTTAATAATTTGTTTTAAATTTTTAGTAGCGTAATTTTAATTTTGATATTTAATAATTTGTTTTGAATTGTTAGTAGCCCAAACTTCAAAAAAACCTTACATTCAGAATCACTGTAACACTATGAAAGACACACTAAAGATCGTAAAATTGTTTGTGTGTTTTATGTTTAGTTCTGAATTTAACGATTTTTTTAAACAAAAAGTCAGTCCGACAATCAACATACCATATTCTTTTTGTAATTAATAAAATCGATAGATATGATTACAAAATCAAAATAAAAGTACTGTAGAGCCTCAAAAAAAACCTTGAAAACCCTAATATAAGTTCACTAGGGATTTTTGGGGACTTCTTATAGTGATATATTTATTGATGATGTTCCAAAAGTCTGTAGCAATTTCCATCAATATTGGAATTTTTGGTTATTTGAATTTCTATTTTAATAGGGGTGTACTTGAAAGATTGTGTTGTTTCGTTATATTGAAACTTATTGCAAAATTAGTCGTATTTTTGTTATTTCTGAAATGTTTTTAGATTCAAAGTACCAGTTTTGGCACAATGTGTAAGAAATCGATATTTTCGACATTCGACAATTTTGAAAACCGCTTTAACTTTTAAGCTCTAGTTAGTAGAAGAAATAGGATACAAACATTATTTTGTAGTCCAACTCCTAGTCTACAAAGTCTAGCTGAAAACTTTGTTTTTAGCATTTACCATTCAAAAGTCACAGTATAAAAATTTACATTTTTAAAAACAACTTTACTCACTTTTTTGCCCACTGATACTGACTTCAAAAAAATCTAGTTTTACATTGGGTTAAATTATTATTAAAGTAATTTAAAAGTTATTGACTGCAAATGGTTCTCGAACAAAGTAATGCTTTTGACCTAAATTTATTAAAGCTTATATAAAAAAATATTTGTTATATCTAATATTAAAAAAAAAAAAAAAAAAAAAAAACAAAAAGTAAAAAGTAAAAAATCATTTAACGAAAATTCAATGTTGTCCAATAAATATTCATTAGTGTCCTTTAAAATTCAATGATATTTTAGTAGCTTACCAAATAGTCATTGAAGGAACTTTAAAAAATATGCAATCAATAAATATTCGAAGTTAAAGCTTTTTTCGGTTGAGATATTTGAATCCTTCAACCAAATTAGAAGTATTTTAGAATATTTAAAAAAAAAACTGTCAATTAAATTTTGTTGAGTAACCAAATTTTGCCAACAATATTTTGAATACTTGGCATTATTTTGTAACAAGATATTTGATTCAAAGAACATTTTCACCAATTATGTTAGAATTATTTAGTGTTATTTTGTTAAAAAAATGTCAATTGGCTTAAAATTTTAGCAAATTTAAAAAAATGGTATTACTCGTAAATTATGCTGAAGGCAATTCCAATTTTTTTCCAATTAATAATTTTCCCTATGGAAATTTTGTGTGCTCCTTTTCAAAAAAGGTTTTTCATTGTAAAAAGTTATGATGGAAACATTCTTTATACTAATTTTCCCATTTTAACCATGAAATGGTCAAAATAGTCAATTTCGATTTAGTGTTAAAGTCTTGTAACGTATTTTCACCATCTTTGTGTGTGATATTGTCCAGCCTGTCCCTTAAAAAACTGCGAATCCTCCTCCCCCTCTAACTATCTTCCAATTGCACTTAAGTCCTTTCTTTCCAAGATCATGAAAACCTTGATCAATTATCAACTTAAGAAATATTTTGAGGAACGGAGCCCTCTTAATGACCAGCAGTATAGCTTTCGGTACAATAGGTCCACTGGTGA
Source organism: Eupeodes corollae (assembly GCF_945859685.1). Taxonomy (NCBI): domain Eukaryota; kingdom Metazoa; phylum Arthropoda; class Insecta; order Diptera; family Syrphidae; genus Eupeodes; species Eupeodes corollae. The sequence continues at coordinate 115,089,207 of NC_079149.1, forward strand.
TCTCATGGTTTATCTCACCGAACAGTGGAAAAAATCTGTACAGCATTTTTGAAAAAGATTATTACACTTGATATTTCTAAGAAATTTGATAGAGTTTGGAATTAAGCTCTCTTATCAAAAATGCGTGCTTTTGGTATTGATGAATCTAATCTTTGTTGGGTTAGAAATTACCTTTCGGACCTTTTAATTCAAGAAGTATGGGACGGGTTTAAATCTGATATCCTCAAAATAAACGCTGGTTTTTTTCTCCGACGCTCTTCCTTATTTTTATAAATGATATTTCGACTGAAACTCCTAAACAACTTCATTGTTTCGTTGATGACAGTAACCTCTGGTTTTTAGGATCTTACCCCTTTTCTTCGGATGTGGACTACCAACGGTAGTGTATGATAAGCTCATTAAATTCTGATCTTGACAGCATTGTTAAATGGTGATTCAAAAACCGTGTAAAATTTAGTGCTTCGAAAACTGAATGCTGTCTACAAAAGCATAATCCTCTTCCAATGCCACTATCAATGGGTCGTATTCGAATCGAGGAAATTGAACAACTATCAGACCTAGGTATGTGTATGACAAACCACTTGTTGTGGAGGGGTGATCACATATTTGACATAGCCAAAAATGCTTCTAAGTGTTTAGATTTTCTCCTTCGTCGATGCAAGAAGTTTTTTAACTCTTCTGATCTGGTAATAATTTACAAAGCTTTTATTCGTTCTAAACTCAAGTATAACTCTGGTACTTGGGCTGGAGCCCCAATAACGTATTTAAGTCTTCTGGATAGAATTAAAAAAGAGCTCTAAAAATGATAGGAAATCATTCTCTTACCAAGATATTTGCTTCTCTTGAATACCGCCACAAGGTCTCATGCCTGTCATTGTTTTATCGTTATTTTTATAAACAATGATTAATTGGAATCGCCAGTTGCATTCAACGCCTTCAAAAATTCAACCGTAATACCCGTACTGCTAGGAATGCCCATCAGTTTACCCTTGAGCCCAATTTCGGACATACTGTTAAGTACAGAGATTCTTTCTTTAGCAGCACTACGCGAATGTGAATGTGCATCGGTTCCTTTCCAAATTGCTCTCTCTGTGCTTAACCATTAAAAGGGTTTTCATAACCCCTTTAGTGCGCGCACAATATATAAACAAAAAATTCCAAAAGTAAAAGAAAATTATTAATATTTTTAAATTGAAACTCGTGGTTAAAATATAAAGGCTCACGTTTCAAGCTACAACTAAAGTGTATCCTTAAAGTACCAACGTATTCATTATTATATTTATACAAAAAATGTAATTTCATGTTGTATGAATGTAAGTTGTTAAACAGAACAGAGCGTTAATTCTTCTCTCCTTTGAATGCTTTATATCGACGTGAAATATTATATAAGTATATTTAACTTATGTATGACGTGAATTGGAATTACCGGATTTATGCTACATACGGTGTTGATATAAAATTTACAAAAAAAAAGGAAGAAAAAAGTGTCCAATGTCCGATTATACCATCGGCCATATTAATTTGACTTCGATTTATATATGTACGAACTTTTATTCATTTTATGAAAAACTTTTCTCTCACCCAAAAGAAAACATGCCCAACGTGCTCCGGAAAAACTGCGTTAATCTCAACACAAGATAATATTGAACACGCATTAAAAAAAAATAAAACAAAAAAAAAGAATCCTTTTGACAGGACACAAACAAAATTTCATGGATACTGGTAGGTAGGTAAAGCGTTAAATAAGCTTAATGACAGTGCATTACACAGTGAAGCGATAATGACAAAGTGCATTAAATAACCACTCTCTTTAAATTAACCATGTTTACGGCTCACAAGAATAATTTCCAATTTTATAACGTGATCCACATCAAGATATTTTATTTTATGTTGTTTTTGTGTGTGTTGTTTTTTCTGTCTTTTGAAACTCCAATAAGGATTTAATTTTCCATTTTGCCAAAAAGGTGTAGGATAATTTTGTTTATTTACATACATTTACATACAAGAATGGTTTGTTTAAAAAATAAAAATAACACGAAACCAATGCGAACGCCATCAGTGTCCAGTGTATGTGCAGAAATAAGGATATAACAAGGATGGCAGATTTAATGGTTTTATTTGCAGGTGTGCAATACGTAATTTATCTGTATCGAGAAATCAATCACCTGAATCATCGGTTTATAATTAAATTTTGAGAATATAAGAAATTGGTTATAATATCCAGTTACCATTACCAGCAGTACCTATATGATATGTAAAAGTATGTCCTTTTATTTTGTATTTTATTCTTTCGTTTGCTTATTAAATAATTTTATTATTTTTCAATTTCTCTCTTTCAACGACTCAAAATGTCTTCATATCCGCAAAATGATATGTATTTATTTTTATTAATTTAACTTAATGTTAATTTATCCTGATTTACATTTAAGTATTAAGAAATGGCATACAATGTGACCGAATGTCGGAAATATTCGAACGGTGTGGTAAAACGAACGTAGTGTTATTTTGAGAACTTATTATATTATTAAAATATAAAATGCACAATATTAAAATACGATGTAAAATTATAAGTATCATTGACATTATTATTTAATTACACACAATTATTTCAGTGTTACATCCTTAAGGTCTTGAATCTGTTGTAGAGCAATAGTAGGGGTGGAATTTCCGTCCGAAACGTGACGCAATATATACTGCGCTGCAAGGAGTATGGGGAAGTTTTCAAAATCATTCTGGAACTGCGTTTTAAGGAATTACTCAACCGTAGAAATGACGACTTCATAGTATTGTGAAAAAGTAAAAAAGACTGTTAAGCGGCTAAAAGGTTACAAAGCCTCGGGGGCTGATGGCATCCCAGATGATCTGATCAAACACAGAAAGAAATAATAACATCAGACAATTAATGCAGTGTTAGTTCACGTATGGGAACAATAAGAGATGTCAGAAACTGTCGAAAAATTGGTATGTGTCCCATACATAAGAAAGAAGATATCACTGAGTGCAACTATTATAGGAGCACAACGTTGCAAGTCAAAACCTTATCAGAGTTTTATCGTTTGGAAGTCGATGAAAAAATGTGTAGAATTCAGCATTCCAACATTTTATTTGTTTATAGACTTCAAAGTCGCTTCTTCCTGCCTCCTCTTCAACCTGGCGTTGAGGAAAGCAATCCGGGACTCTGAAACAATTACCAAAGGGACAATCATCAGCAAGTCTACACTACGAATGGCTAACACAGATGACATTGACATCTTTGGAAGAAGCTGCACAGAAAACTCATTTATCCAGATCGTGCGAGCAACACATAAATAAGGGTTTCAAAGAGAACAAAACCTATTATAACTAAAGACTCTTTAAATCTAAAAATATCACCACAAATTCTTAACTGCTGGTGTGTAAGACTATGTTCCTACCAGTGCTTACTTATGGATCCGAGCCTTATGTGCTCAGTCAAAGACACCTTAACCTATTATCAGCGTTCGAAAAAAAGTCTTGCCGTCAGGAAGGATAAATCCGGACGAGGTATAACAATGAGTTACACGAAATATACCACAAACGGATATTGAAACAAAGACAAAGCTTGGTAGACTCCAATGGGCTTTGCACGTTACGAGGTAAAAAACAGCGAGGAAGACCATATTTTCGCTAAAAGGATGGCGGGAGTAGTCCAGAACACCTAGTAGGCATGTGACAACAACAATCCGTCCAAGTAAGTATAAGTAAACTTTCTCGTGGGCATAAACAAAAAAGCCGAAAACAACAAGTTCTCATTTTAAAACTGTGATCATCTTGATTTTGTGTGTAAACTGGAGTTTAAAAGCCTGATGACGTATGTTTGTATGCAAAGTATGGTGCAAAAACCTTTTGGAATGCATTTTTTTTTTAAATGACTAGGAATCGTTTGACCATAGAAGTTATGTTCTCAGTTATTTTAAAGCGAAGCACAATAATTCGAACTGTTCTACGAATAGAAATTCACCAAGACCTGAAAGTGGTTAAGTCTTTTAAACTGTGACAAACAAGGATAATTTTTTTGTGGTTAATTTTAACAATTTCCATTCTGTCAAAAGATGACAGCTGGCCAAAAAATTGCCCATTTGGAATAAAATTTCTTAAGGTGCTGTGACTTCACAGCAGATCTGTCAAATTCTGGTGTACAAAAAACTGAAAGTAAAAAGTTCCTAAAAATTCTATATTTCCGTAGGCTCAGTATGACTTAATTCTTAGCAGTAAGTGTGGTATATCGAAGCAACTCTTAATAATAACAGTTTCTAGGTCACTTACAAAACAAACTGAATCAATGGAGGCCTACTTGACAGATATAGCTTCAGCGAATTTCCCGCTATCAAGTGTCAAACTTCAGACGTCCGTATTAGAAAGTTTCTAAAAGTTATAAGGAGATGCACAGATACAACATCTTCAATCCCCTTCTTACAACTATACAGTTTCTGTAAAATATGACAGTTTGTCACTTTGTAAATATAAACCTGCCATAAAGTTAAGACTTCAGAGTGTTAGTGTTAAGGAAAATGCATTCCAGTGACAAACGTAGAGAACCTAACATGAAGGTTGAACATCAAATAAGGATATTATGTGTATTTTATACTTCTGGCGGTAGCAAGTGTATACTGACGAATTAAAATTGCCTCTATATAATAAGCTTACAAGTACTCATATGTATGTGTACACAACCTGCACTTTCACTTAAAATTTAAACAAAGTCCAACCCCTCCTTTCCCTCCGGAATTATTTGAAACGCTTTTACCAACTTTCAGCTTATAAAATGTGGAAAGGATATTTTTCGAGTCAGCTTAAGTTGACATCCGCTTATACGAAAATAACGTTAATATAATTTTGCTATAGCCTTCATACCTTCGCTCGTATATACTAATTTGTATGTAGGAGGTCCTTACAACCAAAAAAAAATTGTATTTCCGCGAGCGAAACAAAATGTTCTGACAAATCCTCTGCACGTATCCTATACATAGACCTATCCTATATAAGACTACCAGATTTTGTAATGCACAATGCATATATAGCTTATGGAGCATATATGAATATCCCAGCTCTACAGTTCTAGTATCCTTGCGGTGTTGCAAGGTATAGACTCGGTCTAGAGAGAGTCGCAGAACACCTGTATGGGGTAGGTAAATTAAATTTCACAGTTATCATGGGAAAATATGGGCAAAACGTTAAGGTTTTATAGAGTGGCTTGTGCAATATGCAAAACGCGAAAGCATTACCCTTTCCTTATTATCCTTTGTGCATTTATTGTATGTTTGTAGGCAAGGAATTGAAAATACGCAAAATACAATAATAAACATTTAAGATATAGGTGCAAGGATGCACATTTAGTTCACACATATTCGGCAAAGTGAAAACTGAGGGGTGTTAAGTAGGGAGCGAATTGGGAAGTCGTTAGTTGAATTCAAATAACCAAGTCAGGAAGAAAACAAGACTTATGTATTTACTTAGCCAGAAGTAAAATTTCGTGGAATCACATTTAAATTGTGCTTAATTTTAATTCCCTTCGTATAGGTGGTGAAGAGTTTTATTAAATGAGTACACTCACAGTATTCTAAAAAGGTGTATATGTAAGTAAATTAACTGCTTAAAATTTCCAAGAATATGCAATTATTTTTTCTGTTGGCGTTGTTTCCTAGAGAGAGAGAGAGGGGTTGGGGTCAAAATACTGCATCATAGTAATTATGCTACTTATAATTAAGTATTAAGAAGTTCTGTTTGAATATAATACTTTAAGTGCTTCTGATATCGTGTTAAAAATTCAGTAAAAAGGCTTAAAAACAAAAAAAAAAAGTTTTAATTATGGAAAAGAAGAAGGCGCTGTAATGCGATCCACGCTTATGACTTATCATCCGTGCCTATATGTCGATTTTTCTAAAAGTTACATTTTGTGTAAGATAGCAAAAGTTTGAAGTCAATACCATTCTCTGTTGTTATAATACTTGATTCGAAAACCATTTATTATCAATTCTTTGTTTGTTTTGTAGGTTTTCGTGTTTTGTAAAAAAAATTGTCAATTAATTTTTTTTAAAAACGTACTGAAATAACTTTGATTTCAATATATGTCTTTGTTTTCGAGAAAACCCATATTTAACTATTTTAATATAATTTTTTTTTTAAATTTGTATTTCTTATTCAAAAAAATACCAATTGAATTTTTCTCAGAACGTTATCGTTCGTTAACAACAAAACTTGTTCATCAATCTTGAGTTATTCAAATCGAAGAATAACTTATTCCAATTTTTTTAGTATTTCTTCTCAATTTTTGTCAGAAAACTAATAAATGGATTTTTATAGATTTTTATTCTTTGAATGCATTATTTGGAATTATTACCAAGATATTTGAATCGCAAATCAGTTTTTACCCATTTTTAGTAATGTTTGGTTGTAGAAATACTCTCACGTCAATTTTTTTAAAAGTCTTACCAAATGTTAAAAAATGTTTAAAGTTGGATATGGAGAAGTTTTTTCAGGAATCATTTTTGGATTTTATTCCATATAAAAATGGCCGTTTCGCTAAAAATAATTTTTCGACGGAAACTCGGATTACTTTAATGCATTTCATGGATAAATTAGAGACTGTAAAATGTTCAAAATGTTTGAAGTGAATTTAAACAATTTCATTGCGTTCTAGTAGCGGGTATAATTAAAAGCGAGCACTGGTGTAATTTTTACTTGTCAAATGCTAGAGGCTGACAGTTGTTCAAATTTGTATTGGAAAACCTTTTACAACTTTGTTTTGGATATGTTCTTTCATATTTATTTCAATTTTTTACATGCTAACGTGAACAATACTTTTATTAAATTGCTTAAAAACTACTTAACATTTAATTTCAATTTTAACTATAGTGTTTTTTAATAAGAGCGTGTAAATGTTGTGTTTAGATGTCGTGGCGTTTGCTGTGTGGCACGTAGTGTCGTCCTGCTGGAACCAAATGTCGCGTAGGTTTTTAGGTATCATCGTTATGTAGCGCTCGCTGTTGACGTTGACCGCCCCACTAACGTCGTTTTCAAAAAAGTACGGACCAATTACGTCACCGGCACAAAATCCACACCAAGCGGTAACTTTTTAAGGATGCATTATCACCTGGTGAACCTCGCGTGGGTTAGTGTCATCCCAGATATGACAATTTTGGTTATTAACACAGTGCCAAAAATTCGCATCGTCACTAAAGATGATTTTTCGGGAAAAATTGAGGTCCTCTTCCAAACGATCCGTAGCCCAGTCAGCGAACTAACAATGTTGTCTATGGTCATGAACTTTGAGCTCCTGGGTCAGTTGGATCTTGTACGGAGGAAGGCCCAAGTCAGGACGAAAAATTTGATAAGTTCACGGACCACGGCGATCTTTCGTTCCTATAAAGTACGAGTGTTGGCTGTCTGTTTGCTAAACCGCTTGTCTCAAATTTTATAGGTTTAAGAGTCAACTATGAAGGGCCACCACGTCTACCGTAAAATAGACGCAATGCGCGCAACGTTTTGCGTTAACGAACACTCATTTTGATAAAAATGTTTCATAATATGAACGGGCTATTCAATCGAGTTACTTGCCATAATTATTTGGCATAAACAACTGAATTATAAACAAAAGATTTGACAGATGTCACCAAAACAAAATGACCTCCACGGAGGCCCCAAACTCTTACTTACTTAAGGTGGCGCTACAGTCCGGGGCGGACCTGGGCCTCAACCAACAAGCGTCTCCAGCCAGCTCGGTCCCTAGCTAGCTGTCTCCAGTTTCGCACGCCAAGTTGGTTGAGGTCCTCTCCCACCTGGGTACGCCACCTGAGTCGCGGTCTTCCTCTACTCACCAATTTAAACACCTTATAGAAGAAGTAAAAATCTGGTTTTGTAGAGAGAGGCATTGTCTTGATGAAATAAAATGTTAACTTTTAAATAATTGTATTAGAAAAAATGAGATTTTCGAAATTTCTACATTTTCTTATCAAAATATTTTGTAAGGTGTTTTTTTTTTTTGTTGTGTGGAAAAATGACCAAATTTTTGTTCTAAGATATTTTTTGGTAACAATTCAAAATGAAAGAGTTCAAAAAAAAAAAAGACTTTTAACCTTTACAGGATTGTAAACAAAAATTGTGTTTCCTTAAAGAAGAACAAAAAACCTTTTTGGATATAAAGCTAAGACTCTACATTTTCAAATTTTAAAGCTTTAAAATTCCTATATTTCTTACAATGGTTAATCTATGTTTTCCAATATAAAAACTAACAAAGTTTAAAAGTTGCTATTGAAAGAAACAAGGACGGGGCTACCAATATTTTAAATAAATATTTTTAGAATACTAAAAAAATTTAATCAATTTAGATACAAACTGTTTTGTTTTTGTTTATAGGCATAGTCAACCAAAGAACTGTTTCCTGTCAATATCAAACATGGGTAAAAATATGCGCCTTTGGGATAAAAGTTTCTATTTTCATACTGTCCAGAAAAAAAGTAAAAAAAAAACGTACCTGTAAGAATTCTCTATAGTACTTTTAAAATGTCTATTTTTATTTAGGGAAAAAAGGGTTTTTATGAAATTAATTTTTTTTTATACAACAAGATTTAAATGTTGTATTTTAATATTATCATTAAAAGTTACTTTTAATTTCTATATCGTTGACCTTTTAAAGGTTATGCGTGTTCAGAATGTATTTTTTTTTCGTTCATGTATCTAAATCAGGAAGTTATGTTTCAGGGTTTTATCTGCTTGAAAAATTCTTCTTTTTGATCTTAAAGGACTAATATAAAAGTTCGGCAGATTCCATGAGGTTTTTAACTTTCTCTCGTACTTACTATCGATACATGAGGTGAGGATTAAGAACATAACCACTTCATTAAGAGCTTATTCAACATTGTGATAAACAAAAAATATAAAATAAAATATTGGACGAATATTGATAATTTTGTCTCTTTGAAAAAAAATCGAAAAGAATTTATTTTCAGAAGACCAACACAAGTTTTTTAAAGGTTTGCCCTCCTACCGCATTAACAAAATCAAAAACAGTTTCAAAGCTAAAAAAAAGTTTTACTTTCGGGTTCTTATAAAAGATTTCAAATGTTAAGTATTCAATATTTGTGTACTTTATTTTCAGAATTTATTTTAAGAAGTGATTTGCTGGCTAAGATTTGACTCATGCATTTACTTAAATTTTATTATTTGAAGGTACTTCTATAAAATTGAATTAAACCTTTACGCAGACTATTGGCAGTATTGAGTTTTTTAAGCATTGAATTTCACATGAATTTTGTAGACGATGATGTCAAGATCAGAATTTAATATGCAGTTCTGAAGAACAGTGATTTTCCTCCAATTAATTTTATAGCAATCGGCTTTTTACATTCTTGCATTCTCTTAATTCCCCATTTAGCACCCCAGTTTTATGTGCAAAACTTCCCCAACGCTCAGTGGAGATGTTCATATAACCTGACCAAAATTTAAAAGAATGCAGAAAAAGCAAAAATAATTCATTCATTCTCAAAGATTGCATTCAATTGATTGCTGTGAAATGAATGGGAGGAAAAAATGATTGCAATATTTTTGTTACATGTGAATGGAGATTGCAAAATTGAAGTCCCAAACTGAAGTCAATGAATGCATTCTTTAAAATCGCTGGTGGGTATCAGACTTGAACCCATCCAAATGCTACTTGAATTGAACAGTTCATGCAATTTCTAACCCGACGAAAAAGAGATTTATCAGTACCAAATGAACGAATTTTCTCAGGTCACTAAGAAGTTTTCGTTTTTTAAAACACTTCTTAACTTGAAGTAACACCTGAAAAACAAACAATTTAAGTGCAACTGGACGATAATTTAAGGGGGGATATTCTCTTCGCTTAGAGAAAGTAAAATAAAATATTCTAGGTTAATACTTTCATTTATTCTGGAGCTATTTGAGTACAAAATTATTTCATACTAAATTTTAGTATTTTTGGAAGGTTTTTTTTTTAGTTAATAACATCATTTATTTTCAAAATATAATTTTGCTAGCATTATTTAGGTCTTTTTATTTTTTAAGCTTTTAATTGGATTTTGTTTTAAACTTTTTTAGCAACAATGACTTTTGTACAGGGCTGTTGGAAAAATGTTGGTCAAAGTTTTATCTTTGATTTTTTTTTCGAATTTCGTCAAATGCTTTGAAGACATATTTTATAATGAGGTTTTATTTTATCATGTGGTTCAAATTATAAATAAATTAGTTGGCGCAACAGACCATGAAGAACCAGGACCTAGTGACTTACAACTCTCAACCATTCCTGTGGGCTAGTAATGTTGTCAGAGATGGAAGGGAGCTACAGTTTATATGCCATATATGAACGGCTTATTTGAGAAAGCACTTTTTCATGACGCGAATTACTCTTGGAGGAATTGTCAATTCCTTTTAAATTTGCAATTGGATTGAGATCTGGAGTGTAGGAAGTCTAACTTAGTACATCGATATTATTTTCTTCTTCGAAGTACTTTTATTTTTAGTCATAAAAGTTTCAGCTTCTCAAAAGCTTAATATAAGTCATGGTAAAAATAAAAACAAATTTATACCTACAATTTTGTCTGTACCTATGACAAGGAGCATTGTCCTGTTGAAAAATGAAACTGCAAATGTCCCCAAAAGCTCTAGCACCGTGGGCTCGGTAACCTCTAACATGGAGCTTGAATTTTGATTCGTATGAAAAAATTAAATAGTTTCACATGTCTTCAGTCCAATTTAGGTGCTCCTGAGCCCAGAGCAATCGTTTTTCTTTGACTCATTTTAAAAAATCCGGCGTCAGTACCGCCTTGAGTACTCTTAAACCAGCTTTCACAAGCCTTTTTCTCACTCAGCTTGACGAAATTACTTTGCCTGTATATTGACACAGATCGTTTTTAAAATCCACCGAAGTCCTGAACAAATGCTGACGGCTGTAAAACACAAAAAACTCATCTTCTACTAGGGTTGTCTTTTTTAGCCTCCCTGAGGATTTTTTCCTCCTAGTGGTCTCGGTCTCACTATATTTTTTTAAATTCCATGCCACAGTTTGTTGAACAATATCCAGTCTTGACAAACACAAAATATTGCCTGATTTTTTTGCCACAAAATCACTTCGGTTGGTATTGGACTACTGTCACGAGCCAAATGCAACTCTTATTGATAATAACATCAACTTTTATACAGTATTTAAATGGAATGACAAGTTGCTACCTAGAGCAAAAAATAAACCGTAGCATTAATAAAATCCAGAACTAATCTCGAAAAGGGTAGTACAATGTTTGACCAACATATTTTGAACAGCCCTGTACATTAAAATAAGCTTGAAAAATATTTTTTTTGTAATAATATTTGCGCTGAAAATCAATTTTTAACAAATGTTTGTTATTGGTAGTATATTTTTTTAGGCTTTTATTGGTTTGTTTAATATTTGGGAACAATCAAAATTTTCACTTTTTTTAATTTAAAAACCATAAAAACACTAAATTTTTGTGAAAATCTTAACTGGTTCCTTAGATATAGTATCCAAAACGTACGAAAATACGCACACAGAGACATCAGTTGAAAAACCATTGATTTAAATTCTAGCGATTTTGAAAAGTATAGAAAAGTCAAAACTTCCCCTACGATAGAAGAAAAACACATCAACAAATCAAAACTAACAAAATTACTGTACACATTACATAGTTTTGAAAATTATATACATTTTTGATATTTTCAACATCAAATGATGCAAACATATATTTTTAAGTTGTAAAGTTGACTTAAAAATCAGAAGAATTTCAGACCTTAAAAGAAAGAGTTTATCAATTAATCTGGCATGCCTGATTTAAGAATAATTCTCAATATTCCATTTAATGGCAATTTCAAAAATACTCCTTCTTGAAACGATTTTCATTAATAAAACAAGCTAAATTCATCTGAACTCCTGCTAAAAATAGTGTTGTACAAATAATATACATAAACGTAAACAAAGATTCTTTGAGCAGCGGGGAAAGCTATTGAACTATTCCAATAGTAACGTTCTTCGAAAATTGAAAATTTGATTTAAAAAAACATCTTTGACAGGCAATCATGTTTTAAATTTTTGCTTTTATAAAAAAGCAAATATACATTCACTGCTATGAGCCAATCCTGTATTTTTCTAAAATCATTGTCAATAATTTAAATATTAAAACTGTTTTACTAGAAATTGACTAGATTTGTAAAGGTGTACAAAGGCACTTTAAAGAATAGAACTCATTAGAATGATCAAAATTTATTTAAATAAAATCTTTAGAAAAAAGGACTTAACATAATTCTAAATTCTTAACAATAGCCTTAGAGGAAAATCAATTTATTCATGTATTGTGATTGTGTGTTTGTTCTCAATTGTTACACGTGTTTCCAATACACACTCATACCTCTATACCATAGCCTAATAATCCTGTCAAAAGTTTTGTGTGTTTACTACTGACTGACCTGTGCGGTGGTGTTCGAAGGGAAAAGAAATAAATGACAACCGTGTGAATAAATTTAACAAAACTTTAACTACTAACACACAAACCTTGAAGTATTTATTATTCACCCAGAAAAAATATTATACTCTCTCAACTTTTCATTTCAATATCCTTGTTATCTGAGTGAGTGACAGAGGAAAATGTTTCTTGGCATCATCATCATCGTCCTCGTCTTCATTGTCGGTCGTCGTCAGAACTCAGGATTCAGGACTCTGGTCTCAGCTCAGGTAAGTGATGGGTGCGAGGTACCTATAACACACATACTATAGTATAGTATATAAATAGAAATAAGAAAAGTAAGTAGGTATCCTTTTTCTGAATAAAATTCAATTACCAGAAGCCAAAGGTAAATCCCACATCGCATTCTCGAAGTGTATATACTTGTATATTCTGATTTGAAACAGAAATCTCATTTGCCATTATGGACAAGGACCATAATGAAGGATGGTCAATTGGATTTAAAATGAAATATAAAGTTTGAAAAGCTACGAATAAAGGTATAAGAAAGGAGAATGACAAAAAGGATCTGGACATACAATCACACATATACTTATATTATATACAGTATAAGTGTAAGTAATATGTGTGTGTTTTTCCTTAAAATGTGAAGAAAAGCAGATTTGCTTAGTAAATCGTGTGGAAAGATGGATACCTCTATACTGACTCCGTATAAGACTCGTATCCTGTACCTTGATCATGGCTTACTTTTTGAGTAAAAGGTGAAATGGATTTGATTGAAATATTGTGTAATGGTTTGATGATTGATTGATTGGATAAACCTGGAAAGTGAATTCTATATGGTGACATTGATCCTTGCTTTTTTTCTCTCCCTCTTTAAAGAGGTCATCAAATAAAATAGCTTCAAGGGGACAGCAAGACAAATGGAATAAATATTTATGTTATTTTAGAAAATAACCAAGTGATGCATGATTTTGATTTGAAAGTTATGAGATATACAAAAGGTCATACAATTATAATTAATTATCGCATGATTGGGAGTAAGGTACTCTTGGAATTATAACAACATATTGATCTTGCAGTTCTGAATATCAATCATTCCTGGTGGAGAAAAATATATATATATATATATATATATATATAAACATATTCGTTTTGTGTGAGCAGAGAATACAAAAACTTTACCTTTTCGTGGTGTGATGTCAATGCTGAGGATGTTAAAGGACCACTACTGCAGACTGTATAATGGCGACGAGGAACTAAAAAAAAAACACATCTAAGGAGACGAGCTGTTAAGAGCCATTTCAAGTTTTAATATCCCTGCCAAACTCGTCCGTTTCGACATGGTGACCATGGAGAATTTGCACTGCTTTTTAAAAGTTAAGACAAGTTGATGTGCTGTCATGTGATTTGTTTAACATCGTTCTTTACGAAACAGTTCAAAGCTCCTTCGTCAACACTCAAGGCACTATCTCTCAATAGCTTGTCCAATTACTCGCATATCGGAAGAACTTATCGTGATAACAGTGGGGTTTTTGTGGTTACATAAACAAGGGGCGGCAAAAATAGGTTAAGCGGCTAATAAGGGCAAACAAAGTACATGATGCTATCAAGAAATTATCTACAATACCAACGTCACAGGAACCTAAGGACTAAAGAATTACTCTTAATAAACGCTGTTTATTAGGGTTAAAAAAGCCATTTAGTAGGAAAGCCCTTACTCGGGCAACCAAAGTGTAACTATAATAAGTCCCTCATCTTCCCTGTCCTGCTATTCAGTGTAGAAGTTTGTAGTAGGACAAAAGAGCATGAAAGCACCTTGGGTCGTTTTAAGAGTAAAGTTCGTCTTGTGCGCAAAGAAGATGAAGGGAAGAAAAGATGTTTTACAGCGACGTACACTTATGAATATAATGTCAAATGGCTACATTCGCAAGAGATCGCCAGATCCTTCTTTGACCAAGTTACATGTAACCTCTCTAGAAGTTCTCTGCCGAACTAGTGCTACTCAGGAGCAGAAGAGACAAGAGGAACACCGACTTCTCAAAAGGAAAAAGATAGAAGATGAGAAGCATGCGGTCGAAAATGTTGAGAGGTTCGGAAGCAGGAATAAAGTTCGAAAGTTCTATGAGCAGGTGGAACTAAATTCACAAGTACATAAAGCTCAAACAAAAGGCTGCAAAGACGAGAGTGGACACATCATAGGGAACCGCAATCAATGCTGAAGATATGGGAAAAATACTTCTGAAGACTGTATAACGGCGAGGACAAACCGAATTCCACTGTCAGTCAGGATCATCCATTCAACATAGACAACAAAAGACAACACATCCGTCCTCCCGAACTAGACAAAGTACACATTACCATATCTAAGCTGAAGCCTAATAAAGCCGCTGGAGCAGATGGCTTGAATGCCGAGCTCTTTAAAGAAGCTGGAGATAAGTTGGTTAGGAGCATGCACCAACTTATCTGTAAGATATGGTCGGAAGAAAGCATGCACGATGAATGGAACCTCAGTATTGTTTCCCCGATTCTTAAAAAAGGAGACCCTCTAAACTGCACTATCTATAGAGGCATCAGTCTACTGAGCAATTAGCATCGCTTACAAAATCTTCTCTGCCGTAATATGTGAACGTCTAATGCCCATCGTCAACAACCTCATAGGTCCTTATCAGTGTGGTTTAAGACCAGGAAAGCCCACAGTCGATCAAATATTCACATTACGGCAGATCCTGGATAGAACCAAAGAACACCAAATCGATACCCACCATCTCTTCATCGATTTTGAGGCCGCATATGACAGAATCTAAAGGGGCGAGCTGCATAGAGCCATATCTAGGTTTGGCATCCCTTATAACTCGCATATGCTGAGGACATTGACATAATGGGAAGAACTCAGCGTGATGTCAAGGGGTTTAACGGTTAATGAGGGCAAAACAAAGTACATGCTGTCGTCAAGAAAGGGCCTACAACACCGACGTCTTGGTCAAAATCTCACTATCAATAGACGTAACTTTGGGGTAGTCAAGGGCTTTGTCTACCTAGGCTCCTGTGTAAACGCAGATCAAACGAAGAATAACTCATGCTAACCGCTGTTTCTTAAGACTTGGAAAGCAATTGAGTGGCAAAGTCCAAGGACCAAAGTGTGGCTATATAAGACCCTTGTCATACCCGTGCTGATATACGGTGCAGAAGCATGGACTATTACAAAAGCGGATGAAAGCAAATTGGGTAATGTAACTTGAATCTTGAGATATCTAGCTAAGGACCGGGGATAAAGAAGTTTGTTGGGTGAGGCCCGAGTTCACACAGTACTGAAGTAAGTAAGTAAAGTAAAAAGAATATCTTAGGAGAACATTTTAAGTATAGTTCTGATAATTTTTTCTATTTTTTATGCTCCACAAAATTAACCAAAACAAATTTAAGACCATACCAATATCACATCTAAGAGCGTGTTATGGCACTGATAGATAGATAGATAAATTTTATTCATGAAAAACAAATTTTTATACAATGTATTGAATAGTGAACATGAATAAATTAAGACATGACAAAGTTTGTCGTGTGTCTCTAGTATACAATATTAAGTGACAATAATACGTTTATAATTTTTAAACATTAATTTGATTTTTTACTGATATATTTTGCCCCATATTTGTAATATTACAATTTTTAAAACAATTTTCGTGGACTTCGAGTTTAGTTAAAACGGAATGACTTTTAGTTAAGTTAAAACGGAATGACTTTTAGTTTAGTTAAAACAAAAATTAAAATTTGAACTAATGCTAAAACATACATTATTGTATAGCTAATTAAAAACTTTCGGTGATTATCCTTGTTCTATAAGCATAGGCCTTACTATAATAGTTGAATAGAAGCTGCCAGTCGAAGCCATTTAGATAACTCTTTACTTCCTCGATGAGTAGAACATTTTTACCAAAGTAGTGACGCCTTATTTCTTTAAGCACGGGGCAAACCCCAATAAAATGAAGGATGTCTTCCCTCTCTTGCAGATTACATAAACTACAGTTCCCCGCCGTTCGATGTGGAGTAAAGTTTAATTTGATGAGTTCACCTCTAATTTTGAAAATGGTCCCTATGTTGTAGCACGAGAAACAGCTTTTAAAATAGTTACTTTCATTAAGATTGTAATTGATTAATGAATAATACTTTCGGTCTGTTGAACTGCGAGCTTTTTCGATAAAGGCATATCTTTCATTTTCGTCAGTCAGTTGAATTATTTCATAAAAAATCTTTTTCCACTGGTTTGAGTTAGCTTCTGACAGGTTAATCGTCATTCCACAGTTTCCGGCAAGTTTAACCCAAGTTTTGACGAAGAGAGTTTTATTTTTCAATGCATACTTAAGAATCATCTTTGGAAGTCTTGATTCTTCCATATTAATCACCCTTAATAAATAATCTGCATGAAGTTTAAGAGCAGAAATAAACATTGTTGGCAACCCCGACTCCAGGTGATACATATATTTTGGCGTGTTTAATGGAAGGGAAAAGATTTTCCTTAGAAAGAACCGCAGCAGGCTTTCAGTTACCTCCTGTCGTTCTATCCCCCAAACTTGTGCACCATAAAACATAATAGATTTGGCTGTAGCATTAAATACACTATATTTGGTGCTGATAGTTATTAAATTGTTGCTGAAAATGTTTTTCCAATTCTGGCATATTGCTGATTTCGCCTTATCTACTTTATTTATTAGGTGGTTTTCCATTTTTAAATTGAACGATAATTCCAATCCGAGATAGGTATATTTTTTTACTACTTCTAGCTTACGTTCGCCATATTTCCAATTTTCACTGCTTGCAATTCTTCCGGACCCTTTTTGGAAAATCATAACCTTTGATTTTTCCACATTTACCTCCAGACCCCATATTAAGCAATACTGATAGAGCTTGTTTATCATCAGTTGCAATGAAGATGGTGATTCGGCAAGAATGACTATGTCATCCGCGTGCATGATAACCTTTACCTTTGTGTTGCCCATATCAACCCCACATGTAAGCCACTCCACAAGGTCATCGAGAAAGAGTGCGAACAGTAAGGGGCTGAGGTTGCAGCCTTGTTTGACACCTCGGTTTGCAATCAGTCTTTCTGATCTGTCTCTACCATTGCTTATATTTGCTGTTGTTTGCTGATAAAGTTTTATTAATCGACAGGCAGGTTCTAAAATCGACAAAAAAAGTATAGAGCTTTTTATTATGGTCAATTTTCATTTGTGCTATTGAAGTTAAGATGAAAATGTTATCGACAGTAGAGTAACCAGAGCGGAAACCAGCTTGAAACTCGCTGAGTTTTTCGTTCACGGAAACCCACTCTTCGAGTCTTTTGTATAATAATGTTGTATAAGCTTTTAGCACCGAGTTCAACAAAGTGATCCCCCTATAATTGGCTGGATTTGAGCTGTCACCTTTTTTGTATATTGGTAATATCAAGGACTCATAAAACTGATCAGGTAGTGTTCCAAAGTTAAATATGATGTCGAGTGCTTTGGCGAAGTAATCTTTGAAGGTTTGGGAGCTATATTTGTAGAATTTGGCCGGTATGCCGTCAGGTCCTGATGCTTTGCCATCTCTTAAGGAATTAAGTACCAATTCGACTTCTTCAAATCTAATTTCTTTATCTAAAAGATCGTCCACAATGTTGGGCTGTGCAAAACTCCACGTAATCTGATCCGTTTGATATAATAGTGATTCAAAATAGAGTCGTAAGCTTTCCAAGGGAATCGAAATTTGTTCTTTTGATTCGAAGTTACCAGACAATTTTCTGGTTAAAGACCAGAATTCTTTTGCATCCTTGCTTTGACTTAGTGCACATGCCAATTTTTCTTCATGAGATCGCTTTTTTATTTTTACAGTCCGTTTATAGTGCTTATTTGCTTCTATATAATCTATTCTAATCGACTGGGATTCATTTTTTCTTAACAAGTTGAGCAAGGCTAAACACTTTTTTCTGAGTTTTTCGCATTCACGATCATACCATACGGATTTCTTATGGAGTGTACCTGATTTGGGAATTGATGTCGCCGATTTTATGACGATTGATTCGAGGTCACATAAAGGCAAATAATTTGCAATCGATCCACTTTGTTTTGTTTGAAGCAGTGCATCCATTTTTGTTTTATATTCTTCTTTTTTAGTTTTGTTCCATTTGAGGATTTTATTACCCAACTCATGAGCGTCTGCTCGAGTACTGCAGGATTTGTTATTTTGAATTGTTATCGTTATTGGCAGATGATCGGAAAATGTTTCCTTTCCTACCTTAAAATATTCCAAAAATGTCCACCAGTCGCCACCCAAGATGCCATAATCAATAACAGAACTACCCTGTTTTCCGACAAATGTATATTCACCCTCGAAGTCTCCTTCTGAAGCCCCATTTAATATGCTCAGACCAAATTCGTTTGCTAATTCTATGATCTTTCGACCCTCTCCATTCACTTTTTTATCTTTCGATTGACGTGTATGATCTGTTATCGCTTTTACCGATTCTTCAGCCGCTGTTCTTGCATTTAAATCTCCAATGATCAACAAGTTTTGTGATTTCAAACCGCAAAGACAGTCATAAAGCGATTCAAAATCTCGTTCCCAATAGTTGCAATTAAGATAGACAGGAACAATATACAACATATTGCCCTGACTTTTGACTTCTATATACATAATTTCTTCAATTTTGCTTATTTTGAAAATTCTATACATCTCTTTCTTTATTGCAATAAGAGTACCACCGCTAGCTCTTCCCTTGCTGGAAGTTCTTTTTGCAGGAGTCCATGCACATTCGTAAGAAGGAAAGTAATTTCTAAATTCTACTATTTTGTACGCTTCTACGTGAGTTTCTAAAAGACAGATAATATCAAAACTATATAGATACTCAAAAAACCCCGGGAATATTAATTTGTTGTTAAAACCACCTACATTATACGCCACAATTTTTAAGTTACAGAAAGATTCAGTGCCTGTTTCTTTTTGCGGCTGTTGTTGTTGGTGTTGTTGGAGCTGCTGCTTTTGTTGTTGATATAGTTCTGGTTGTTGCTGATGATTTTGTTGTTGATATTGTTGATGTTGTTGTTGTTGGTGTTGTTGTGGCTGTTGCTGGTGTTGTTTGTTCTGGTGATGTTGTTTTTGATGGTGTTGTTGCTGTTGTTGTGGTTGTTTTTGTTGTTGGTGTTGTTGTTGCTGCAGGTGTTGTTTTGCCTGATGTTGTTGGTGATATTGTTGTTGGTGTTGTTGCAACAGTAGTAGTTGTTGTTGTTGTAGTAGTAGTAGTTGTTGTTGTTGATGTTCGTGTCGTTCTTTTTGTTGTTGGAGTGTTTGTTGGAGTTGTTGTTCTTGTTGTTGTAGTTGGTTTTGTTGGAGCTGCTGATGATGACTTTGCTGCCTTTGTTGTTGATATTGTTGTTGTTGCTTTTGTTGTTCTTGTTGTTCTTCTTCTTCTTGACTCTGAAGTTGTGTGTTTTTAGTTTTTGTTATTGTGTTTTGTGCACGCTGTTTTGAGTCTTGTTTAGAGGTGTTATGTTTTATTATTGTTTGCTATTCCAAATTGTTATGTTGGCTATAGCTAGGGTCATTATTTTGATTAGTCGTTGGTGTAAGTGTTTTGTTAAGGTATTCATTAGTGTTTTTTTGTGTAAGAAACTTTCTTATTGGGTTTCTGGGTTGTTTTTTTTGGATTCCGCAGATCCAATTGGCACTGATTGGTGTAACTGACAACGACCTAAACTACAGTACCAGAGTCTTGGAGAAAATGTCTTAAGTGCGCCACCCACAAAAAACAGGGCACACATTTGAATTGTTTTTTAATCAGCCTATGCGGACAAATCTTTAGCGGTTTCTCATAAAAAATTTATTTAAATTTTAAAACTAGCAGCTTTTTATATAAGACACAGTTTTTTAATCACCTTTCAAGCCTTAATCAATTTGAAAACTCATTTTTTTTAATGAAATATGAAAACATTATTTCATAGAAATCTTCCATAGCACTTAATTAAACATCATGAATATGTACAGATAAATGAATATGTGTGTTCTGAAACTGATATTTCAATTTTTGGAAGTACAATAAATTTGTATGTTGTAACACAAAACAAGAATTTTCCATTATATTATTAATTTCAATAGCAATCGAACAAATTTCAGAATATCAATTTCTTGAGTTTTTGTCTAGATCGTAATACAATTCAATGTTATTGTTTTAAGTGTTGATGAATTTAATCGAAAGTTTCTTTTAAAATTTAACTTTTAATCAAGAAATATGTTAATTATTTATTTTTAATACCAAATTTAAAATAACACAAATAATTGTGTTTTACTTGAATCAATACAGTTTTCAAGAATTCAAACAAAATGAACTGATTGTGTTGTAGTTTTCTGTTCATGTACTAAATTATATCCTTTGGAAGAAGAAGGTATTAAAAATGTTTTGTTTACTTAACAAACATTCAGTCATTGAAATGCAATGCAATATTTTGATGAATTAACAAAAACGTATCGAATGTATTTGATATTTTGAGAATTCTAAATATTCATAAATAAAATGAAAAAGATACTTTTGCTGCTGGAGTACCATTTCATCTTCGAGCATCAATTTTGTCCCCTTTTATAGTGTTTCTAATAATATCCAAATGCATATAAGTTAGTTTGTAAAACTTAAAAGCAAATATTCGTATGTTATATTTAAACAAGGATATTGTATGATATTTGGGTCACTTAATCCTTTTATCTCCCCTTTAATCCAACCCTAACTAGTTAATATTTAACATTCAATATAGTACGTTTTCTGTTTGCATTCAATATATCTTATAGTATTGGTAAGACGTTTATACATAGCTACATAAAAGGGTAACCAATATAGATCCATTCACTTTAGAATTATTGATACAATATTGACTTTTACGAATAGAAAAGACCATACATACTAGTATAATGAATGATACATACCTACAAACAGCTTTAGAGTATAAATGATGGCAATATAGAAATAGGAACTTTTGAAATACCAACCCTATTTAGGATTTGGATAAACAAACTTGAATACAATATGCAGGTCAAGTTGAAAGCTTGATATGGAAAATGGATATTATTAAGGTAGGTATCATCTATAGACGTTATATTTATATATATGATTATCATGAAATAAACAAGAAAGGTTTTGATTTGAATTGATGAAATGAGCTACGTTATATTGTGTCTTTTACAAATACCAAAACCCAAAACTTACCATATTTAGGGAACTCAATTTTGGATGAGTTCAATTAGGTTTAGCTATCCTCGATGATGGTAGTGGCATAATAAATGATTGAATGGGTTTTAATTCTTTGAAGCAATTATTAAACTCTTCTAACTTTATAATTTTATGTATAAAAGTATTAACTTTATAGCTTTTTCGAAAAGAAAAAAGTTAAAAATGTATGACTTCTTGTGAAATTGGGTATATTTGTTACTTTGTCTTCTATTTGTTCCTAAACTCAAACAAAAAGTTTGATATTAAATAATTAATTATTGAAAATAATTTTTGAATTTATGGGGTAGTACTAAAAAATAGGGTTAATAAGCCTTTCCATTGATTCAGGACCAAAAGTTATCAGAAGTTTTGACATTATAGCGAAAGTATGATCTGACACGTTATCCGATTTAGATACTTACAATATTTTGACCAAAATACGAAATATTTACTTATCAATTATTTAATGGAATCTGAAGGTTTTAAATTTTAAAAATAAACAAAATTTATAAGTTCTAAAATAGCAATACAAAGATTTTGAGTCATGTTAGCTGCCTTAAAGATTAATTAAAGTTATTAAGAATCAAAGCTTTGAACTGGTGTATTTACAAATAAGCTTAGCAGTAGCTCTGTGGACAAAAAAGGTGAAGACATAATTTCTCACCTTCTACATTCTTACTCTGCTTTATTTCAAAACTACAGTTTAAGCTCTCTTCTTATCTTATCTGATTACCCAAGTGATCTTAGACACAAAAACATCAGTAGTTTTGTCCTTTAAACTTTTTAAAGAACTTTCAATCGTTTAAATTGAGCTTAGAGTAAAATTTTTAGATTCCTGAGGAATCAGACTGGTCCCTCAGTTGCTTGAATACCAATTCCTGACAACCACTTCTTTTAAGGCTAACTCTAAAGTTCATTTCGTCAGGGGAAATTTTATAAATGTTTCCCCTATATGGTCGATAACATCTGCATTTTTCTAGAACTAATTTTTTTTAAAGTTTTCTTGTCTTTAAGTTTAAATAGATAACGGTATTTTTCTGATAGTATCAAATATCTAACTGCATTAATTCTCTGAATTTACCGCATCCCAAATTTCAATTTTCAAGCTCAGTTAAATCGATTTTGCTTAAAAGTTTGCTGTTATATTGGCCTAAAAGGTTGCTTTAGGAAATTTTTCAAGAAAAGTGTAAGAAGGTCAGTTCTCACGATCCATGTAGCCAGTTCACATCAATCACATGATATTAAGATGTCTGTAAATAGGTAGTGCAGATTTTTCAGTTTTCAAGTTTTTTTTTTCAATAAAATATAGATAAACCGGCCAGGAGTCTATTCGGGATCTATGAATTTTTGGAAATCTTAAATTTCAAGTGAATTTGTGCAATTCCGAAATTAAACATTAATATTTGTTCACTTCTGAACTGCCTCTTTGCTGAAGATGATTAATGGGCCTATTATGTAAGACAACTAAAAACAAAGTTGAGTTGTAATCCGGCAATCGGTATTATCGATCACAATTAGTTAACTGTTTCAAGTCAACCAGTAGTCAACTAAAAGATGGTTGACTTTTTAAGTGTGTTTGGTGTAATATGTAAGCCAGTTGAGTTGTCTCTATGATGTGATTGTTGTCAACAACTGATATTTACCGGTTGTGTAGTGCATTTGTGAGTACAATAATTTGTATGTAAATTAAAAATACGTTAACCAAAATGAATTCATTATGTTGTTTCTGATTTCTTTTGCTCCTGATTCAGTTTCTCCACACACGAAATCATTGAAATCATGATCATTTGAATCGGTTGCGTCATCATTTTGAATTTTACCGGCATATAATACTTTAAAATGTTGACTTATGTTATGTAAGACACAGCTATTTCGCAGCTCTTTTAGGACTATAATGCAGCCTTCGGGCTTATAGAAGGCACTTGAGTTTACTTTTGTTCACGCCAATCGTTCTTTCAATAATGCTTATTGTTTGTGCGTGCAAGGTATTGAAACGCGATTCTAAACTCCCAGTTTCAGCCAATCGAAATGGAGTCAAAAGATGTTTCTCTAAAGGATATTCAGCATCTCCCCAAAGTGTTCTCATCCAATTCATTTAACATTTCCTTATATTCACTTTAATTGTAAACAAATGAAACGTGATTAGATCTGGAATATCTGGAACTTTTGAAACGCACATTCTTTTTGTAGTCATAAACATGTCGATGATAAATGTTCTTATAAGAAAAATACTTAATATGGGATATACACTTTCAATCATGACATTCAGACTGTATATATTTATATTTAAATAGAGATGTTGAAGATTTTTTTTGGTGCTTTGATTCGAACATGAGTTCTCATCATTTGTCATAATAGCCTTAATCTATTGTGGAGAGATACGTTCTTGTACTAAGTCTAGTACTTCTTTAAAAACTAACGATTCTGTTGGCTGAGAAAGGCTTAAATTAAAACCATTACCACTGCACTTTTGATAACTTCCTTCTGCCATGAAATGTAGGGCAGTGCAGAGTTTTGAGAATTGGTGGGATTTTGGAGGAACGCTGTAGTTGTTTCAAATAATCTTTGATTTTGTTTAGAATATTAAGAAATACTTCTTTGTTGAGTCTAAAATAACTTACAAATTTGCAACAAAACGAAGACATTAAATCAACACTTCGCATCATACTTTTTGTTTGGAAGTTGGATTGGAGTGATCTTAAATTTTTTTTCTCATCAGCGCAACATTGAGGGACTTTTTTCTTCCGAATTTACAAGAAACAAATCAAAAATCTTTTTTTTATAAAATTTTGCACTGAATTCAAAACTTACTTTATACAACAGGTTTTGACAAAAACAAGCACATAAAAGTATGTATTTTGTTTGTAGTTGTCTTCAAATTGAGTTGTATTAATTACAACTAAACTAAGTTGAGTTGATATGAGTGATATGCCCTTAAGAGTGTTCTCTGCGAAGATACGTTTTCGTCTATAGTGCTAGACTTTCTGATACTCAGTCCGTGAGTTTTTCAAGAGCATATATGATCGATGTACTTTTAACAAGTTGAGCATTACTTACATACTTAAGGTGGCAATTCAGTATTTTGTGAAATAGGGCCTCACCCAACAAACTTTTGTATCTTATAGTATAGTTCGGTCCATAGCTTTAATTTGGGAGTGGTCACTTCTTACAAGACACTGTTATGAATCCGAACACTTTTCTGGGCATTCTACCTTATCCTGCTATCCCAAGCGCTGTATTTTTATTATTCAGGCTAAGTCAATATCACTGTACAGCCCGTACAGCTCGTCTACTAGTTTACTAATCTTCTATAAACCATTTCATCTTCTTCTTTACTCATTTTCTTACATATGTGGCCGAAGATCAGGCTGTTGTTGAAGAACGTTTCTCTCGAAAGGATGCCAAGTTCTTTTATCCACTTTTACTATAGTCTAAGCTTTGGCTCCTTGACGAGGATAGTTAGAATCTTTTATAGTGATATTTTGGTAAACTGATTTCGTACCCCTAAGAAACAGCGGTAAGCAAGAACGTTTTGCGTTTGATCTCAGCGCTACTGTTGTTTCTGCATTAATAGCTCAGTCCAGTTACATCTTCAAATGGTGACGTTTTGACTGAGACCTCGGTGTTGAAGTTCCTTTCCTGATAACAGCATGTAGTTCGTTTTTCCCCCATTAACCGCATAGCTCATTTCTTCCGCATAGCTCATTTCTCCCGCCTCTATCTCAATATTCACAAGAGCAGCATTGACATCAGTCTGAGTTTTTCCGTTTATGTCAAGTTGGAATTGGAAAGCCTTTTAAATTTATTATACATTTGCCATCATCATCGATGGTTTGTATCAAATCAAAGAAGGACCTCATCAATTAGAAAGAGACATTGCATTTAAAAATCAAAAGTAAAATAATTACGTATACGCCCAAGTGTCCAAGTAGGATTATTCAAAATTTGCATATTAAACCGAATCAAGAGATACTATTAGCGATTGGTCAAACGGCTTCTCTTAACTTAATATATGCCTTTGTTACATTTTTGACTGAATAGAAAAGCAAGTTGCTATGAATTATTCTTATGTACTTCTTCTTCTTTCACAATAAATAATAAAACACATAGATATCAGCAACTTTCACCGAAAAAAAAAACTAGATAGCACACAATAAAACACTTCTCCACTTGAACTTCTAGTTTATCAATTCCACAAAAATAAAGCCCCAAAGAAGAAACATAATAATAATCATACATAAAGCACGAGACACAGAAAATTGAAAATAAATAAAACTCAAGATAAAGTCACAGTACATTTCTTAGTTTGAAAAAGAAAGTTTTATCGCCAATCACCTAATCATGCTAATAGAACAAAATGAAGTTGCGGCCTTTTGCGAATTAATTTCATATCAAACTGTCCTAAATTTAATCAGTAAACTTCTCATTATACGAATGCCTACCAAAAACCATAGGCAAATCCTATAACAATTGATGTCAAGTCTAGAAAGACATTTTCGCCCACGCAATTCTATATAAACCCCCAACCACACCCACTATACACTATATTGGCTCTAAGTGAGCTTTATGTAAGGTTGTAGTGTATTGTTAGACGTCACTCATAAAGTCATAAACATAGATAAAATATTTTTTTATTCAAATGCTGTCATAAAATTCTACCCAAAACGTTTGCGTAATCTTGCTAAGTCGCGACTCGCGATGCTGTTATAACACGAAAATGTAAACATTATTCCCGGGGGGGAATAAAGGCTGATGGGAATGAAAATGAGAATGGGAATGGTGTGTACCTACCAATGAGATAGATATGGAAAGATAGTGCTTCTAACCATCACCATCAGCCCCATCCCCTAAAACTACCCTTCAAGCATCAGTACACCGTGTACTGTACAGTACATCGAGCTTCAGACAGCCATTGCCAGAGCTAGAGCTATCGAGCTAACGTTCAGTTATCATGGTGAAAATGTATCTCAAAGTGTCAATAGATTAGTTGTTACAGCTCTCTGGCAGGCCCCTGAGTGTTAGAGAATTTTTGCCTACGCTAGATGTCGCTATGGGTATATTTGTTGCTGCTCCGATGATGCTGCTACTGTTGCGACAGACAATGAGTCCTTTTGTCCTTTTTATGGGCTTTTCATTCTTTTTGATGTCGTTTTTCTTGTTTTTTTTTCTCTTTTCTCTCTTTTATTACTCTTTGGTACAATTTGTAATGTTATTTATGTCTTATGATACTGTATTAGGAATTAGGATGTGTGAATAGGCAGTGCTAGAATTTTTTGTTTATATACTATTTTTGTGCGTATAGTAAATATTCAAACGTATCCTTTTGCTGTCTGTTTCCTTTGCGTAGATATAGATGTTTAGGATATAGTACATAATTTGTTGTTTTTGTTCTACGTAGGTATATCTTCTATTAGCATTGTAACGTAGAATTCATGACCTTTTATTGGTCCTTGCTGAAAACGTGAAAGTGGTTTTTGTCCATTTTTGTGGTCCTCTGTTTCTTTTGTCATTCAACACGAACAACCATAGGGACATTTGGTACTTTGATTGATCTTTATTGCATTATTTGACCTCGTTTTTTAGTGCGGTTTTTGCACTTTTATTGTTGAATTGCGTGAAGAAAAGATTCAATCCTTTGTTGATTAATCAGACATGTACGTTTATTTGAAATCAATAAAGGTTACATTTAAGTTTCCTTATAAAATATTAAAATTCATGATTTAAACAAAATTCACTTTATTGTTGGGAAAGTTGAATTGGCATAAAACAAAGAATTGTATTCTAAGACATTTAACTGATACCCTCGGGCGTATACTTGTTTTTTTTTTTATAAATATAAAATAGATAAAACCTAAATATCTCTCTATAGAGTTTACTTAATATGACAAGTGAATTAAAAAAGCAAAAGTTCAAGGTATTGCATCAGTTATAAAAATAATGACATTTATATGTAATGTTTTTAGGATCAATAAGTAAAAGCGGGTAAAGGGTTTGTCATAAGCTCGTAAGGTTCGCACAGACAAGAAAAAATATGCTATAGCTGTTTATAGTTTAAAATTTATTTATTTATTTATTTATTTATAGTTTAAAATTTCACGCCCCAGCTTGAGTATACTTCAGAAATAAAAAGCGCACGACTACTGGCTTCCTTAATGCTTAGCAGTTTTTGTTTTAGAGTTACTTGAAAAAGACAATGATTTTGGGTGAAAATTAAATCCCAGCGAGGGCTTACAAACCTAAACCTTACTTTAAAAAACCATTATTTTCGCATCATTGGACCATTTTTCTTGGCTTAAAGGTGGTGTCGGAGTGTCATGTTAACTTACTTACTTACTTAAGGTGGCGCTAAGTTTCTGTGTGAACTAGGGCTTTGACCAACAAACTTCTTCATTTAGCTCTGTACCTAGCCGTGTTAACTATAATCTTTTTTTCCCTGAAATTGACGACATTGGTTTAGACGTCTAGTTCACGTAGGCCATACCGACTCCATGCTATACAATCAAAATTAATAAAACTAATCAAAACAAAATAGGGCATACCCAAGATTTATTTTGTATTTTGCCTTAAAAATACTTAATTGGTGAAAATTGTAGAAGCCCAGCATTTTATTGAAAAATGTTCATGTGTATGATACCATATATTATATCTAAGTGAATAGAAAAAAAAGAACACATCGCTCGAAAAAAACAATCAATGGAAAAATGATTGCATGTTTTATCAGTCCAATTCTAGCTTTGTTGGTAAGTGTTTCCTTATTTAATTGTTGTTCTTTATTTCTTCCTGAATTAATGTGATTACAATGCCCGAATTAAGGCTCTATTTGGATACTGAAAAAGCAATAAGAGCTGTAAATATCCTGGAAGAAGGAGTGTCTCTAAGGGCTGTTGCAAATTGAATCGGTGTGTCGCGGTGAGCTATCCGAAACTCATTTCAATGACCAAACCATTTGTAATCGACTCCTCTAAGATGTTCAACGTTCCAGACCAAACTTAAATTGGCTCATCGGGCAGCACGATTAAGGTAAGCCCGTAAGAAATTAAATTGAACCTTGCACAACTAAAGGTATGTACCCTTAACAGACAAATGCAAAATCAAATTTTTGAGTAATGATAAGCGAGTACGAGTGTGGAGAAGGGCAGGTGAACGTTTAAGCGACCCGTAAATTCACGGAAGTGATCGATTTCGTGTTGGCTAGAATAAGTTTGGATGAGGGTACCGTTACCGCCATCAGTTACATTGAAAAGGTATTATGACGTGTTGTGATCCCATTTTCACAAGGAGTTGACAATGGGTTTATTGTTATTCAAAACGCAAGCAGCTCTTTTTAACGCCAATACTACACTTTTGACATGGCCAACAAAGAACTAGGATTTTTTTCAGTGTAAATTGAAGTTTGTACATTAATATTTAATACTTTACTGAAACATAATAACCAAAAACAAAAATTTAAACACTAATTTTTTTTCAAGCGAAAGCCAAAAACTTTGTGGGCCCTATTTTTTTTTTGAGTAGTTTATAACTCAAAAATTGCGTTACTCGCCGTCCTGGCCTTAGAGCTTTGATTTGAGCCATTTTTTTGCGAAGCATTGAAGGGCTGATGTAAAAATCCATATCATCTAAGCAATTCCTAAATTACAGATCTTCGAAAATTGGAGTGACAGAATGCGCTACTTCAAATCCGAGAGAGCTAAAAGGTATTTGCTAAACGTGTGGCTTTCGAAATCAAATAAGACGTATAATCTAATGTAATGACCAAGAAATTAGCTTTATTGTGAAGATAAAGGTTTGTCATTATGTTATTTCAGGAAAGTAGCCACCACGGCTGGCTCAAAAGTGGAAAGGCTCAGGACTTAACTGCGTATAGACAAACAACCTTACACAACCCCGCGCCACATGGGAGATAATGCGCTCTCTAAATGATTCCTACCATTACCAAACCATTACTTTGGTACTAAATGTACAGAATTTACAATTATTGTTCAAAAGTGAAAAAAAAAACTAAATTTTAAGAAGTAATAAATAACAAACCAAACTAAGCATAAATCAAGTGACAAATGCCAAAACAAAAAACACATAAAAGAGTATTTCCAGACTAAAAATTACTTGTCTAAAAAGCACCCTTCTTTTGAAAGGGGTTGTGTTCAATAATTAATAAGATAGGTGAAATTAAATTTGTATATTTTTTTTTCAATTTGTATATCTTCTTTATGAGCAACTGATTTCAAAAAGAAATAAGTATTTTGTCTTAAAGTGTGTTTGAAACGGAAATTATTGCTCTAGATTTTAACCATTTCTTTGGAAGGCCTTTTTTTGGTGTCGCTCTGTTTATAGCTGTGTTTTTCAATATCATAAGTAAAATAAGTGAACTTTTTCTCTAGATTCGAAAAACTAATACAATATTAATTATCTTCAAATAAATTTCCTTTTAACTGACATTCAATAAATCTCTCGACAATAGAACAGTTTTAGTGGTCAATTCAATTCCAAAAAGTAATTATTATTTTGCTGATGCGATATCAAATGAGTGGTGCGCAATGAATTAGGTAACTTTTATTGGTTTGAAAAATTAAACTAGCAAAACCAAAACCTTAAAACCAAGAACCAGACCATAACCAAATATATCACCCATCAACGAGCTCCCAATTAACCGCCACAAAACTATCTATTTTCCAAAACTATTTTCCTTGTGTCAATCAAACCACAAAACAATATCTAAACATGCACACAAATAACAAACATCAACAATTATTCTTACTAATCAAATTCATGAGCCAAGGGGAGTGGATAAGGGGGACATTGGAGGGATGGTGGTTAATAGGGATAAAATATATGTGTTCCAACCTGTGGCATAAATTAACCCAGAGTAAGGTGAGGTAAACTTAATTGGGAAAATTTTACCTGTTTTACATATATTATTTTATACCTAACCGCCACTAATGAAAGTCAACCGCATAGACCGCTCGGTTCAGCTCCGCTCCGACGTAGAATGACCTTTAACCGATTTTCTAACCAAAATCAAATTATCACCGTTATACTTGTTCGTCGTGTCGTACCTACAAAACATATCTAAATAAAACAAACTATACGAACCACAACTACTATAGGCTGTTATCCTTTAATCAGTTGATAAATTAATGGCTAGATATGCGCCATGATAATATCGTGTTTAAACCGCTTTCACCACTCCTCCATAGCCACAAATTCAAGCGCATATGAATGGATCGACCAACGGCTTGACAGTATGGCAGCACGGTGAGCGGTCACACTTCTTCTCGCATCCTGCATAGAAATTCACATAAATATGAGTACAAGTAAAGAATTTTATCCTGCAAATTAGACACGCATTTGTGGACTAAAGCCAAGGATAAACAACAGCAAATCCTTTGAATGCGGCGGCCGCCACCACCGCCACACCGCGCTGTGCCGCCGATGCATCATGCATTGAAATCTTTTTCCTAATTAATTAACGTATGCATACGAGATTCAAGTGGATATGTAGCGATAGCTGAGCCGTTCGTCAAAATCGTTGTTTGTTCGATTTGTCCGACCTCACAAGCTTAGCTTTAATGATGATTCTGGTTTTATTTGTACATTGGGGATTTTCAATTGACATTGGTATCGGTGGGCGAAACGGATATACTCGATGGCAATGGGATGCGGTCAAGGTAGTCATTAGCACTACCCGCAGCTAAGTCATCAATCAATTAGAATTATAATAAGTGTTGACACACTGTCATAGGATCCGAAATAGACGAACGAACGAGAAAAACGAGGTAGGTATATTATTGACACTCGGTGTGGCAGTGGGGACATTATCGCTCTCCGTGCACATTTTACCGTATACCGTACTTCGTTCAACTGCCAAGCTATGTTAGGGAACGCTTTGTTTTATCACTATGACCCCCACCGCCCCTATCACTTTGCTTGGCTGTTTGCCAGCAACACAAATACATATAGATACATATATTCACTTTTCACAAAACAGGACTTTCGAAAGGTAATTAATGACACAAACAAAAAGTGTTAGTGCGCGGTTGGTCCGGAGGCTACGGATGGCCCAGGGGATGACGACAATGACTGACAGCGCGACGTAGAGGCCATCAAGCATTGATTGGTTATTGAAATCGAAGCGAATTGAAACTGTCAATTCACTTTCAATTAACGCTAGTTAGCTCCTCTTAGTTTGATGAAATTGAAATTTTCTATGACAACTCTTAAATTGTTTGTTTCATTGGAATTAATTAAAAGAGGTGGTTAATTTATTTGTAGGACCTCTAGCTCTCACACTAAAAATGATCCAGGGTAGGTTTTGTAGCTTTTTCTAGTAGAGTTTTTTTGAAAAGAGACTTTGAAACTTTGACAGTTAATATGAGTCTCAGGACTTGCAGCGTCAGCGATCCATATTTCTTTGAGAACAATGTCAGCCAGCCTTTACAGCGTCTTCATCCTAATAACCAATATTAAGTATCAATGGATTAAGAATAAATTCGATTTCAGAATGATCAAAAGTAAAAAGCCAATGTTTAATTGAGGCTAAGAACTTTGATTCGTTTTTCACACATCTGAATTTATCAGGCAATTTATTAAATAAGCGGGGTGCAGTAACCGTATAAAAAATGTTAAAGCGGAGTTTGAAAATTCTAGGAACATTCACGAGACTACGTAAATTAGAGCTTAAACTAGCTATCTCTAGAACTCTCACTTTATTATAACCTTTACTTTTAAAAAATGATTTAATGATTTTAAAGCCTCTTAAACCAGCCTAATAAAGTTTTTTCAGTAATAAGTCATTGTCAACCTCATCAAAGGCTTTTGTAATGTCAATGAATAAAGCCACCGTTACCTTGGAATCAATTATTGAGTTATAAATATCACCACAGAACTTTAACAGGGCTTCTTCTGTTGACTTACCTTTAAGAAAATCAAACTGACTATCACTGAAAAACTCAGTTCAAGAAAGGACATGATTCTGTTCTTCATTCCTTTTTTAAAAACCTTTTAAAATACGGAAAGGAGAGAAATAGGTCTATAATTATTTAAATCCAAAGAATCGCGTTTTTATGTAATGGGATTATTAATTATTATAGCAGTTTTTAGGGAATCAGGAAACACGCCTTTTCTTACACAAAGATCAAATATAAAGCAAAGAACATCAGAAATTTGAAAAGAAATATTTTGTAAGATACGGTCATAGGAAGCCGAGTTTGACGATTTGAGGGAAAAAATCAATTTGTGAGTTTCAAAAGCAGAGAAGTCATTTAAACAGAAACTGTTTCCGTTGAAAATATCATTTAAAACGGTATCAACATGGATATTTAAATTATCAAACTGTCAATCATTTCAAATTGATGAAAAATGCTGATTGAAAACTTTAGCTACATTCACAGGAAATTAAGGTTTAATGCAGATTCATATTAGGTTTTTTTGTTCAAGACCAATAATAAGATTAGTTCGCATAAAACTGTTGTGGCCAAAAATTTCAAAAATAAAGCTCAAAAGCGACCAGATAGATTTGTATGAAATTTTTGATATTTTAAAAACGGGCCATTTTTTAGTTTAAGAAATTCAATTACAAGAAATATTCACAAGCGTTCTGCATCCATAATTCAAAAAAAGATCTCGTTACAGAATTTGACAACGTTGTTTTCAAATAATATGAACGATGATGATCAGTTGGAACTAGTGAAAGATATGTTATTCCAGTCTTGTGGTAGCACAATCGAATTGTTTTTGTTAAAATATTCAAAATGTCCAAGACATGAGCCCGGTCACTTCTAGCATGCGTTCCATTTAAGACTCCTTTTTTCTAATTTAAGGTTCGTTTTACCAGAAGAGTTATTATAAATGTGATGTTAAAATTGGATTCAGTAAACTACCAAAAAATACTTGTTACTTGACGAAACGTAAGCTCTTCTAGAAACATCTTTGCTGTAAATGAGAATATCAATCGAATCTGAGACAATTGATTTCAAGTCAACCATGAGTTCACGACCTTGGCAAAAATTCAGTGAATTTAGCTTGCGAAAACATTCAATTCTAGAGGCTAAATCTAAGTGATCATAGACAACATGTTCACTAGAACAGAACGACCGTTTTTTGTGAATTTGGAGACTTGCAGCGTCATCGGTCCATATTTCTTCCAGAACAACGTTAGCCGGGCCTTTATCACCATATATGGTTATGAGATGACATATGAGTCTAAATACTGAATGCAGAATTTTATTTTTATTGTTTCATTATTCGAAATCACTTGTAAATGATGAATTTAGTTTGTCGAACTTTTCTCACGATGAAATGAAACCTGTGTTCTTCAAATTTGCTTCGCAAAATACAGTAAATTTAAATCTATTTTTCAAAACAAAAGGAAGATGCATCTGGTGGAAAGAACTAACGAGGGATTTTGTTTTTAATGCGTCTAAAAGCTATTTAGGAATATGATTTTCGACAGACTTAAAACTTAGGTGATGGAAGATTCAAAACTGTTTTCAACCAGCCTAATCAATTACGGACAAGGTCTTTCTGCTTACAAATGTTGCGGAGGTAAAAAATTTGTCCTTTCTTTTAGACTTTAAGGCAGCCTTTGACAGTATAGACAGATAGGCACTTCTTTTAAAATTGTTTATAAAAACTTTTTTGCCTTCAATGGGTCTAACGCAAGGATGTGCATTGAGTATTTTTAGCAGTAGTAGCAGCTGAAGAGAATGAAAAAAATATTTCTGGTCCGCTGTAGGGACTGGTCATCGTTCTTCTATCGAAAACTCATTTAAAGATTTAAGTCGTGATTGAAAAATTGGAAACATTACCTATGAAAAAAACTTTGGATCGCACAGGCAGGGATTGAACCCAAGACCTCTCTCATGACAGTCCAAAGCACTAACCATTACGCCACCTAGTTCAAATAAACGTCCCAGAATTTTTAACCCACAAGTACCCAAGAAATTTATAACTTTTGTCTTCTCAAACGGATACTTTGTATATTTATTCTCAAACGGATACTTTGTATATTTATTCTTCCTCGATTATCAAGTCAAGACTCCATGTCTAAATCGTTTTTTAAAAGAGTTCCTATTGTCATTTAAAATTTAATGGCAAAAAATTTGAAGATACATGAATAATACAAAACGGATGTCTATATTGGACTTGAACTTGTTGCATCAACAACTCCACTTCCAATACTACGGAGCGCAGCCGCCTGCCGCCGCCGGTTGCAATTTTATTTCTACATAATTTGTTGTTTAATGCAACATTCATATCTTCTGAAACTATTTATAAGCAAGCATTGTAAATCGGGCATTGGATAGGACCAACTTTGGGAATTTGCGTAGGGTGCAAGTGCAAGAGTGTACAAAAAGTCAAAGTTTAAATATACGTTTTTTTTTCGCTTTGAGATGCAAGTTTAGTTTTTCCTATGTCAGAAGTTGAATTCCTTTTCTCAGAGTGTTTTTTTTTAACTTCAAACGAAAGAAAACTTTTTAAAATGATTTGTAACTCTAAAGCGTTTGCTCTATACTCTATGGCATCATAGCTTCCGGGTCAATTGAGTTCTGCTTCTTCTTCTACATACACAAACAAACAAAAAACACATACAACCATCTTTGCACGCAGCACGAAGTATTTATGATTTTTATCCGTCGTCGTCCTCTTCGTCGTTTGCATGTTGAAAACTGACTCCAAAAAGTTTGTGCACAAGAAATTTTTCTTCGGTTCAAAAAGATAGGAAGAAACTTTTGCGACACCATTTTCGATTCTCAAAACGCGTGGACTCAGATTTTTCACAACACCAACAAAAACCAAAAAAATTAGTGCATTTTTAACGGAAAAAACTGTCTTCAGAGTCGGAGCTACTATATATCATGATTTTTTGGAAGTATAATGGTGGTTTTTAGTTACGTACAAAGTACAAAGTACAAAAACATTTTTGTTCCATGTCAAGTTGGGAATAATAATATTTTTGTGAGTTCTTAAGCCGGAAGATTGTCGCATTTGGGATGGATAACGAGAAGGACGAAAAAGACAACAACATCGAGGACGAAGACTAGGACGACGACGCGCACGCAAACCAAGGCGACGAAGTTTAAAAAGTTGATGGTCGCATGATATGATGATATACTTTGCATGTGAAAAACAAATATTTTATTCCTAAAGCGACAATTTGATGTAAGTTTTTTTTCTTATGATTTCTTATTTTTGCTTTTGAAACAAAAAAGAAGTTTAAAAACATAAAATCATAGGGGAATAAAAGTTTGTTAGCTTGTGGAAACTTATAAAGAAAAACAAAGTTTAACAAACTGACAAGTCACGTATAAGGTTAGTGGCATTATAATATCTAACGCTTATTTCTTTAAAAAGTGTTCTATAATGTACTCATTCTCGTAGTATTACAATATAAGTAAGACTAAATGGAGCGACAAATGTTTTGAAACATAAATGACTTTGTACTTATATTAAGTATTCCTATAAAAATAGGGATGGAAACAGTCATTAGACATTAGAGGTGCACTCTGCTGGCTTAAAGTTTCTAAGAAACCCAAGAAAGTAAGTTTTTAATCATCAGTATACAAGAATGTTTTCGTCTAATGGAGGCAGGAGGGATTTTTCTTTTGTTCTTTAAACGAAGTGTTATGAATATAATATTAGAATTAGGTTGAATTTTAGGATACCCGCGATTTTAGCCCTCATTTTGTAATATGAAAAGAAACAATTACTTAAAATCTTAGAAATATGAGAATGATTTAAGAATTTTAAATAGTTTCTGCAATTGCAATTCCAATCGATATTTTGTTATCGGTTTATAAAAAATAATATAGCCTGCATAAGAAATTAAAAGACAAATGAACAAAATTCAGAATCCTACATAATCAAAAAACAATTTTTAATCGTATTTAATATTAAAAAAAGAGCATATATAAATTAACATTGCCTGTAATAACGATTTCATTGCGAGGGTAGAACGAAACAATTCTTTGGATGGAATCAGAAAATGCATCAAATTCACGAGAAGTTGACACTCTGTCTAGATTGGGGCTTCGATAAAGGAAGCAATACTGAATAATTTGCTTATTCATGGAAAATTTAAACCACATCAAATTGAAAAAAGAATTGGTTCAAAGACCATATTGTGGCAAAAACTGATAAGCAAGATTATTCATAACGTACATATAATATGGAGAGACTATGATTTGAAAAGTTTGTCAACTTGATCACTCCACCGGAGATGAGGCCTGCCTCTGCTTTTTGTTCCCTTAGGCTTGGCGTTAAAAGATCTTTCATCCGCCTGGGAAACGTCCATGCTTCTGCACCATACTGCAAGACTGGGATGATTTACGTTTTATACAGTGTCTCTTTGGTACTTCGTGATAGGGCCTTATTCCTCAACTGCTTGCTTTTGCCAAAGAAACAGCGATTACCAAGGGTAATTCTACGTTTGATCTCCGCGCTGATGTCATTGCCCAATAAAACAACTCCGTGGCGGCTTGTAAATCCCTTTGTTTTCTTTTTGACTCTTCTATAAAAGCTCCGCACTTGTTTCCTGTTTAAACATCCCTGGATCTTCTCGACTTTACGCTGTCCATGGGCTTTTTTTTTCTTTTGAGCAAGCGGTTCTCATCCCTTCTCTTGTCGACGTAGAGCTGTCGGGAAGTATCCTTGTCCTCCTTTGCTTCCACAATCTGTTTGCCTCCGTTTTGTCTTTGTTTGCCTGAGCACATTCGGAGTCAAACCAGGGGTTGTTTGGTGGCAGCTGTGAGAGACATAGCACCTCTCCTGCAGCATTCCTGATGGATTGCTTGCAAAGCTGCTAGTGGGTCTCTGGCCACATCTCGTCTGTTGTAGGGTTTCTCGATACTCGGTCGGAAAAGTCATTGGCAGTACTCTCCTGCTGCAGTCTTACAACCTTTAATCTTCTCGATATTCGTACGCACAGTTTAGCACCAACTAGGTAGTGGTTGGACTTTATGTTGGCTGATCTGTACGTATGAATACCAAGTATGCTGGAGGAGTGTCTTCCGTCAATAGCAACATGATCGATTTGGTTGCACGTTCGATCATCTTGGAACCGCCAAGTACCTTTGTGGATATCTGGAAGAGGGAATCTGGTGCTAATCAACACCATGTTTTTCTCGGCTAGGAAGTCGATAAGCCTGAGTCCGTTTCCATATGTTCTGTCGTATAGGCTATGTCTTCCGATTGACCTACCAAAGATGCCTTCTTTACCAATTTCGGCACCAAATTATAGCCTTGAATTAAGAATTCAGTGGCATCGAAATCCTCACCTACTTGAGTTTCACATAGTGCCAATAAAGCTGGCCTGTTTAAAGCAGTATTGGAGTACACAGAAAGAAAATTCGCACTAAGCCCACGAATATTACAAAAATGTGGTCCTGTATGCGACCCACACTGATAACTTTTCGTGCCTTAAAGTTTGTAGGATTTCGTGTTTTGTTAAAAACAACATTAAAAAACCACCCACTCAATTTTTTGAGAGTCCTTTCTGCATTTCTCTCTACTTGTCTTACTGGTTCTCGAGCTATGGACGAAGAAAAAACTTCAGCCGTACGACCACTATACGTACACATGAACGCAAAGACATCTCTCTGAAAATCTTTTACTTAGAATCTAGGAACCTTGAAACTTAGAGAAATGTTAAAATTTTCAATTAAACAAATCCGATCGATTACAATAACTTCCTGTGTGAAGTTAATAAAAATACGTATACGCCCAGGGCTCCATTTGTATTTTCGTTTTCTTTAAAGAATGAATGAAGGGAAGTAATTTTAATACTTGTTTATTTAAATTTAAGAGCAAGAAAAATGACCATACATATGGTCTGAAATCACGTAAATACTAATGCCAAATCATAAATAGCTAGTTCTAGTTTTTCTAATGCTGTTATGTGCTTATCATCGGTAAATGGAATATTTTCCAATTGAAGTACTGATACAAAATTCCAAGGAATACAATTATTTCCTAGAATTAGAGTATATGAAATGGGTCATGGTTTTTTATCTTTTGAATTTAACAATTCACATTCATCGGTTTGATTCAGCAAATTCACTTCATTTTATTAACACGCCAACTGCTGGTGAAACAACATTTTTATCAGGTCAAAATCTCCCCCCCTTTTGTAAGTCAGGGTTAAAAAATGTATTTTTTACATTTATTACACTACTTCCTGTCGTGGTTTTTCGTATCATACTTTATCTCGTGTGGTCGAAAAAGTATTAAAATTTCCATTATCATCTCAATAATTTTTATTGTTAAAATCAAAGCTTAATAAATTAATTATTTTCATAAACACACAAGTTTAACACCACCAGAATAATAATAATAATAATTATTGTATTGTGAGATTTTATTTTACTATAAAAATTGTACATACTTATGTATGTGAATATGCCACATTTTGTGTCCAATTGAATGCATCGATGACATTGAAAGATATAAAAATGTCATTGTAATGTGTGAACGCAGCAACACCTTAAATATCAAACCCCAGGGATGATAACGTCAGGGACAAACTGCGCTCAGCCCAAAAAGGACACAAAATGTATAAATATGTACAGAATGCGAATGACACTGACAGAGAGAGAGAGAGAACAAGGACGAACGATAAAAATGGTGTATACACTTTGGTAACGTTTTTAACTGTTGCAATTATTTGTATGGCATTACAGCAAGAAAAAAAATAATAAAATTCACTTGTTCGTTCAATCGCTTATGACAGGACTTTTTTTTCTGTTGACAAGGCTCACACGCATAATATGTACATATATAAGCCAGGATTCTACATACCTCGTATCTTCGTAGCAGATCTTTTTTTGATATTGCTGTCTTGATAATTTACATTGCAGGCCCTCTCCTGAGAATTGTCATGGACATTGGACAGGAGGACAAGCATCATACCAGCAGAATCATCCAACCATCTGGCAGTTATCAACGCGCAGCCATTTTTCTGTTTGTTTTAATTACACATTTGTACATAATTCTGGAAACCACAACCGCAGACTGAAAATGAATTAAAAAAAAAAAGAAATACAAAATTGCAACAAACGTAAATATTTTTGTTTGACAATGAGAAAAAAGGAGAAAACTTTGATTGAAAATTCAATTTATATTTACATATGTAAGAACATTTTATACATACGTATACATACATATGTCTGAACTGAATGTAAATTTAAATTTTCGAAAAAAGTTCAAATTGTCATTTACGAGTAAAATGTGGTTAACTTAAAGTTTGGCTTTCAATATTGTGGTTAAAATTGCAATACGAGATTTCGGTGCTATGGTGTGGTTAATCTTGGAATAAAGGTCAAATTAATTATTTTTTGTTTATATTTCATAATACTTAATAGAATTTAAATAAATCCTTGAAGGGTAAATAAC
The DNA here is from genome assembly GCF_945859685.1 of Eupeodes corollae. Taxonomy (NCBI): domain Eukaryota; kingdom Metazoa; phylum Arthropoda; class Insecta; order Diptera; family Syrphidae; genus Eupeodes; species Eupeodes corollae. Next base: position 115,129,266 of record NC_079149.1, read on the forward strand.
AGCTTCGAGCAACACAAAGGGTGGATCAGATTTTTTTGCTGAGATGATCTCAGAAATCGGAAACACCTCGCTGCACATACCGAGCGTATCGACATGTTGAGTTTCATGGATGCAAGTGCCACCTTTATTTATATTACCTATATTTCATTATAGTAGTATGTAGTTAATGGTCTTCTTGTTCTTTTGACTTCATTAAGGGGTGAGAACATTTCTTGACAACATTTTATCCACACACAATTTAACAAAGTATCATTTAAACTGCAATTTGTAAACATAATTTTACTATACATTCATCAATATTTGTATCTTTTAAAGGCCTAGATTAGAAGGTTCTTTAATCTTATACAAAGCAGGTTGCTGTTATAATTTCAAAACGCAGCAACTCATATGAATGTAGATGTACAAAGGTTTATAGATTTTTGAAAACTAAAGGACAAAACCATTTTAATATAGATATGGCACATATTGCGGGGAGGGTGCCTGTGTGATATCCTTTACAGAATGAAAAAGCCCATCGATCACTATAGAAAGAGAGCAACATCATAGATACTTTACGGCTATGGATGTGTCTGTATATTTTTGGAAATAAAAACTTTTCACTTATTCGAACCTATACTCGTAATAAGGATGGTCTTTTTCTGTATGTGAGAGATCCAGATCCAACATTAAATACACCTAAAACGAAAGAAAGGACAAAGTCGTCCTTGCTTGGCGTTGTCCTTGTTGTCGCGTTACTCCGAAAGAACCTTTATTCTTCTGTATGAGTACAAGTGTATATATCTCCGTTCCAAAAGGAAAGCTACTTTTAGAGGACATCATCTGTTTTGCTGTCCTATACTGTCCGGAGGAGGTAAAATGATTCTCGAGAAGAGAGTGCACCATCAGAAGAGTGCACCTAGTACAATATTCAATTTATCATACGGCATTAGACTGTTTCGTTTCCATTGAATCCTTGTAGAAGGACTAAGGACACCATTATGAGGATTTGGATGAAGCAAGCAAGCCTTTGAGAACAATTGCTGTTACACAGAGCATCATCGCAGCTATGTCCGTCCGTGCCGTGTACAACTGATGACTATAATGGAAAATGGGAAAATGTGGCCAAAGTATCCTTTTTTGAGATGTATTAAAGGATGCGTGTGTGGTGGTGACGATGGTGGCGGCCTTCGTCAGGCGATGAGAATGTAGTACCTATAATACATCTGCACATGTATACGCATATCTGTTGTTTCCATCGTCTTTGCTGTAGTCGGCAATACGGTGAAGGCGGCGGTTGTAGTGTAGTAGCCGGCGATTGTAATCCTGAATTATTTCGGATCATTTAGTTCTGCATCCTAAGGCGTTTTGCAACATTTCTCTCGGTTGGCATTTAATATTGGGTTTGAAATAGAACAATTACAGCATCAGGCTCAGGTTCAGACTTAGGATAAGGCACAGTATCTGTATCACACATAAAATATTTGAGAGATTTTCTTCTTTTCGGATTTATGTCGTTGTGATCCTTTTTCTCATGAAATCGTCGTCATTGGTAGTTTCTTCCTTTAAGGGCTTAAGGTTATATATCTATAAATACTATATATATAAGCTATAGAAGCCATTGCAAAGCGTAAATCCTAAATTATATATTTATATATATTATATAAAAGGCTTGTTTCTTAATTAGGTTAATGTGTTTTGAGGCCTTTCTGTATTCTATTATAATATTATTTGGAGAGAAACATTTAAAAAATGGGATATCCCCAAAAAAGGACATCAAATTTTATTTAATACCCACCTACTATGGGGTACCTTTATTGATTTTTCCAATACATAACTGGCTATAGGAATAGGCACAAGTTAACTTTTGTGATGGTGGAGTCTGGGGCTACTAACTTTTTACCACAGCACCAGGCACCACATAACACCACACCGACTACCGACGACCAACGACCGATCCGAAGAATGTTTCCTTTTTCAATATTAGCCTCATAAGGATAACAATTCAATAGGTCCTGTCTTGTAAATTTCTTTTTACCTACTTGGACTTGGTAATAGGGCTGATTGCTTGTTATTCAATGTATACGACGAATATGTGTATAGAAATGTCGTTGGTCCTTTTTGCCTATGCGTTATTTACCTGTCAACAAAATACTTCTTCCTTTTCCCGATCTCCTTTATGACATAATTTTATGGCAGATTTAGGCATCCTATTACCATCACACCCGGTATCCCACCGCACCAACAATCATTGGTCCGGAGTCAACAAATAATAATACACCTAGGTATAGGTCCTTGCAAACATCCACATCACGTGGTGGCATTTGCTTTCGAGTTTCTTCAAATTTGCACTATAAGACCAATAAATTTTAACCTAAAAATGAAGCAAGAAAAAAATACCAAGGACTCAATGGTTGATGGGGTTGGGTAGGCCGGAGTTCGGGATGATGTTATTTGAGGGTTGAGGGATTTGAATATATATTTTAGGGGACAAAAATCGGTTGTGTAATGCGCATAATAATAAAACATGCTTATCCTTGGAAAACTATCGATTGACAAATTGACTTCTTTTTTGTTGTTGTTGTTGTTTGGTGTTCCTTTGAAGAATGAGGACGGCGCGCAGCGGACGGTGGGGTTTGGGGGGAAGAAGGACAGGTTGGATTTAGATTGGTTTGAATTGGTATATGGTTTGCAGGATGTGACTTTTGAGCACATTTTATTTTCGGATGTTTGGGTTTTAAGGTACAGCATGTTGTTGTGTGCGGTTTTCGATTGGCTTATAAATAAATGTGATAACCTTTTCGACACGAAACCCGTGGGAATTTCACACCTTTAATGGCCATTAAAATTTATGACATTCAATTTGAGAGAGTTTAAATATTTTATAATATTTAGGATCATGGAATTGGTAAAGGGTTTTGACTTTTTGATAGGCTAAAGATCTCATTTGTTTTTCATTAAAAAGTTTCATTAAAGAGTTCTGAAATATGACCAATTTTACAACTGAAATTTTATGATTATGTAAAATTCAAAAATGATGAAAATTTATCGGACATATGTACATAGAAAAGTCAGAATATTGATAGAATTTTGTTAATTATGAAATGAATTATTTAAAGATTAAAGGAGTGATACCAATAAATAACAGATTTTTTTAATTATCAGATAGTTCTTGTCTTTAAGACATATAATCTATAACTTGCTTTAAAACTAAAGGTAAATTTAAATTTTTTTTATTTATTTTGATGCACCCTTTATAATGGTTTCAAAAAGAATATTGCGTTTTCCTCGGAATATGAAAAGAAACTTTATGCGAGACTGCCACATTATTTTACTAAGCTAGATATTTGCATTTTATGTTTGAACATGGATTTTTGCCCATAGCTTGTTTTAAAATTGGATATAGAAAAATTTTATGTGTTTAGTGTCATCAATATTGGCGAATTAAAAGACAACATATTGCCAACCTACGAAAAAGTGAAGCAGTTTTATGAGCGGACCCGAAATAAAATTATATATGAAAGGGAAACTAAAAAAGCACCAACATATAAGGAATAGAAACTGTGGTAGTTACATGTTGGCAGACATGTGGCCCAAATCTTCTATTCCTACAGTAGAATCGAAAAAAATCAAGGTATTGCTACGAAAACATATCATTTGAAGTGCAAGAACCTCTTTAAGTCTCACCCAAAAATACCGAAAAAGAAGTTGCAAGAGCTACGTGTAAGAAGCAAAGTCTTATTTAATATTTCGGCTTGCAATGCTACAACTTACTTAAAACCTTCAAAAACAAAAAAGTACCTGTTAGGGAACGCAATTTCATAAAAGACCAGCGAAAAGCTAGGCAAATGGGAATAGGTGGTATCGATGTTGATACAAAAAAAGAGATGAACACAGCGCTGAAAAGAAAAATCGTTACGAGAAGAGAAAAACCAACGGAAAGTATAGCTAAACCATGTACGGAAAGGTTAAGTAGAACATTTAAATCTGGGTGTGTCCAAACGGATTGCGAGGAACCAAATTTTAGAATTGGATTGGCGACTCAATTGAATAAATCAGCGAGCACTTCTAAAATTTCAGTTTTATTTTGCTTTACTTTCAAAAACATGCGATAGATCTGGAGTGTCAGACAGGGCGGGAGCAGCAGTAGCCGCAGCAGTTCGACCGACAAAATAATAGACAAAAATAAGCTGCGTCGAGAAAGACTATAAAATCCAGCCAAAATGTGATTTCAAAACAAACTGTTTCACTGATTCCCGCATTGTACTTTGATGGAAGAAAGGACCAGACTTTAACTTTATCTGAAAAAGATGGCAAAAAGAACAGACAACGCATACTTGAGGAACACATTTCATTGATAAAAGATCCCGACGCGAAATTTTTAGACTACATTGCAACTGCTTCAAGCACTGCAAAGTCTATAGAACAAGAAACACTAAATTTTTGTGTGAATGTAGATTTATTAATGGATAATTTAATTGCAATTGGATGTGATGGCACAAATGTAAATGTTGGTGAGAACGGCGGAACCATACAGATGCTGGAAAACAGATTAAATTGCAGTGGATCATTTGTTTATTGCGTATGAATGAGCTACCATTTAGGCATCTCTATCAACATATTGATGGCGGTACTTTTGGGCCTCAGACCTTTCTAAGTGTTATTGGCAAAAAACTTGAAAAATCTTAAAAACTACCATTTAGCCAGTTCCAACCTTTTCCGACGAACTTACCTGCAATTTCTGCTGATGATATTAGCACAGACCAAAAATACTTGTACAGAATAGTTGAAGCAGTTTCATCCGCCATAATTCCTAGTGATTTAGCAAACAAATCATCAAGCAAAATGTCCTATGCACGATGGCTTACTCGTGCCAACAGAATTCTTCGGCTTTATGTATCAACAGAGTCTGCTTCCGCAAATCTTATCAGGCTTGCAACGTATATCGACAAGGTTTACGTTTCGGTATGGACTTCTATTAAAACTCACCAGATATCTGCCAACAAATTTAAAAGCTTCTATCGACCCAGTTTTTCAAAGGAACAGCTTTTGTGCACATCCGTAAAACTTGCAATGATCGCAACTCCCGACGGTAAATTTCAATGCTTTCAATTACTGAGCCAACGATATTAAATTCCATAACCGAAGAAAATCTCAGAATGTTTGTTGAACAAAAAGGAGATAGAAATTTAGATTGGATGCGCCTTCCTTGTCACAATCAAGCTGTTGAACGGGCAGTAAAAGCTGTGACTGAAGCCCCTGTTATTTTGTGTGATAGCTTAAGCAGACAAGGATTCATCAAAACACAGATGGAAAGCAGGAAATCTGTGCCAAAATACGAAAGCAAAAAGGATTCTGCCCCTAATTAAATAGATGCTACGTTTTTCTATTATATTTGCTTTAGTTTTAGTTTTATTTATCAAATTATTACAAATAATGTATTATTTTAAATATTACTGTTTTTTAAATAAATATAAAAAAAAATCAAAAATAATGATGCTTTTATTTTGAATGGCATTAAAGGTCGTTTTTAATCGATTCAAGTAAACTTTAACATTAAACCGGAGGCTGAAGATGAAGTCTGATGACAGTCAAACTTAATACCATTGTTTTACTCATTGTTTGGGACCATTTCATCACTGTGTTCGTACAGAAATCAAACTTTTTTTTTCTCCATTCAAGCGTGGCCCACCCTAATATGAAATAATAAAGTATATGGATGCATTTTTCTCAATATCTAAATAAGATTTATTTATAACTTATAACTAGGAAAATAAATCCCAATACTTGAACTTGTTCAATATATCAACAGAAAACTGCTATTTTTACTAAACTCTTTTGTTAAAAAATTATAATGAGAAATAAAATAACTTACTCCTTTAAAGAAATTATTTTCAAAAACCGTAGACCAACTGACATCAGAAATTCACAACCGAATCCGATCGGGAGGCACAAAATTAAAATTTAAATAAATTAACTTCAAATCACTATAAGCTTGAAAACTCCCTTTTATTAAAAATGTTACTTTTATAATATTTTATTTCATTTTTTTACTACACAATGGAAGAAATAATAAAATATTCACTAACTGACAGAATTCAACCCGACCGAATGGGCTACACGATGAAGAAAACGAATTGCATTCTATTTTATATTTTACAGAAAAATACTTTAAATAAAATTAAACCTCATAACTTTCTTAACATTTTGTTTGAATTTATTTAAACGCAAATTAAAAGTAAACATTTTCATTAATTATTTTATTTTCAATTTGAGACGATTGCAAGTAGGAAGCACAAGAATTTACAAACTTACTGTTGCTCCCAATCACCACAGAAAAAAGATAAAGAAGATGAACTATGTTATGTAGCACTTCGAATTATGGTGAACTAACACTCTGTTCAGGTTCCAAGAGTGGTTTGAGGGATCGAATCGAATCTGAATATAAATTTCGATCCAGATGTAAGGCTGCGTTGCACTGGATGAATGATAAATTGAATTCGAATGTAATCGCAGTGAACGGCATTATTATATAATAAATATATGCAAATATTTTATGATTTTAAAGAGTTATACAAAACAGCGATTTTTCATCTAAGGAACTTCGAAAAGCTTACTTACTTACTTAAGGTGGCGCTACAGTCCTGTGTGAACTAGGGCCTCACCCAACAAACTTCTCCATCTAGCTCGGTCCCTAGCTAGATGTCTCCAGTTTCGCGCTCCAAGTTGGGTGAGGTCACCTTCCACTTGTGCGCGCCACCTGATCCGCGGTCTTCCTCTACTGCGCTGTCCTGTGGGTGCGGATTCGAAGACTTTCCGGGCCGGAGCATTGGTTTCCATGCGCTCTACGTGACCCAGCCATCTTAGTCGTTGGACTTTTACTTTTCTTGCTAAGTCTACGTCGCTGTACAGCCCGTACAGTTCGTCGTTCCATCTTCTCCTCCACTCCCCTTCGATGCATACGGGACCGTAGATCACACGAAGAACTTTTCTCTCGAAGCGACCCAAGGTGCTTTCATCCGCTTTTGTCATGGTCCATGCTTCTGCACCGTATAGCAGGACGGGGATGATAAGGGTCTTATATAGCAACACTTTGGTCCCTCGAGAGAGGACATTACTACTCAATTGCTTTCTTAGTCCAAAGAAACAGCGGTTAGCAAGAGTTATTCTGCGTTTGATCTCAGCGCTGGTGTTGTTTTCTGCGTTTACAGCGGAGCCTAGGTAGACCAAGTCCTTGACTACCTCAAAGGTACGTCTGTCGATTGTGACGTTTTGACCAAAACGTCGGTGTTGTATGTCCTTTCTAGACGACAGCATGTACTTTGTTTTGCCCTCATTAACCGTTAAACCCATTTTTGCCGCCTCTGCCTCAATACTCACAAAAGCCCCATTGACATCACGCTGAGTTCTTCCGATTATGTCAATGTCATCAGCATATGCCAGTAATTGGACAGACTTTTGAAAGATAGTGCCTCTAGTGTTGACGTGTGAGCTCTGCACTATTCTTTCAAGCACGATGTTAAAAAAATCGCATGACAGCGCATCACCTTGTCTAAAACCTTTTTTGACATCAAAAGGTTCTGTTAAGTTGTTTCCAACCTTTATGGAGCAGCGTGAATTCTCCATGGTCATCCTGCACAAACGGACGAGTTTGGCAGGGATGCCAAAACTAGACATGGCTCTATACAGCTCGTCCCTGTAGATGCTGTCATATGCGGCCTTGAAATCGATGAAAAGATGGTGGGTGTCGATTTGGTGCTCTTGAGTTTTTTCCAGGATCTGCCGTAATGTGAATATTTGATCAACTGTGGACTTTCCTGGTCTAAAACCACACTGATAAGGACCTATCAGGTTGTTGACGATGGGCTTTAGACGTTCACATATTATGGCAGAGAAGATTTTATAGGCGATGTTAAGTAGACTTATTCCTCTATAGTTGGTGCAGTTTAGAGGGTCTCCTTTTTTCAGGATCGGGCAAACAATACTGAGGTTCCATTCATCGGGCATGCTTTCTTCCGACCATATCTTACAGATAAGTTGGTGCATGCTCCTAACCAACTTATCTCCAGCTGCTTTAAAGAGCTCGGCATTCAAGCCATCTGCTCCAGCGGCTTTATTAGACTTCAACTTAGATATGGCAATCTTTACTTCGTCTAAGTCGGGAGGACGGGATTGTTGGCTTTCGTCGTCTATATCGAATGGGTCATCCTGCCTGACAGCGGGATTAAGTTCTTCATCGCCGTTATACAGTCTGCAGAAGTGTTCCTTCCATATCCTCAGCATTGACTGCGGTTCCACTATGATGTTTCCACTTTCGTCTTTGCAGCCTTCGGTTCTAGGTTTATGTACCTGTGAATTTCGTTTCACCTGTTCATAAAACTTTCGAACCTCATTCCTGCTTTTATACCTCTCAACATCTTCCACCGCACGCTTCTCATGCCCTCTCTTTTTCCGTCTGAAAAGTCGGCGTTCCTCTCGCCTCTTCTGCTCATAGAGCTCACGAGCAGCTCTCGTCCTTTTATGCAGCGCCGCTTTGCGTGCCTGTTGTTTGGCTGCATTTGCCTGCCGACATTCCTCATCAAACCAGGGGTTCCTTGTTGGTGGCTGTTTGAAACCCAGCACATCAGAGGCGGCTTCTCTGATTGCATCTTGGCAATGTTGCCACTGGTTTTCGATACATTGTGTTGGCGGCAGAGAACTTCGAGAGAGGTTACTTGTCACTCTGTCGGAAAAGGATTTGGCGATCTCTGGCGATTGTAGCCGTTCGACGTTGTATCTTCGCCCAGCACCTCCCTGTTTTGCCTTGGGTCTGGAAATCCGAAGTGCTACCCTGGCTACAACGAGGTAGTGGTCCGAGTCGATGCTAGCTCCTCGGAAAGTTCGTACATCCATGATGCTGGAAGCGTGTCTGGCGTCGATCGCAATATGGTCAATCTGGTTGACGGTAGATTGATCTGGAGAAGTCCAAGTTCCTTTGTGGATGTTGAGGTGTGGAAAACGCGTACTGGCTACCATTACGTTTCGCCCCGCAGCAAAATCTATGAGCCTGAATCCATTGTCGGAAGTGTTGTCGTGCAGGCTGTTCTTCCCGATTATTCCACCAAAGATGTCTTCCCTTCCTAGCTTGGCATTAAAATCGCCCAGGACTATTTTAATATCGTAGCTAGGGCACTGCTCATATGTTTTGTCTAAGAGCTCGAAGAACATATCTTTGGTGTTGTCGTCTTTCTCTTCTGTGGGGGCGTGCGCGCATATCAGGCTAATGTTGCCGAATTTAGCCTTGGTGCGTATGGTCATGAGGCGCTCATTGATGCACCTATAGCTCAAGACTTCTTGCCTAAGTCTGGCTCCAATGACGAATCCGCATCCAAATAAGCGCTGTTGGTTTTCGTGGTAGCAGTCACCATAGTAAATATCGCAGTTTTTCATCCTCTTTTTGCCCGGCCCATCCCATCGTATTTCCTGGATGGCGGTGATATCTGCTTTATATCGTTCTAGGGCCTCCGCTAATTCTTCGGCCGCACGTGGTCTGTTAAGGGACCTAACATTCCACGTGCATATCCGAAGTTCGTTGTCCTTTATTCGTTTGCGTTGGTTGTCAACAGTAAATCCGTCCGTATCCGAGGCTTGTTGGTGCTTCGCAACTTTGAAAGCTTTTACGTGGCCAGGAAGTCACCCCGACGCACAACCTCCAACCTGGAGGGCCAGATCCTAAGTATAACTCCAAGGATGGGGAGCCGGATAAAACCGCTCCTTACAGGTCTGGGCTCCGAATAAGTCGAAGAAGCCCTATAAGGTGTTCACTAAGTAGTTCAACCTTACTGGAACTGTAGACGCCACCGTTGATTCCATCTCGGGAATTCCTCCGCTGCCGTCTGGATAAGGAGAGGTGCCTTAGTGGAAACACCTCTCCCCACCTCTCTCGTTTGCTTCTTCGAAAAGCAATCAACAAATAATTCGGGGTTTTGAAAAAACTGAGTTAGACATTTTCAGTTGATTTTTTGACAACAAAGCTGTATGAGTTGAAAACGTTAAAGTTGTTGTTTAGCAATTTATTAAGGTTAAAAGATGTTTTACCTTATTTTAAACGATTTTAACATCTTCTAAAGTCAAAATCCAAGAATGGCTACTTTGACTTTAAGCAATTTCCTAAATCCATATGACACCTGTATAATTATTCCTATTAGAGCAGGAGATTGAATTGCACAGCCAACAGTGGGGAATTTCAATTTATAGGTCAGTTTAAGCGTATTTGATTTGTTTATTTTCACAAACTGTTACTTTTTAGACATGTTTGGATTGTCGTTATTTAATAGCATGTTTCCACCAAAAAATAATCCGAGATTTAAGGCAAGTGATTTAAAATAAATGATGAGGTGTTTCCACCAAAGAAAAGGAGATTAATTTGACGTTGTAATAACAACCAATCGTCAAATTATTCTCCTTCCGAAAAGAAAAAAAATATGAAATTTGTATTGACTTTATTGATTGATAATTTAATATTTTTTAATTATGAATTGTTAATTTCTTTAAAAAAGAATGAGTAAATTAAAACTTTTAATATATCTCGTCAATTGATTCTTCTCAACAATTTGAAAGTGGTAGTGGGTGCTTTGGACAGGAGAATTCACTTTTATAGAAAAAACGCTTGCAGTGCTTAATAAACATTTTGGTAGCTGGAAAAAACAAAAAATCAATCCAAAATACATTTTTAAGAAAACAGCCTATAAGAAAAGTCTGGGTTAAGGTAAGTACAATGTACAAAAACCCAGTCCATTGTGTTTATTATATTTTCAATTTCACAGGCACGTTCAAGTACTTTTTGGGAAGAGGATTTTGTTAAGAACGACGATGAATTCTTTAAAGTAAATTTCCGTATGTACCGACAGAAATTTAAAGATTTCGTTTTTGATTTCTTTCGTTTTCATTTTTGAGTTGTTTATTGTTTTCAACTTGAATCATATGGTGAGGCAGATAGTTTTTGTTGACATTTCCATCTGTCAATAAACGAAATTTGAGTTTAAATGGGTCGGTTCAACAATTATTCTCCGAAACAAAAGTTTGTTTGATTTGACAAACTAATGTTTCCAAGTAGATTTCAATGAGTTTTATTTGAAATCTTCATTTGAGGAGATTAAAATTTCTGTGACAAATCTGTGAGATTTCAAGGAGATTTGTGACAAATCTAGCTAAATCTCGGTTTAGTGCCCGGTGGAAACTTAGTGTAATAAAAGTCAAATAGAAATTTAATATTTTGCAAAATAAAAAGAAAGTTTTAAGGCTTTGGAGTACCCAAGTAAGTTGCGAAATAATATCGATTCGATCCGGCCTTGTTTTTTAGGAGACCTAGAATATAGCATAAAAGCATTCCTTTGAACACATCTTTATAAATTAGAGTAAGACTCAATTTTTTTAAATCTGCATTGACATTTTATGGAAACTTAACGAAACTTTATTAATTTTAAAATGTCGGTTTTTCGAACTATAACTGTTTCTTGTGAGGCATTGAACAATCGGTCAAGAGTAGTTCTTGTCACGAAAAGTGAAACTTAAATGAACCCTTTTGATTTGGACTAAAAATTATGGGTCCCTTGCATCGCTGGAATTCTGGCACATTGTAATTGTCACTAGGCCTTGCTTTTCTACGAACTGTAGTGTCACAAAATTTATAATTTATCCATTTTCAAACGATTGACATTCTGCAACTTATCAACTTATCTCCCCATTTTGTTGTTTATGTTTTTAAATTTCACGATTTATGAACAGTTTATTCAATCCCCATTAAATTTTGTATCGTAATATGTCAAATAAATTTCATGAAATTGATCAAAATTCAACGAAATTGCTTCACTTTTAAAACGTCAAACTGAAACTATCAAAACTTTATAACTTAACTATCGCTTTATTTCCTTATTTTTTTTTGAAAAATCCCTAAGACGGTCAAAAACTTTTACTTTGACTCAATTAAAGCAAATAACTTTTTAATACTTTATATCTTTTTCCTTGGGTGTCGTATCAATAAATTTATAAAACAATGAAAATTCTCACTTTTATATGTAGCTTTAAATTTTCTCATATAAAATGAAGAAGATTTACAGTCGGCATTGACTTTAGAACTTCCTTGATGCATGCACAATATTCGTATAAATATATATAATATTCTTATAATCGAATTCAGAAAGGACAACTTTTCAAAGTTCTTCCAATAAAAGATTGTCTTTTCAGACTTTTATCGAGATCATACGTTACGACCTTTGCACAGTTTTCTAATAAGAATTATAGTGATAGTGAGAGTAGCAGTATTATGGTTACCATCCTTCTTATGTTTGTTTCAAAGATTCGTTTAATTTTTGTTTTGATTAAATGACAAGTTATGGAAATGAATTTCGACTTTAAAATCTTTCTTAAAACGATGCAATCAGATTCTTTTTAACATAGTTCATCATATTCTTCTAACTTCCGAATCTGGGATTTCCTTTTTAATTCGATTTCTGGTAATCTATTTACTTTTTTTCTATACCAAAACTTTCCCAAGAAGAAAATATGGTAATCATAATTATTTAATATAGTACAGAATGTGTGCTGTGTGCATCTGGCTCCAGCCTCTCACATTGATATACTCGTTATAAAAGATAAATGGGGTTCGATAGGATCTATCTATAAAACTCGTAGAAGAAACTTCTTCTTCGTCGCCGTTCGCCGTCAGCAAATTGAAATCCTGTTAAAAAGTTTGCTATGAGAAGCCATCCATTTGCCTAGTTGCGTGTAAAATTAAACCATAGCAGCTGTCAATCTTGAAAAAATGAACTGAGTTTTGAGACTAAAGTGCAACGGACGTACATAATTTAATTTTATATTAATGCAAACGTTTACAGTACAATATGTATTTAGAGCATGCCAGAAATAAAAGACGTAATAAATAACTTGTAAATATAATTGAGCAGCAGTATTTCATCTACAGGTTCAAAATCAGTATTATTTTGTACAGAAATGATTAGCACAAAGTGTTCAGCATTTCCGTTCCGATTTGGCGTATAAACTGCAAGCCCTTCCATCCCTACAAATACTGGCACACAGGAATAGTTGAGAGTTGTAAGTCACTAGGTTCTGGTTGTCTACGGACAGTTGCGCCACTTATTTTTTTTATTTATTTAAAGAAAACCACTCTTAAAAAGATTCATTAGTTAGTTTAAACTCTCTTTAACTAAACTAAAAACTGCGACTAATTCCAGTAATCAAAATCAGTTTAAACAACTTTTTCTTATAAATGTAAGTTTTTCTAGGACAGAGGGGGAGAAAAACTTCTTGCACCGCCTTAGAAAACTCAAACATCTTGCGGAATTTTTGGTAACATCGCGTTTGCGATCGTTCCACAAAAGGTGGTTGGTGATACACATACCGCGAATATCGAGATGTTCAGTCTCCTTGATGCAAATTCCGTCCATAGATAAGAGCATGGGGGTATATCTCTATGATACAAGACAGCATTGGGTTTTTAAAGCATTAAATTCCACGCGGTTTTTTAATCCCGATTAAACAATTCTGTTTAGGTCGGAATTTAATGAGCTTGTCATATTTTGTCGTTGCAGTTCCACATCTGAAGAAGGGGGACGTGAATCTGAAAACGAATATGAAAAGCTAAGAATAGTATCGCCAGCGAAACAATGTATTGTAGGAAAGAGATTAGCTTAATCTAAAGAGTAAACAAATAGAATGTCATTAACAACGAGCGCAGCAACCAGAGATGGCAGAAATGAGATTTTTTTTGATTAACTACATTTGTTACGTCTGCTACATAAATGAGGTTGTTAATGTAGTTAAATGTAGTTAACGTAGTTAAATGTAGCAGACGTAGCGGTAGACGTCAAAACGTAGTTTGAAATGTCCATTCAACCACCAAATTGACAAATTGCATCAAAAAGATAACTGTGAAAGTGTGAAAAACGAACTCTCGAAAATTCGGCACATGGCTTAACCAAGAACATTTCAAAAAATTGATAGATATCATATACACTATACTCTTAAAATGAACGACAAAAATAAAACAGATGATTATTAAATTTGCAATTTTCTTTCATAAAACTTCGAATTCCTTGATTTAGTTCATTTACGCAACATATTTGGTTCTTATGTATAGTTCAGTATTTTGCAATCGTTAGTCGTTACTTATTCACTCGTTTTTTTTTTAAATTCTTTTTGAAATTTAATGTTTTTGTGAAGGTAGCACACGTAACAAATTTAGGGTAGGAAATGAAACAAATCAAAAGTGTAGTTTATCCAATTAACTACACGTAGTTCACCGAGTAGATTACCTGACGTAATCTACTCTGCCATCTCTAGCAGCAACCGAAGAAGAAGAAGAATTTCTCTTACTTTTTACAAGTGACCAAAACATTTTTACTGCCTTTGGGACATTGCAGTATTTTTTGCCGTAATTTTTGGGGTTGTAAGAATTTGAAGATATTAGCACACACTCCTTCGGATGTTGTCTGGCGACTGTAAGAGAAAAAGGGAAAGTGAATATTCAATGAAGGGGAATGATCCCATTAATTAAATCCGAATTATGAAATTTCAGATCTCTAGGTGGCTTAGGTCATGAAATATTCTAATTCAAAGATTGCCAACTTTAGGCCCTGTAGGACTAGACTAGTACGGAGATGTTTGCTCATAATTTTTGTAAAATTGATCTTATTCTAAGATAGTTACATCAATAAAAAAGGGAATGATCCTTAGATTACAATTCATTTCTCTAGGTGATTTAGGAAACAAAATATTCAAGTTCAAAGATTGCCAATTTTTACGGAGATATTTCCGTTTTGTCAATGGAAAAGAAAGGATTTAATACGCCGAGTTAAGGGTTTCTGGGGCAAATTAACGCGAGATATTTATGAGTTGTCAAAGGTTAAAATTTGATACAAAAATTCCATAACAAATTTTCTAAGATCGTTTTTGTGCTCGAAAATCTAAAAAGTGTCGTTCTAATTCAATTGCGTAAAGACTTTTTTTCATATTTCAAACACATTTTTGTCAAGTTTTTTTTTAAATTAATATCAAATTGCTTACCCACATTAAATAGATATTTTCAGATTATATCGATAACTAACCATTAATCAATAATGCTCTTCTTTGGTAACACTCCCCAGGTCACCCGCTAGACGCATCGCTTTGCAAACAAACTTATAAAGGAAACAGATTCAATTATAAACCACTTTTTACTAAAAAAAATCACTAAGAACTTAACACACGTTTTAATTTTAATTTACCATTATTATTTTCTATTGATTTATAACACTGCCAACCGAAGAATTCAAATTTCTAAATTTAACCGCTATCTTTGAAGATAATTTTTATACAAATCCGCTATTCAACATTTACAATGAATTGAAATTTATTGATATTTTACCAAATGAACTTTACTTTTAATTAATATTTCGTTCCCAAACACAAACACTCTTCAGCTTCGGCTTTGTCTGCTTTACGATTGGCCTGCTTCGAGGTACCTTTGAATTACATTTCTTATATGACATTTATAAAATGACACTTCCGTCATTAGCAGATGTTATTTTTTCTCAAAAGTTTTGTTTTTAATTTTTCGTGTAGTAAAAAATATGAAATTTGAAATCCAAAAAAAAATTAAATTTACAAAAATGTGACGTTTTCAAAAAAAAAATTTTCATGATGAATGACAAACTTCTTGCACGTTATTTTCTAAATTTAGAAAACACAATCGTTGTTCTGTCAAACAAAATTGTTGATGTGTCAGTTTTAATAATTTCGTAGAACCCTTTAGGAACGGGTGTTGCTAGAAATTTTTGATCAGTCAAAAATACAAAATAAAAAGTACAAAGAATTGTTTTCCTAACTAAATCGGGAAATAAATAACGAAAGACACATTTAAATTTCTTGTAAAAGGCTATTGCTCATTTTTTGCCTGAAGTGTAGAAAAACAAAATTGGTCTAATATGAAAGGAAAGGTGAACAGTTTTCAGAGATTGATCAACATGCTCAAAATAAAAAAGGGTTTGTTCATCCAGAAAAATGTCAAGCTATCATATCAAATGAAAGCAGAATAGTCATACGTCAAATGTTAAAACGAAGAAAACAAAAAATATTTGATTCGGAGTATGTTAAATTGAAGGAATAATTAAAAATACAGTTTCCGAAGAGTAACTGAATTTAGTTAATGTCTTGGATTAATACTGCCTTTTTAATTGTCTACTTACTTTTTATTGAATAACATTTAGTGTTTGGCGAACACTTAATCACTTAAAAAATTATCTAAGAAAACATAATCGAGTAAAGACATTTGCTGATTTTGAAAATTTGGATTATTCTGCACTACTTTAAATATCTGCACTTTTCTACCCAGAGTGATAAAGTTTAGCCGAAAATGTAACCAAAAGTTTGAAATGGACTACTTTAAGCAACAAAAAAGTTATTAAATTAAAGCTGTTGTGTTTTATTTTCAAAGTTAGGTTTGCATACGACATGAAAAGTCAATCGACACACACACATTTAAAGCTGGGATCAATTCATTGCACACTTTGAAAGCTTAGATCAATTTCCTACGATATTTACCAGAAATTCATGGCAGTGTTCAAATAGTATTAATTTTAAAAAGGCTTACCCAACTTTAAATGTACACATTTCTTCAAACAATTTATTAGTAAAGAAAAATGTAATAAATTTGATTCAAGATGTTGGAGTGGATTGAAAGTTTTGTTTGCATTATATTACTTAAGGCTTCCATTTCTTGTTGCGAAACTCAATAAGTATAGTAATTCAATTGAATGTATTTATGTCAAATAAAAATTAAATTATTTACTAAGTCTCTCAGAATAATGAATTATATACATAACTAAATTTATCTCGAACAAGGAACTTATGTTTTCATATTTCTCGTAATCATTTTAAGTGGGTTTTAATTTAGTATTCCTCTGAACCAAGTGTATTAAATTTGGCTAAATTGTTTAAGCAAAACAAAATGTTTAAAAGTTATTCGTGCATTCATGGTTTAACATCAAGAGTGCAATCAGCTAAGGTGATTTTTTATAAATGACAGTTTGCTTACAACAAAAAAGTGAAATTTATTTTCCATATGACGTTTCTGTCTTAATAAGAAAAAAGTAACCGGACCCTAACAAAAAAGACTGCAAAATTTTTTATTTTTCTATTAAGACTGAAGGCATTTTCGATATAATATATAATATAATATCATAATATCAAATGCTTTGAAACATCATACCTTAGAAAATATACAGAAATGGTTTAAAAAGTTTAAAAATATGTATTAAGTTTGACCTCTCCAGAGCTCTTACTTACCGAAAAATAGTGAAATATTTCATATTATATTATATTTATTAAAACTTAAAGTGTTAATTAAAGTAACTTGCCTTTTGGCTTAAAGTACCGAAAATGTTCAAAAATAATAAAAGTGAATATTTCCAGGAACAACAAAAACACAACAACAACTGACCTGTGTAACGCACCCATAGGATGATGAAAAAATAAAATTAAAACAAGTAAAATATTTGTTTATTGAAGTGAAATGTGCAAATAAATTACTTTATTAATGAAAGTAAATTTATTGACGTGTAAAAAAATGATTGACAAGGTTTAAAAATAAAATAATAACTATAAAAATGAATACTTTGAGGCGATACTCTGTCTGTCGTATGTGGATGAAGTGATGTTTAAAGTTGTTTAATTTTGTATCCCTTTATATCCTGGAAAGTTCATACCGCGATACAGGGCTTTGTTTTAAAATCTAGTTAGCACTCCAAAAACCAAAAAATATTCATCTGAATTTTGTCCATTGAAGGAATTTTGAAATTCCAATTATTTTTAAATGTTTAGCTTAAATTGTACAACTTATGGAAAGGTTTTTCAAAGAATAGCCTTCTTTTTTGCAAATGTCACTTTTGAAGATGTCATCTTCTGACATTTGAAAAGTAAAAACTAATCGATTGAGCAACACTTCCACAGTCCAATAAAATTTACCATACAAAAATGGCGAACACTTTACACTTTAGAGTCATAGTTCAAAAACTGAAGCACTTTTGGATTTGCGGTGAAACACTTTTCGCCCGGTATTTCTTAAACTGAGGGAAAAGCTAAAACAGTTGGACAAAGTTAGTGATGTGAATAATCGAAAACTTATGAGTTTTGAGTCGCTTAAGAGCAACAGAGAATAAAGCTGCTGCATCACATAATATGTCAAATCCATGTTATTAATTGTTTAGAACTAGACATTATCCCAACGGCAGACATTAGGTACATCGTATTTGGCATAAACACTTAGGTTTTAGGGGCTTTAAAAGTTCACTTAAAAACAGAACTCAAGTAGTTGTTTTTTAACTGATTGGGTCCGTAAAATGCATACCAATAATCTGGATTTTAAATAAAAAATTCATCTCAGCATGTTAATCTTGTGAACGGTTTTTAAACTACCGATGATGGTCTGATTTGACCTTACTTATTTGAAAGTGAAGCTAGTGAATGTGTTTGGCCTATCATGCTATGATGAATGATTTTCTATAACTATATGTTTATATGGACAGCTTATATTTTCAAGAATTGGCCTCTGATATATTGTGTTTGTGATTTAAGACTTTAAGAACTCTTTTCTTTGAGGCTAAGAGGCATATGCTTATACTCCACACCTGATTCAAGGTCATAAAGATATAATTCTTGAAATGTGCGAGTTGGTCATACAACCGTTGTCGCAGCGTCAATTTGACTTCTTTTCTGTAAAAATCCATTGATTTCTCTTCTTTTTCACGTCGTTTTTTCGTCTTGTAAAACCTTGTTAATGAAGATCAAAGCCCAAACGAAATCAGCAACGAATACGGAACAGGCCAATCAGAATCTTATTAAAGAATTAAATTCCATAACAGCATGAATATAAGTGTTTTTTTTTGGCATTCTATAAATAGTATAGTAGAATTCACAAGAAAACCTTTCGGCAGTATACCGATTTTTGTATTTAAAAATTGGTACAACTGAAAGAAGACAAAAAAACACAAATAGAAGAAAGTTTTGTGAAAACCAAAAGTTAAAATTAACTTCAGCAACAAAAACTAACTTAAACTAATAAAATGGTCAATTTTCAAGAAGAAATGATAAGAAAACATCTGGAAAATGAGATTCTATAAAAAAAAGTTCATTTAACAATTGGAACTCTGACATGAAATAAAAACTTCAAGAAGGGGTTTGTTCGTAGACTACTACAATAACATGTGATGAGCTTGAAGCTCGCCCAATTCTTAATATACCTGAATCGAGTTGAAATGAGCTTGATTCGACTCTATTCCGTTCGGGGAAACCTGTGTACATTATGGTATATTTATTTGCATGTTTGTGTACAAAAAATATAGTTTTGTTTAAATCAAATGAAAAAAAAATTCCGCATGGAGTAGGTAGCATATTCTTTGATGATGCTGAACTATTCAGTTGTTCATTGTTTTACACCAATCAAACTATCTCACTTCATTTTTGTGCGGTGAAAACACCAAAAAGTTTTATTTAATCTAAACTGAGATAAACCTTTGGTGGAAACATAGCAAAACTTAATTATCTTTTCTTTTGATTTCTTTTGCAAAATAAGATCAGTTATTCCATTTTCATTAACAAAACTAAATAATATCAACAGTAACATATTGGCTTATTTCTCCAATGGAAAACACATAATTCCAAATGCATAACTACTCAACGAACACAGCAATCGGGGTACGAATGCAATATCAATCGTACCAACATTTGAGAACGAAATGGATCATATGATCCATTCGATACTCGTATAAATGTCAAAAACCCATCCGTAGTAAGATTCTTCTTTGACTTTTATCGGTAGTATTCATACTGAGGATATTGTTTTTGTTATCCGTGTAAAATCCTACTATACTATTGATAGATTTTCCACGGGTTATATCATATTAAGAAAGGATATTCGATTATCGAAAGTTTAACATTTGACACATCTATTAAGTAAAGAAAGCAACCTAGAATTACTATCCTGACAGAATAATATTATCTCTGTTAAGTAGGTATACAAGCCCAAACAACTCAACAGAAGACCTGAAAACCGATTACATAAATAATCCACACTCTCTAAGGACCAATACCGAATTGACAGTGTCTTAAAAACACCATCAATATAGCGACAGGCAAACAGGATCTATACTAGATACGTATATAGTTTATTAACCCTGACAAAATGGCAATTGAATGTTGTCGTTATCGAACTATAGCCAATTTCATACATTCAATCCCTCAATTGAGTTTTTTTTGTTATCCCTATCCCCCCAACCAAAAAAAAAAACTATCAAAGGACTCCAAGTCCGGTATAGTATATGGGATAAAAGGACGATTGATGGCCTTTTTATAGCCTCTCCCTCTGGCTTTGAGCGAATTATAACCGCAAGAATCTATTATTTATGTGGCAAATAAAAATAGATTCCTGTTTTAGTACAGTTAATAGTGACACCCCGTGTTTTTTGTATAGAGCTTAGTGTGTGTTTTTATTTTCGGGAATTATCCTGGAATAAAATGGGTATGTATAATGAATAAAGCGTGACAAATGCTTACGTTATTGCGCCAATAGAAAAATATTTCACACGAGCGAGTACAAAGGGAAGGTAGGATCTATTTTATTCCCAGTTGACTCTACAGACACTATACGTCCTCGGACTCGTCCTGCATATCCTTTCAAAAAAATAAGATTGAACTAAATAAAATTGTACATTCAGTTGACATGCGAGAGAGATTTGGCTAAAAGAGATGATTTTTTTATGAGGTCAAGAATAAATAAATATTTTTCCAGCTAAAACAAAAAAAAATACCAAACAAAATCCAAACAACAACAAAAATATAAGGACGAAAAAGGATAATAAAAAAAAAAGTTCCGGGATAAAATAAACAAGGATGATTGAAAATCGATTGTGTGATGAATTTGTATGCAATGAGATGAGTTATGATGGGATGCGCATCAGGGCAGGATAATCACTCTTTGCTCTGTGGGTGGATGGCGGGTGAAATTTTCGTTTGGTATATTCTTGTTTTGCTTTTTTTTTGTCAGGGCTAAAAAAGGTTGAACTTGAGGTTAACCTAAAATAATATAGATACCTATTGGATGACTTTGTGTTGGGTGTGATGTTGTGTTTTTCAGGTCGATTGCTAGGTATATGCACACAAAAAAAGGACTCAATATAAAAAAGATTATCCCTCCGGACAATTTGCTGTGAAAATAAAAAAAAATATGAATTTTAAATGAATTTTGGGATGGGTTGGTGTTGTTTTTTTATTTTATTAAATTTTGTTTATGAGGCCAGTTAACCAGGATATTATTTAAAGCAGCTTCAGATTATACAGAGCGGGGTGGCAAAAATTTGTCAAAGAGGTACATTGCTTACTCTGCACAAAATATATGTAGCCTATGGGATATAAAATTTATAAATTTATTTGGGGTTTTGTGTTTTTGACTTTGAAATGTACAAATTTGATTGAAAAATTAATCGGAAGTGTGGAAAAAAATCAAACAAGTGATTTTTCGTTTATTATTTTAACTATGTATGAATTAAAATATAGAATATTTTATTATACCATCAGGAAAGGTTAAAAGTGTTAATGGAACTATGAATTTCGTTTCAAGCACAATTAGTATGTTTTTTTTATTGAAGGGGTATAGATAAGGAACAGGAAAGCAGTAACTATTTTTGTTACAAGCCAATCTTTCATTAAGACAACTTCGAGACATAGGACCATTTTAGTAATTGGGTTCTCTTGGGTTTCCATAATAATATTTAAATATAAAAGGGGAAAAATTGGAGTGAAGTTGACCGATGTTAAAAGTTATGTTGTCTGTAACTTATTCGAATAGCCATTCGACATAGTGTGGATTGGCTTCGTCCCGAATTTAAGAAATCAACTCTTCATAGAACTGGGCCTCATTGCTGAAATTTTATAAAAAAAAAGATCGAAACTGCTCAATAGCCTGCAGCTAACAGCATGCATTTGTCTTTATTTGTTTACATCTAGAATTCATGGAGCTGTTTAACTTGTACAGGTCTAAGTTTTGGAACAAAATTGGTCAAGAAAGAGTTCTAGCAATCGATGAAAAAATCCAATCGATTGAATTCTTTTTCTATACACTCACGAGTTTCGTAGAAAACTGATTGTACTAAAAATGTTGGGAGTAAAATTTATCAACCACACTTCAGATAGTCCTTTCAGTGGAGAAGATTTGGCGGGAAAATGGAACGGGTCTGGGTCAGACTACCCAGGGGATATACTTATATCAAAGTGACAGCTTTTTACCTCTTTATACCATCAGGACACCTTTTGAAATAAAAATTATAAAATTTGTGTAACCCTTGAACGCAGCCTAATGTCAAGCTATCAAAATAACAAATGAACTTATCTACATGTTTCTATATCTTTCTATTCTACTTTGAATTCCATTGCAGTTCACAATTCGTTTATCTGTGTTTGAATTCACTGGGAAATTTTGTTAACTACACACATTCACAAACATTTTAAAGTTTATTGTTTAAAGTGTTACGCTAAGTATATACACGATTGGAAGATCTTCCAATGTTGCCAACTTTTTCTCAAAACATTTTAACCAATTTTATATCAACCATGTAAACACCCAATTCTATCTGTCAAAATGGCAGAAAAGAAAATTGGCAGCAAACTTCTTTAAAGAAATAACTTTCTTTGTTTCTATTAACTACTTGAATTTAATGTTGCGTTTTTATTGATATTTTGTTTTCCTCTCGTAAAACTTTTTTGACACGTTTTCAAAATTTGCATAGATTACCCGTTTTCATAAAACTATTTTCATATTCACACGGTGATTTTGTAAAAGAGACTGGCAAAATGGCAACGATTTTGATAGACGTCACTTCAACAAAATAACATCTATCAACTGTCCCAGTTAAAAAGCTCGTATTGCTAGATCTTTGGCTGCGTTCAATCCAACGTTGGATAGGATACCCTGGGGTCTTATTCAGTAACATTGACAATTGTGACAGGTGACAATTTGTTTATTAACTACTTAAAACTTGTCAAAATCTATTGCATACAAAAATTGAAATTTTTTTAAAGTTGTAGGAAAATACCCGAAAATTGTTTTCTTTTCGTTGTATAAAGAAACTACAATAACAATGGATTTCAAGTGAAGCTGTCAGAAATTTTCCGATTTGTACTGACAATTCTTTTATGAAATTATATACTTTTAAAAAATAAGACACGAGTTTGCAAACTGTGACATTGCAAAATTCAAAGAGTGGCAGCGTTCTGTTACTTTTAACATCGAAAAAATTGATCGAGAAACGATGAAATTTGAAACAAAATACATCGTTTGTCGATTGTAACACTTTAAAATTACATGCAATGAAATTTAAACGTCAAATTTGTCAGTAAGTAAAGGTGAATATGAAAATACAAATTTTTCATGACAAACTTGTCACCTGTTAATATTTTATGAAATAGGGCCCCGATTATGGTGATTTTTAGTAAATACTTATTAAACGATTTGGATATTGAAATTAAGATAAATCGCAAAAAATATTAACAACTTTCAAACTACTTACAAAATACAAATACGAATTTAAGTTTCGTGGTTCAAAATTATTGTAAAAACAAAATTTTTAAAAATTCACTGGATATTCACCAAAATGTCTTCAAATTTACAATCAATTTTTTAGTTCCTTCAAATTTAATCCATACGTTGAATCAGCCCTTTTGTCAAATACTCTCATATACCAGAAATTCTTAGATATCTTGGGATTTCTTTTTTGACATCTCAGCTGTTTCTTTACAAGTAAAATAAAATGGTACCCGGATATCCTTTCTATCTGAGATTAAACACAGCCATTATCTTTGCCTGTAGAAAAACCATTGATGAAACGATGTTTTTTGAAGCATATGAGGGTTTCAGACTCTTTTCAAAGTACTACAAGAATGGTATAGTAATTATTACATATTCTTGAAGTACGGCTAATTTACGATTTTTCTTCAAAATTTCTTATAAGTCAACCGTTATTTTCTGTCTTTTAGTATTTTATTTGAAACTTTTTAACTTGGTGTTAAAATTCTAAAAGTTATTTTTAAAAAATCGTTAAAAATTGATTTTGAACACAATCAAAAAAATTGTCATTTATTAAAAAAACAAAGTTCTTAAAACTAAAACCATTTTAGAATTCTTATGCCTCATTAAAAATATTATAACAATTATATTCGGTATCATCATTTCAACGCAATAATTAAATTGTACGAAACGCCACAAGTAAGACGTTTAAGTGCTTCTAGATTAATGAACATTACGAGACTTATTGAAACCTTATCTTTTTCCTATCAATTTCTAGTCTCTGGTTCCCGAAAAGTATCTCATCTCATTAGTAAAATCCTTGTCCTTGAAATCAAATGAACAAGATTTTCCCACCAACTCCTTATATAACAAAACAACTTCTAATGACTGCCATTATATAAAACATCGATTGTTAAAGTTGAAGCCCAATTCATTAGATATGCCCAATGCCCAAAATGAACTGTTACCCATTTTCCATACCTCTGCCATGAATTTAAAACAAAAAACGATTGGAGGTCCTCTAATAAAATTTTCAAATCATCTCAGAGTCAACATAAATCCGTTTCAAATCCTCTGCGCCTTTTAAATACTGTAGGAGCATTTCTATGGAATGGCGACATTTTCAATTGCAATAAATTTAATTCCATGGACAATATCTCTTGTTGGAGCTGTTTTTGGCTGTTTTATGTTTCTTTTTACACCAACCCGTTACCCGTTCCTAACTGGTACCGGAAAACCCACCATTTCTGACCTATTCTCTGTCTCTCTCCCAACCCCCTACTCCCTCAGCATCCTTATAAATAGAACAACAATTGACTCTGAAAAATAGCTTAATGGCTTTTTACTTACGGTCGTTATCTGTTTTTTTGACTGTGCGAGGGGTTTGAGGGTTAAAAGGGTAGGATGGGTAAGTCTGAATATAAGGCAGAGAGTGACTCTTTGGAAATAGGGGTCGAATAACAATGTGTTAGATAGATCTTTATATCACTTTAGATGCTTTTCTTCTCTAGGTATTGTGTTGTGTATTCTGGGATTTTCATTTTTCGAATGACCCCTAGACCTGTAAAGCCAAACCCCCCCCCCCCTTATGGAACTCATGCCTTTTCCCCCTTTTTCTAAATAATATCATCATCATCATCATCATCATCATCTCTCTGGCTCTAAAGATGTACACTTTGATTATGCGGGTTGCAACGACTTGGCTGTATAACTGTATACAAAATAACGAGGTCGCATTCCGAGAGTTTTTCGGTTTGTATTTTATTCTGAAACGTTATACCTATGAGTACACTTATACATACATATATATTCGTATATGAATTTGAAAGGACACACAAAAAAAACTAAATTATTTGCAACTAGGGAGCGTATACCATTAACCCAAATTTGTGCAATTATTTTCCACAGGAAAACTTAGTTTAGCTGCAAATTTAAACGTTATGTACGGTAACCGGCGAGGGAGGGGCAGGGGTTTTTGACGGTTTAAAAACCGGTGGCGGAGGCGGTGTAAATAGGAAGTTGTTATATATGAATTTCTTTTTTCTGTTGTTTTTTTTTTTGAGAAAGTGTAATAAATAAAGGACGAAAATGAAAAGGCAGGCTTTGACTTTGTTATGGGTATAGACCAACTGATTTTGATTTGGCCATAATTTATACTCTTTGTACCGTAAAACTGAAATTACTAAGATATTTCTAAGACTTTTGATGAAGAAATATTACACTGAATTAATGTAACCCTTTAAAACCCATTAAAATTGTTGCAACTTAGAAGTCTGTAAAATGTTACATAAAAACATTGAACCTATTTTTTGTTGAAATTATGATAAAGACCCTAAAGTCGTACATGTTTCTCAATTGTATGAAAAATGTTGGTCTGAGTGACATGTTTTTTATTTTGATAAATAATGCTGTAAACAATTGAATTAACTGTTAGATTCAGCCGAGCTCACACCTTAATTTAAATTTAAACAGTAGATTTGAATAATTTTTTTTGACAGGTTTGGCATAAACTTCCTGTTGCCTCCACAATTATACAATTTTTTAAAATCACAAACTTCAATGATAAGATAATAATGCAACAAAACTCAAGCAAAAATGTGTTGGCTAACAAATTAAACTATTTGACAGATTAGATGTGTTCAAATTTCAGAGTTATTTTAAATGGAGAACCTCTGCCGGATCAAAATCAATTAGGATACAAATGTCTCTTATTGTGTCCAGAACCCGAGAGTTGTTTCTGTTTGAATCATACATTATTTAGAAACTGTCATATGTTTTCTACTTACAACCTTGACAGAAAGAGTTAACATCATACCTCAATATTAAAAAAAATTAAAAGATTTTAATTCCTGTTTTGGCAAAAATGAGGCACCTATCAAGCCGTTCGGATTTTGCTGAAAACTGTAAGTCCTCTCTATCATTGACAACAATACTTGCACACAGGAATGGTTGAGCCCTTTGACTCACTAGGTCCACGTAATTTAACAAGTAATGAATACTCACATCTCAGGAATAAATTCCATACTGACGTGGTTTAGTTCAAATTTCAAAATCTTCATGAAAATTTTTCACACAGAACTTAAATTAATTTCTCTGCTTAAAGTAGGAACCTACCATCAGCAATTTAAAAGTATTTAAAACGAATATTTCGCTGATCCACAGTTTCACCGATATGATAAAATAAAAATAAAAATAAAACAAATACATTTGTTGTTATTGGAGTGAGAAATGTTAATAAATTATTTTGTATTAATTGAAAGTAAATTTATTGATGTATAAAATATGATTGAGACATGATCGACATAAAGTAAAAACCTTTTTTTTAAGGCTGTTCCATAGTTAAAATAAAAAATATCGTGTGGGATGATACGGTATTAATCGATTTTTATTTAATTCTTTCACATCAATATTTCGGTATAAAATAAGTAAATTTACACTTGAGTAATGTATTTGAATTTTTGTTTTTCAATATTATATAATAATTATTGATTTATTTAAAAACCAATTGAATTTGGTAAAGATTTAATTTTGATTGTATAATAAATTCTAAATTCTAGTTCAAATAGCCATTGCATTGTGAACGCACCCTTAAATAAATGAACTAACAGACAGTAAAGTATCTTGTACATGAGCTACGAACTGCAAACTGTGGATGTTCGCATATTTTGACTTTTCTTTCACATGAGCTTTTGTTTCTATTCGCAGACAGCGAAGAATTGTCAATTTATAATTACCCTTTTCAACAAACAAAACAAGAGTGGTATAATTTTGGGGTTAAGTTGAACGCGAATAATTTATTCGTTGCAGTGTGGATGGTATGTGGAACGCGAATAGAGTTTGACAGTTCGTAGCAACCACTATCAAATTGTTTTTACAAAATTATCCTGTTTTAGAGAAAAAAATGCAAGTGTTATTATCCTAACAAAAGTGTCAATTGCTTTCTTATAATTTAAATGTGTTTTTGTTTGAAATTTATTTTTTTAAATGTGTAAAATCACGTTTGTTCGTCCATTTGTTCATTCGTTGTTCGCTCTCATGTGCAAGGCTTTTCAGTGTCAAAATATTCCGGAAAACGAAATGTATGAATCATAGCTAAGTTTACGTATAATTACACCAGCTGTAAGAGGTTTATCGTCAATTTGTGATCTAGGCAGTGAATGTATTGTCTTGAAATATTGATTCAATTTTCAGCCAACATTTATTTTTGACATTTAGTTGAAAGAAGAATGAAATAAAGTTATAAATTGTGTAACCTATCTTAAAGGAATTTTTTAAACATTATTGTGGCTAAAAATCTCCCAATATTTAAAGAAATTTACTGAAAAATAGGTTTTCTTCGGTCAAGTTAATTAATTTCTAATACACAATCGATTTTGAAAGAAATAATGTCAAAAATTCAGTTACAAAATCTTGATTTAACTTGTTTTTAAAGTGAATTTAATATTTTGAAATAAAAGCCACAAATGTTTGCAAGACAACACCGTATGAGATACATAGATCTTTTGTTCAGAATATACAATTTTCTGTTTTCATACTTGTCAAAATTTCAAAGCACTCCGCCTCAGTTGAATACGCACAAACTGTTTTTCAAATATTGATGGTTATTGTGGCATCTGTTGATATCCCTAAAGATAATTAAAAAATTATTCAAATAATATATTAATATTTTTAAATCATATACTTTTAAACGTGACCTAACAAACAAACAACATTTGTATAACAGGAAACTTCAAATTTAACTGCCTTCTAGTTTATTCACCACGCTAGTGTCAAAATTCAACTCTGGTACAGCCTTAAACATTCAAAATGTTTAAGGCTATGAGTGGAATGCTTTAAAAAAATCAAAATTTCAAAGCACTCCGCGTCAGTTGAACACGCACAAACAATTTTCCAAATATCGATGGTTATTGTGGCATTTGTTGATCTCCCTTAAGATGATTGGAAAAAAAATTCAACAAATTTTTGTATATAATATGCATTAATTCGTTAACGTTAAGTTTTGCTAACAAACAAACAACAGGAAACGTCAAATTTATTTTCCTTCTAGTTTATTTACCGCGCTAGTTTCAAAATTCAACTCTGGTACGGACTTAAACATTCAAAATAATTAAGGCTATGTGTGGAATACTTTATGTTTTTTTCAATACTACATATACAGAATTAAGTTTTGACACTAAAGTGGTGAATAAAATAAATGACAATTCAAATAAAAGCTAATAGTAGTACAATAATATGACAAAAGTCAGGCTATAAACTGTGTATACATTTTGGCACTTGACCAACTTTCTTATTTTTACCTATTTGTTTATATTCTTTTTTTGTGTGGTGGTTGTTTTGCTTTTTTTTATTCGGGTACATATAAAATTCTTGTCTCACTTTTTCGTTTTGTGGTCATACAAAAATAACATTCTTTTTTATTAACCACTAAGAACAAAGTCTAAGCAGTACAGCATTCTCTTGGAATTCTGCACAAAAGTGCACTTCTGATCTGTTGAAAGTATCTTTATGGTTTTTGGACAAACGTGGTGGTTGTTCTATAATGCGGTTGGATTTTAAAAAAAAAACATGATTAAAGTTGAGATACCTATACTTTCATAGTTTCATACGAACATACATGGATGTCACGTTCTAAAGGTAACTTAACTTAACTACCTTTGTTCAGCTACTCTGCTTTCCTGTTACCCGTCCCCAATAAAATGACCTGACCCGCCCATTCAAAGTTTTCCATTTTCAGTTTTGTTGGAGCTCGAAGCCCTAGAGATTTAGTCAAGTTCGGGGACATCCGAGAGAGAGGCGATTAATACCCAATAAATGAATACTCCTATGAGGCATTTGTTCTTTTCACAATGCTACCCAGCTTTTCACATGTTGTTGCGGTTTGGTTATACCATGACCAATCTACTCTATACCCTCAGAGTACCACAGTATATGGTTTGAGACTTTGTATATACAGGACGGCTGGCATAACGATGGCGTTGTGTCGTCCGTCACCCCATTGATCCTTCACGGCTAGGTAATTCCACAATCCAAAGCACGAGAAGAGAAGGGAATAATTGTGTGTGTTGACTATTATCGCCCAGAGAATATTGCGGTAGGTATTGGAACTTATTTTCAATAGCTACCTCACCGCTCAACCTAACCTTATCATCTCTTTTCTTACCATAGTCTTCACTCTATACCTATACCTACCTATACAAATGACCCAATGAAAAAAGAACAAGTAAGGTAAGCCATTAGAATAGCACTAGAAGTTGTTAAACAAAATGTGAAACGAATAAAAACATTCTATCTACGAATGATTGGAATAGTTGATATTTTTGTCTTTATTTTTGTACTCTGAAGAATTATTTTTTTTTGCTGTCTAAGAGGAAGGACAATAATGTAGATAGATTGAATCAGGAGTGGATTTGTATTTAAATCGAAAATTGTCAATTTTTCAGAAAGATAGAACAATTTCCAATAGAGAATTCATAACTTTGACAGTTGTTGATAGGAGCCACATTGTTTAAGTCACTATGTTCAAAAACAGGTATTAATTACAAAACTTTTACTGTAGCGAAATTTCACTTGTAATACCGGGAATAATATTCCTAGGGTTGTTCATAAATTTAGGTCCTCAAATATTCGGAATATGTTCAAATGGTAGACATGTGCATTCAAGAGGACACAAGCGTCCACAGGCTTTTCTCAAAACCCACCTCTGTCTATCAACTCCTACTCTCAACTCCCCGTGGTGAACATCATGTACCTAGCACCTCAACTGGAGATTGGGTTCCAACCTCAGTGGAAAGTTGTTGGGGCTAGCAAACGTCCGGCCGAAGAATTAGCGGAAGCCCTAGACTGCTATAAAGCAGACATCACCGCCATCCAGGAAATACGATGGGAAGGGCTAGGCAAAAAGTGGATGAAAAACTGCGACATTTACTATCGTGACTGCTACCGCGAAAACCAACATCGCTTATTTAGATGCGGCTTTGTCATTGGAGCCAGACTTAGGCATGAAGTCTTGAGCTATAGGTGCATCAACGGGCGCCTCATGAATATCAACATCAAGCCTTAATTCGGCAACATTAGCCTGATATACGCGCACGCCCCCCACATCCTGGCGATTTTAATGTCAAACTAGGAAGGGAAGACATTTTTAGTGGAATAACCGGGAAAAACTGCCTGCACGACAACACTTCCGAAAACGGATTCAGGCTCATAGATTTTGCTGCGGGGCGAAACATCAAGGTAGCCAGTACGCATTTTCCACACCTCAACATGCACAAAAGAACTTGGAGTTCTCCAGATCAATCTACCGTCAACTAGATTGACCATATTGCGATCGACGCCAGAAACGCTTCCAGCATCATGGATGTACGAACTTTCCGAGGAGCTAACATCGAATCGTTGTAGCCAAGGTAGTACTTCGGATTTCCAGACCCAAGGCAAAACAGGGAGGTGCTGGAAAAAGGTACCACGTCGAACGGCTACAATCGCCAGAGATCGCCATATTCTTTTCCGAAAGAGTTACAAGTAACCTCTCTCGAAGTTCTCTGCCGCCAACACAATGTATTGCAAAGATGTAATCAGAGAAGCCGCCTCTGATGTGCTGGGTTTAAAGAAATCACCAACAAGAAACTCCTGGGTAGATAAGGAATGTCGGCTGGCAAATGCAGCCAAACAACAGGCACGCAAAGCGGCGCTGCATAAAAGCACGAGAGCTGCTCATGAGCTCTATGAGCAAAAAAAAGTAGAGGAACAGCGACAGCATGAGCAGCGTGCGTTTGAACAAGTTGAGAGGTTCAAAAGCAGGAATGAAGTTCCAAAGTTTTATGAGCAGGTGGAACGTAATTCAAAAGTACGTAAACCTTGAACCAAAGGCTACACAGACGAAAGTGGAAACATCATAGTTAAACTGCAGTCTATGCTGAGGATATGAAAGGACAACTTCTGCAGACTTTATAACGGCGACAACGAACCAAATTCCGCTATCAGTCAGGATGACCCTTTTAACATAGACGACGAAAGCCAACTTACTTAATTACTTACTTACGACTTAGACGAAGTAAAGATTGCCATATATTAGCTGAAGTCTAACAAAGCTGCTGGAGCAGATGGATTGAATGCCGACCTCTTTAAAGCAGCTGGAGATATTTTGGTTAGGAGCATGCACAAACTTATCTGTGAGATATGGTCGGAAGAAAGCATGCCCGATGAATGGAACCTCAGTGTTGTTTGCCCGATCCTGAAAAATGAGAACCCTCTAAACTGCACCAACTATAGAGGAATCATTCTACTTAACATCGCCTATAAAATGTTCTGTGCCAAAATATATAAATATCTTAAGCCCATTGTCAACAACCTGATAGGTCCTTATCAATGTGGTTTTAGACCAGGAAAGTCCACAGTCGATCAAATATTCACGTTACGGGCGATTCTCGAAAAAAACCCAAGAACATCAAATCGACACACACTATCATCGATTTCAAGGCCGCATATGACACCATCTTCAGGGACAAGCTGTATAGAGCCATGTGTAGTTTTGGCATCCCTACCAAACATGTTCGTTTGTGCAGGATGACCACGAAGAATACACGCTGCTATATAAAGGTTGGAAACAACTAAATAGAACCTTTCCATGTCAAAAAAGGATTTAGACAAGGTGATGCGCTGTCATGCGATTTTTTTAACAATAAAAAGTCTGTCCAATTACAAGCATATGCTGATGACACTGACATAATCGGAAGAACTCAGATTCATGTCAATAGAGCTTTTCTGAGTATTCAGGCAGAGGCGGCAAAAATGCGTTTAGCGGTTTATAAAGGCAAAACAAAGTACATGCTGCCATCAAGAAAGTACCTACAACACCAACGTCTCCATCAAAACGTCACCATCGACAGATGTAAATTTGAGGCAGTTAAGGACTTCGTCTACCTAGGCTGAGATCAAACGAAGAATAGCTCTTGCTAACCGCTGTTTCTTTGGGCTAAGAAAGCAATGAAGTAGACACTCATCCCTCCATCATGGTATACTGTGCAGAAGCATTAACTATGACAAAAGCGGATGAAAGCAGCTTGGATCATCCAAGAAGTTTTTTGGGTAAGGTCCTTGTTCACACACGACTGTAGCGCCAACTTAAGTATTTAATTAAGTAACTAAGTACACCCCTGAACAATAGTAAGGCTATTGTACCGACTAAACACTGTCAGATAGATAGATAGATATTTATATAAATATCTAACAAACAAAAACTCACTCACAAAAGACCATTCGGACTTGATTAAGCTTTTCGGTTACAATCTCCACACTTTTTCGAACATTAAAATTGTAAAATTTTATGACGAAAAAGAAATCGAATTTATGTAAATTTAACGTTTCAGCATTTTTATGACTTGACTATACCATATCGCCCATCAATGCCAAAAACACAATGGACTATACCAACTCTTAAGCAGGTAGTAAAAGTTAATTAAATCCAAGAGACCAAAACATAAAAGACAAAGAGGGAAAGATAATGACAGAGTGATAGAGAGAGATAGGGGAACGATTGTGAATGGTGTTAAAAGGGACGATGGATGCACTTTACTCAAAAACAATCCCAAATAAATACATCTTTTTTAAACTTAAAAAAAAACAACGAAGTCAAAAATATATATTTAACCAAGAAACATGGAAAACAATTTTTTCTGTAGCTCCTTCGTCTGAGTGACTATCCGTTGAACCTTTTGAAACTGAGACATTCACAAAAACTCTATTCGAAGTAGCACAGGACCAGCACCAGGACCACCACCAGTAGGAGCCGGTGAATTTTCATTATCATTTTGAAAGAGAATTCGAGATGCCATTAAACGAAAAACAATTTGAAGTCCAAGAGGCGATTTGGTTGAATCTGAGGGAGCTTCAGGGATATATGAAACAAAACAAAGCAAAAACACAAAATCGATATCAGTTCGGGCTGAAAATGGATGAGTATGCTATATCCTTGCTTGAAGGATGAGAAATGAATGGGACACGTTGCGTTGGTGGGAGACAAAGGAAAAGGGAAAGTTGCGTGCGGCCGGCGTATCTTAATCTATTTTAAGATATCCCAAAGATATTTCCTGGTCCATTGTTTATTGCTATAGGAGACGTGAAATAAATTGTATGTTGTGGAATCTATTTTGACAGCTACTTGATTTATCAAAGGACCAAAAACTCAAATCGGTTTTATTGCTTTATTACAATTTAGAAACCTATAAACAAAACAAAACAGAGACTTTGATTTAATTTTCTCTCCAAAAAAAGGAACACATTCACATTTTCGAACATCTTTAAAAAAATAATCTTGATTCTGTTGGAAAAAAATATCAAGATTCTTTTCGTTCCAAACTTGAATTAATTTGATAACATTCCTCAAAAAAATTCAGAAAACAAAACAAACAAGCTAAAGCCATGGTTCAGCCTATAATAAATAACACGCATCCTGTTTTTCAGTACGGAACACATCCCCTCCCCCTTCCAACATTTATAACCTGCATCAATTTAAAAGTACCGATGTGTAAAATTACTAACTCAAATTTTTCATTACAGCAACAACAACAAAAAATCTTAAACGAAAGAAAAATATGCCTACAATAAATTCATAACGCCGGGGCTGCTGATTCTGGAAGCTGTATATTCTTATAAGGCAAGGGGAGAATGAGAATATCTAAGTCTTGAAAGCAAGAAGCATATTCAAAATGATGAAAAACGGAAGGATGTAGCTACATCAAAAACGAAAGCAAAACCTCATAAACCAGAGGCAACAATAAAGTTAAAGAACATTCATCTGGCTCTCGACTTTGGCTTTCCTTGATGGCTTGCTTTGACTTAGTTTGGCTTGGATCTGCTTGAGCTTGCTGATGCCACTCTAAGAGAGAGAGTACTGCTCTGCATCAAGGAACAGGATATATCGTAGAGATTCATACATTACATGAGTTGTATATGATGGGTATGTCCGTTTTCGTTTTCTGAATTAGTAACGCGTAGATGGTTTTGAGAAAAATAAAACTGAACCAAAAAATAAAAATATTAAATGAAATTATAAGCGTATTCCATTTGCGTAGATGAAAAATGAAGAACGATATAGCAGAAATGGTATGTAGGAAATAATATGAAGAAATATTAGATTTTCTTTTTGCATTATTATTTCATTCGCTTAGCTTTTTCGTATTTTGTGGAGGAATATTCATGGGTATGAGTTTATATGAAATTAATATTCTTTATTTGAGCAACAGTTAAGGAAAGGTATATTAAATACGCTCTAATATTCTCAAATTGCATTTTTTCATCTTTTGCATCTTAGATATTTAATTTGATTAAAATTATACATGAAGGAAAATTATGTTGAGAATTTCATCAGAGGAAGATGTAGACGATATGTGGCTTTAAACGGAGGGTGCCATTTGCCACACAGCTGATAATAAAAATTAATTATGTTTACTTTTTTAATAATCTGTGTTTTATTTTAAATCAGCGTGGGTTCTTAAAATTTAACCACCCTTTATTCATAGAAAACGGCTGAGTTTACTTATACAGAAACTGAGATTTTTTAAAAGCTAAATTTTGCGAATTTCGCGTACTTTGGATGTTCACCCTTAGAAAGTTTAATATTAAAAATTAAACTACAAACAACCATTAACAACAAAGTATGTAAACTGGGCTCTGAATCAGTTGAGAACTGACTCCAGATGTCATTGAAAAATCAGCATCAACTATTAGTTACTGATTTGTAATAGTTTTATTGTAATTTTCAATATTGTATGTGTCATTTGATTTCACAAAAAAAAACTAAATTTTTCGAAATTAGTATTTGTAAATCGTAAGTGCGTTTTTTTATATATTTTTTTTTAATTTTGTTTGTATAAAAAGAAGTCACGTAAAGAAAAAAATATTAGAAGAAGTTTTAAAAATAATCTTTTGGTTTGTTTTTGAGAATATTTGAATTTTCGATTTTTCACCAAAAAATTTGTATATGTCAACGACTCAAAGGTTTGGTTGTGGTGGCATTGTCAGAAAGACAGACAGAAGGACGAAATCGGGGTCATACTTTTTTCGACTTCCTTATCATCGTAATATCATGTTTGATTAGAATATAGAGTGTACATTTTTTTATTAATGCAAAACTTGCCATATAGTGTCGCAAGTAAAAATGTTGAAAATTTTGCAATCACATTTAGAAAAACTAAAACACTTTTAGGTCGTTTGTTAAACTGGTGGAACATTTTAAGCTATTGGGACAAGTTAGTGATGTGAAAAATCAAAGCCGTGTGTTAAAAATAGACCAAGGTTTGTCAAATAATCAGAGATTTTTGTAATAAAGCATTTCGATGGTGTTTCCATGAAGCGTAAGGTCTTAGGGCTTTTAAAGTTCAGTTAATACAAGAACTTGGAGCAGCAAGTAGTACCCGTGATGTGAGTGTAAGTGAATATGGCTATGTACAATAAGTCACTAGGCCCTAGTTCTCAACGGACTGTTATTCCAACTAATTTATTTTAATACAAGAACTTAAGTCTTTTGATCCCCAGCAGAAATGGATGAAAAGGGTTTGAATTTTTATGGAAAAATCGTTTTTAGTGAAAAGCCCCATTTTCACTTTAGAAGGCTATATTTATGAGGAAAATTGTCATTTTAAGGAGTTGGAAAACCCAGAAAGATTTTAAAAAAGCCTCTCTATCCTTAAATTTCAATATTTAATTTTTAACGGTTTTTGGGAGCTTGATTTAAATTTTGTATTCGAAAATTAAGCTGGAGACTTGAATGATCTGGGACTCACAACTGATATAATGCTACGCCCTATGGCGATGCACTTCCTTTTTCTATTTTCATTGTTCGTTTTCTTTAGCATAAGAGTTTCCAGAAACGTTTTTAGGGTTTAATGGACACAATCGTCATCAACGTGTTTGAAAAAATCCTCTCATGTTTTCTTTACATGCCTATAGAGTTATTTTACAAACTAAAACAAGTACAAACAAATTAATATCATATTTCTTTAGGAAGTTTAATAAGCTTTAATTTTGTAGAAGATTATTTTTTGATACGATAAATGGTTTTTAAGATAAACCCGAAAAACCGTAAAAAAACGTATGTTTCTCTTTACTGCTGCAAGAGTACTTTTATAAACTATAAAAATCATCATAAAAAAAAGCTTTTTTTATAAAATTTAATGAACTTTAATTTTGTGGAACAAAATTTTTTGATACGACAAATAGCTAGTTAAGAAATAAACATACAAAACTGAACCAATCTCCACGTTCCTCTTAACTGCCGCTAGAGCGCACGTTGTATTCTTGGGGACTTTTTTTTGGTGAACACCAGACATCCCTTAGTAAGTGTGTCAAGTTTCAAAACTGTTTGATTCTTTTTGAGGTAAAAACCTTTTTTTATTTATTAATATGAAAGACATTAACTGTGCTACGCCTAGCCAGCTAGCGATCACAATAGGCTACTGAAATCTTGTGATTTAACACCTTTAGACTTTTTATGTTGTTACAAATAGTTTTGCAAATGATTCACAATCGATTCAAGATTTTAAAAATGGAATATATCTTTCTTTTTCCAACCAAATATTCGTTGATTGCTTTTGGGAAATATTATTTTTTTAAGTATATAAAAATGAAATCTCTTATTGGAAAGCGCAAATATAGTTTACATAAGCTACTTTACTAACAATGCAGACGTACATCAATTAAAAATAATAAAATCTCAAAAATTTTGAGGGAGTTTATACTAAAAACAACTTTTTCAATTGAAACTCTTTGTCTAGGTATAGAAACTCAAATTGAAAATTACTTTCACCATTTTAATCCAAAAACACATGGTATGGCAAAAATGGAAAAATTCTATTTTATTGTACTTTTTCACTTTCAAGAAAAAAACTACTAAATGTTTTTAGTTTTTTGTATGTGAAGAAAAAAATAACAAATTTAAATTTTCCTTTTATATTTTCGTAACATCCAGAAGGTCAGTTTAACTTTAACAATACAGAGTGGGGAAAACTCATTGAATTTTATGTTCCTACTTATTCAGTCAGCATTCAAAAGTTTTCCCTCTTTATATAACACAAACGTTATATGCATTAAAATAACTTTTTCCCAAAGACCTTCCATCTATGTATATGCATAGGTTAGGTACCTTAATGAACTTTACTGCATTACAACCGCATATTAAATTTATTTCAAGGGTAACATTTCAAATACTATTGTAAAACTGTCTCAATGATGAATAATGAATATGATGTCCGGTCATTTGCTACTCAAATAACTCCAGACAAAAAAAAAAGACAAACATAAGCTACTTTTCAAAACCACCTAAAACTTTTGTAAAATACAATTAATTAAAATTTCATTTTTACCTTTGAGGCAAACAATTTTTGAGTTTTGACTTGAGAACATTTATAATAGTAGAGTTTAAAGTTACATTTAAATTTCAAAAACCCACCTCATCACGACCTTTTACCTCATAATCTTCCTATAATAGACCCGCTCGACACTGACACCAAAAATTTAAAAAAAAATTAAATAAAACGAAAATTATAACTAAAAACACAAAAGTGCAATTCAAAAACTTAAATGACAAAGAAAAATTTATGTTGGAAGTTTTTGAAGGAAGTCAAAACTAACTTTTACCTTATAGGAAGCTACCTGTACCTGTTCCTGTTCCAGTGAGCTGAAGGCTCTATAGTTCTCTCTCTTTTGCTATGCTCTGACAAAAAGTAATCTAATAAAATGTGAACTATACTCGTCGTCGTATATAAGTATTACTAACACAAAAATGTTGGTTAGTTGGTGTTCTTGTGCTTACACTTTAAAAACAAGAAATTTAATTGAAAAACTTTAAAACGAATTTGTAGGAAAATTTTGAGAAAAGGTACGTTATGGGTATGCATTTTGTTTAAAAGTCTGTAAATACATGCATACCTAAGTGATGAACAGCAGACGACAAGAAGTAAAGATGTGTTTATTATAAATGAATAAATAAAAGTTTGTTTTTGAATTTAAAGTTTATTGAAATTCTTGTTATTTTTTTAATAGACAAATTTTAGGGTTATTTTATGTGTTTATTACTTATTTAAGAATATTTTGACCAAGAATAAGGCATTATTTTACAACATAAATTGAATTTCAGAACATTTTGGGAGACCAAAAACACTATTCCAACATTTACAAAAACTCAATCTTATAAAAAGATTATTTTTGTGGGGTTATATGAAGTAGCTTGCCTACGCAGACAAGACCTGTTGACTGTTGACACCTGTG
Source organism: Eupeodes corollae (assembly GCF_945859685.1). Classification (NCBI taxonomy): domain Eukaryota; kingdom Metazoa; phylum Arthropoda; class Insecta; order Diptera; family Syrphidae; genus Eupeodes; species Eupeodes corollae. The sequence continues at coordinate 115,168,093 of NC_079149.1, forward strand.
AAGACAATATTCGGCGAGTTTTTTCTTATGTGCGGTACTAAAGTGGCCTCATACGACAAAATGTGGTAAAAATTGGGCTTTTCGAAATATTTGAAAACTATTTATTATCATTAAAATAAAGCTAAATACTTGTCCATTAAATTATCTTGAAAAAACCACATGTTTAGAAAATAAAATTCACGACAAGCTCGCAAGAACTTGCTAGCGTAGCGAAGGAGTTTGTTTGAAAATATTTTCTGTATTTTAAAATTTAAAAAAAAAGTTTGTTTTCAAAAAAAACATTAATTTTTCAATTTTTGCAGAAAATTATTGAAATCGGTTTATAAGACAGACGAAAGGAATCAGGCTGTTGCAAATTTTCCACAGCTCGACTGACCCGACGGACTGAAAAAAATTACAATTATCTTTAAACAATATATTGGATTTTCGAACCCAATATTATCGAGGATCGAATGCGGATTAAATTCCTTTTTTAATTATTTTAAATCAAACGAAACCAAAATTGCCGATGTGAAGTGAGAGCTATAGTGACACTTTACGAGAAACGTCAGTCGGAGTGTCAAACTGGTGAAAGAATTCACCACAGGTAGCAATAAGGTATTGCCAGCACGGTAGCTCAGCCTTAAGGGGGTTTTGTTTAGGTGAATATTTGAAATAAAATTGATATCAAAATTATATCGAAATACGACAAGGTGAATTTTTCCAAGTCGTATTGATTAAAGTGGGCTTAAGAAAACCAAAAGCCGTAAAATTAGTTTCCTAACAAAATTATGAAATAAAAGAATGGTTTTATTTTCCACCTGGAATCTTAAAATTATCTTTTATTGCCTGAAAAACCTTGGCCGAAGCCGGGATTAAAAACCAGGATCTTTTATAACTATTACAAAGGTCAAATCTCGTTAAAAATGTATGAAAAAATTAAACAAAATTGGTAATACACAACCAGGAAAAAAAATCACTCCAAGAAGATTTTCGAAAAAAAATCAAACAGTAAACACTTTCCGTAGTACCGGGAAAACAGACTTTTGACGCGAAGGTCAAACAGACGACTTAAAGACAAAGAAAGGGCACAAATAAAAATAAAACAATATTCTTAAAAAAAGAAAAAGGAAACACTATACTTAGCTTCTTGACTTCCACAACAGCTATCGCAGTCCTTTCTCATCCCAATTTTTCTCTACAGCAGAACAGAATCTTCAACTCAATAAAAGAACTTTAAAAAAAACTATCGCACAAAAAAAGTAAAAAACAATTACCATTGTTTTCCAATAATAGGTTATATTTTGATATAAGAATAATTAGGATTTTAGTTAAGAAGTGAAACCCGAATTTCTCTATGGTTTAAAGGTCACCTTCAGTGCCAATGAACTGAAGGCATTGGATGCAGCCACCATTTAGTATGTTTTCCTTTTTTTCTGAGCACGTACTAAAATTCAATTGGCTGCAAAACAATTCAATGTGTCCAGTTTCATATGGGCGTAAATTCTTAGAGTTTGAAGTTATAAAACCCTTTCTTAATCATCTTCAGATTATTACTATAAATTCTAATGGGTGGCTAATGAGACCAAATTCAGCTTAAGCTCTTTACTTTAGTCACATTTTAAGTATTGAAATGCAACGCATTTTAAGAAGTCCCGCTGTCCTGCCTTACCAACTGTGCCCGTCATAAAATCAAAAAAGCAATTTAGGACAAAACATCCTAAAACCATAGAGCTTTGGCGTTAAATGATACTTCTACAAATCGTAGGTCATTTTAAAGAGCTGGCTAACTGCTCTATTTAAGTAAAGATATTTATCTGAAACCAATAAAATATTGATTCGATCTTATTAAGTCTTGACTTTTTGATGGTCAAAAGATAAGATTCATACACACGCACACACACATACAAAACACTAACTAGAAATTTCTCGAGTAAATGGATTATCCTTTCGAATTCCCTGCTCTCAAGCTTAATTTCAAGCACTTAAGATGCTAACATGCTATTAGGGTCTCATTTCGATACCCACATTGCATATCAAAAACATCCTTCCACAGAGAGAGAGATATGCTAATTCCATATAAAGTACTGCATGTTAAACATCAATTGCCAACATATACATAATATATTATATAGTTTCCTTCAACACAAAGCCATAATATCAACGAGACCGGACACACGCTAAAGGTATATACTAAAGGTTCACTCCCATCACATAGTACCTCACCTTGGAGTCTCTAGGATAATAGGTGATATGGGTACCGTACCAAGGTACCATACACGTTTCGTTTCTAATAAATCAAGGATCTAAATACTAAAAGTCTCCTGCATGATGAAAACTAGATGCATTCTAATGAAAGGCAGGTTAGGTTATGCTTCAGCTCCAGTTCTCGGTCTGATGGTTGGTAGGTCGTTTGGTGGCGATAGGTTTTATGTATAGTGCAATGTTTAGAGAAAGATATAAGACTCAGAACGTCAGGACTAGGAGTCCTATATCTTATCTACATCTGTATATGTGTAGTATTTATGTCAAGAATGTTTTTCTTTACATACGTTCTAACATAGGAATAAACAAGAGAACCTGATGATGAAGGAACCAACGAACAAACAGGACGAAAAGGATCAGAGTGTTAAGCATTTCCAGAAAATATGTGTGAAGACCTGCTAGCGTCGTAGTCGTCTTCTTCGTATATACATACGATGTTGTTATTTAAAAGTTAAATGAGTTAAGTTCAAGTTATTAATACTAATTGGCAATTGTTTAAATTTAGATTAAGATAACGCAGTCTTAGCAGCCATCAGGAGCAACACAAGCAACACCAGAAGCAGCATATAAAAGGTTCATATAACTACCCGAAGTGTTTTAAATTATTTTTCCTGATAAAATGATAAGACGAAGTATAATTCCTGAAACATTAGCTTTTATATAGAGACTCATGAGCAATTTAGATATATAAAAATATATATACAATGAACTATAATATGGCAGACTTTTGTGACCGTTTTGTTTGTGAAATAAGACTCACGCAATGTTTTCTTTTTTTACGGAATGTAAATTCGTTATGTAATCTAGTAATCTGTAAGTAGGAAATAGTCGTTAAATTTTATGGAAGTTTATAAATACCAGCAACGCGTACATTAAGTTTTATGACCTACTGGAATTATGGATAATTTTTGAAGTAGACTAATGCGTCGGGTTCGGGGCCCTTTTTGAAATACTTTAATGATGATGTAAGTATCCTTAGTAGAGCATTGATGCAATTCGGAAAGCAAGTGCTGGACACGGTTCTACAAAAAGTAATCGGTGCCATTCAGGAATAGATACATGCAACGCTACATCATTCTTTGACAATAAAATTGAAAACAATGGCATTCGACTAGGAGTCTATAATTCAACTAGCAATAATCTAATACCTTCACTGGATTAACTCTGTGCTTAAACTAAAAATGGGTTTCGAGTCTTAAAAATGTTTCGATAATAGCAAACTAATGGTTAGAGGAATTGCGAACAGAAAGCGGTATTTAAGTTCTTTGCCTTGTTTAATGACTACTATAGTAACAAATCTAAACAAGCTTGCAGCTAATATGTTGGTTTCTACAGTCTATATATCCATTTAAAATCTTGTTTATCTTATTTTTGATATCTTTTCCTTAGTGTAAGGTGATTCAGCTCAATTCAAATCGGTTGAACACTTTCAACACAAAAATGTATATCAAAATGAGGATTTTTGACGAAAAAATTTGTATATAGAATACTTGTATCTTAAGTCTTAAAAAATGACCAACTCGAATCTGTTTAAAACCTTAACATTTAAGTTTGAACTAAACGGACACAAATGGGACGAGGACAAATAAACTGACATTCAAGCGGAAGGAATCGAGGCCCCCTTTTTTCGATTTGTCTGCCATCTTAATGTTATGTTCGATTAAAATTTGGTGTTTGGTAGTTTTTACAAATGCAATACTTGAAATATGGTTTCTATATGCTGCTTTATATATTTACAAAAACATTTTTAAAATATCTTTATGTTTGTGCCACTTGACTTCTTCAAACAAACATTTCTTAAAGATCTCAAAAGCGTCGTAAAAAAAGGTTTATTGAAAGATTAATACATTTTACTGTTTTAAAATATTTTGCAAAAGAAATGTTAAGTGAAAAGTTTTTATGTTGCTTTATTCTCAAAAATATTCTATTTTAAAAACGAAATACTTTTAAATGTTGTAAAAAGGCTACAAAATAAAAATCGGTTGGAAAATGTAAAAAAGTTCGCATTTATAAAAATGATTTTTCTTTTCAGGGTTTTGAAATGCATATCTTTGACCAATCAGATTTTTGGAATACAGAATTTTGACTAACAGTATTAAAAAAAGTTTAAGGGATACTTATATTTATAAGTTCGTATGCAGGTCTTTTGATTACTACAACATTTTTAACATATGTTAAATGTATGTATACTTTGGGTAGCGCAGCAGTCCTTTCAGAACTAGGGCCTTGTGACTTACACCTCTCAACCATTGCTGTGTGCAAGTACTGTTGTAAGGGATGGAGGGGACCTACAGTTCTAAGCCGAATCCGAACGGCTAATTTGAGAAAGCACTTTTCATGACAAAAATTACTCTTGTAGAATTTGTCAATTCCTTCGCAAGAAACAGTACCTGTGAACAAAAAAAACTTAAGATGACATAGGCAGGAATCGAATCCAAGACCTCTGGCATGACAGACCAACGCACTTCATTTTGAAGAAATTATCATCACAAAAAAATAAGTTTCCCTAATAAAATAGAAAATAGAAATGTTAGATTAGTTTAAAATTGAACAAAAGCTCTAAATGTAAGGAAAACATACAATTTCATTAGAAATTGACATTCTAACAGTCCAATATGCCTCGATATGTAAACATCTTTTCAAACCATATTATAAACATGGTTATGTATTGCATTTTAAAAACTATTTATTCTCTCCTCAGTTGCCAGAAAGTAGATTGTGAATTCTGTTTTTAACTCATAACTTCATAATAAATATATCATGAAAAAATATGTTTTATATATTTTTTATTTATGTTTACTTTTGAAACAACAACAACACAATAAAAAAACGAATTTGTTCGAAAAACATTAAGTCTACACAAGAATTTGTTTGAAAAACAATAATTCTTAAAATTAAAAAAATTCTATGAAATCACGGTTACAACTAAAACCTTTTGCGGTTAACGTAAAAAAATACGAAGATAATCTCAATCGTCCTTTTTCAGTCTCTAGTAACCTAACTTATGCTTCAATTTAACTGAAACTTAATCTTGTTTTAAATCAAGTAAATCAGTGTAAGACTTTCACGATGCAAAAAGATTAACTTCTTTATAGTACCCTTTCAAAATGCAAATGGTTTTTCATTTTCATCGTTATGAATTTAAATTGAGACAAAAGGAAAAACATTTTCATCTTCAACAAGTGAAAAAAAGGTAATTTTTGTACATTCAGTCGAATAAGGATTGGTTTGAATTGTAAAATTTTTGTTTTTTATTTTTTTTTTACTACAAAAGAATTCAATAAATTTTTAAAAACGTATTTTTTTAATTAGAATATATTTTCCAGAGTTTTCTCTGTTTGTTTTAGAAGCTCCTATACTTAGTACGTCATAATTTTATTAGTAGTCCTTTTTAAGAAATGTATACCCAAAGTCATTTAACGATTCAAATTTGAGAAATATCCTCGAATACTTGAAGTATGCAAGCAAGCAACTCTGAGAACAGTCTTCTTTTAGTGTAAATTAATAAAAACAATTTAAGCATTTTTGTTTGTCCAATATTTTAAAATAAATAATGCAGAAATTTTATTTCTCGAAATTTTCATGTCTTCTTTATAGCTTTAAATTTACTCATCCAGTAGAAAATAAAACACCAACATTAAAAATTATATCCCAACGAATATTTCTTATAGACAACAACTACAGCAATATAATTTATTTATTACCACATCAGCAAAATACTGAAGAAATTTTGAATGAACAATATTTTTACTTCACAAATTTATAGCTCGGTACTTTTTTGGCACTGTTATCGATAAGACCGAAAATATAATAAATTTTTATTAAAAAGAAAGTGTTGCATAGCATATTGAAATTTATTACAGCTGTTTGTTGTTTTATGACAAATTAATGTCCTTATACAGAACTCCTTCACACCGTTCTTCAACTTAGACTCCCTTCGTCTTCTAATAAGCCTACCTAATCCTGGTTTTATTGAATTTAAATGATTTAATTTACGTTATTTATTATGTGGTTAAAAAAGGTTTAGCACTTGTTTTTAGAGTAAGAAGTACTTGATGTATTCTTTAAAAAGGCGATATTTCAAATCTTGACCTATATTTCATATTTCCTGAGACATAAAACTGTGTTATTGATGTAGCTACATTTATGTATGTATTTTCTTGTTAAATCATCAAATTTGTTCACCCAGGATTTTAATCAGTAGCACAAAGAAAAATAAAAGGATTTAAGTACCGAAATAGTCCAAAGGAAGGAAACGTACACTTTGGTGCTATTGAGTTCTTTGGAAACAATTTGTCACCAGTTAAAGAATATCCGGATCAGAACTGTCGTTTTTGTGTGTCAAAAAGATACTCTCGTTAAATGAATTCAAGAGGTCGTCTTACATTACATATAACTTGAGTTGTTGTCCTTAAGGAAATGAATGAATATATCCTTTGAGTACAAATAGTAGACATACAAGCTAACATAATCATTGAAAGGAAAAGCTTATTACTGATTTGTTGTTTTAGGTGAAATGGGAAGTACGTGAAATTACAACTTATATTGATTAATACATTATATGAAGTAAATTCATTTAGCTGTCAATATGAGAAGAGATGAACTGGATGGCATGTATTTTGTACATTAAAAGTGATATGCCCAAGAGATATAGAACGTGCCAACTCGAATGTCTTAAAGTGCAGAATTTGACCCACTTCTTTCTGATGTGGACTAGAAAGGTTTGTAACTTAAGTAAAAGTGCTTTAATCTTCATTAGGGTTCAATGTCCTTAAATGAAAATGTCGAGTTATCATAACAAAAGAGATTTCGACATAATTTCAAAATATAAGGGCTGTCCCAAAAATACTTGGAATGTGTTTTGTGTGTTTGAAGAAAAGTTTACTTTTGACAGAATTAAAGTTAATCTTAAATAAGAAATGGATAGGTTCAGACGAAATGGGAGGATTGAAGATAATTTGCAAGTTTATAATCACTTAATGGTCAGTTGTCAAAATAATAACCTACAATTGTTAAATTTTCCCCTTGTAAAATTAAAGGGACGGACGTTTTTTAATAACAAATTTTTAACAAAATTAACTAAATAGTGCATGATATGAATTCATTTCCAATTTCAAATGTTCCCATTTTGTATTCAAAAGAAAGTAGAACTTCCTTGGTTTCTCTTTTCTTACTTACCAAAGTTTTTTCCAAAATTCTTGTAACGATTTTGTTCTGTAATTAGGAATAACCCGTCAAGTTTTAGAAAAAATATGAAAATATTGTTGGAAACGGGTATTTATTAAAATGTACGCACCAAAAAGTAATTTAAATGACTTGGTTTTCAAAACCATACAAAAATTTAATTCAAGGTTTCAAAAAACTTTAATCAGAGTGAAATGAAAAATCATAACTAATGAGAGTTTCGAGTTAGTAAAATACTAAAATGATTGAAGCTGCATTTTGAAAACATTTTGTACTTGATGAATATTTTTAAGAGACATTTTTGAAAACATGATGCGATATAAAATAATGAGAAAAGATTCGAATTCGGGAAAACTTAAACCTTTCAAAATTTGTTGTTCGCAGTGTAGTGCATGCATTTCACATTCACCCGTATTTTGGAATTTTGACGAAACTTAGAATCTGCCGAAAACATCGCCAGATTTTGGAGAAATTAACTTGGCTTCAATCGCAAGATCCCGATCTTTCCCAGTCCTGAACTTTTCAAATTTTGCGTCGTGGTTTAGGCTTATATAACAGACGAACAAAATTTAACTGTCATTTCTGAAAACGTCAGTAAACAAAATTGTTAATCTCGAAGAGAGCGTTTAATGCATCCTGAAGAAGTCACAAGAGGTACATATTTCTTCAAGATAAGCCTGGACATCACCATCTAACCTATAACAGTAGGCTCTATACTATACTATATACTATTTCGTCTGAATTTTATGACCACTATCAGTATGATCTGTTTCAAGTTTATTCACTTTCAGCTTGTGAAGAAGCGTCCATGGAATTTCCCCCTTCTTAGTCGTTTCAATAAAGCAAAATATTCATATTTGAATACTGGCAGGGACATGGCTTTGTTTTGCGTTTTTTCTTCTGAGTGCTAAAACACCTGCTCGAATCAGATGGTGTAGCTCGTGGTTTGTTTCTTCCATTTATGCTAACGGTTAATCTTCGAGTTATTGTCAAATAAAAAATATTAAAATAGTCTGTAACAAATGTATTGTCTAATTCGAATTACAAAATATGACCTGTTCAGAAAATAAAATAAAAGTAAATTTTGAAAAATTGCTTCTCTTTTTATTTGAAAATAGTGTACTTCTGCGATCAACCTAAAGTGCCAAATGGTACACCTCAATCTTTTTGTGAAAACCCCTTTGCAAAATTCTCAAATTGCACTAGCTGTTAATTTTACTTCTCCCCTAATTCGTCTTCGATTTGTAAACAAAAACAAAACCTCATTGAAAACCCGCAACCTAAACAAAACAACCCTCTATAGTGTGTCTGTGTTCATTGTTTGTAAACAACAAATTTCTACAGTTGCTATAAGCTTTGTAGCTAGACATGTGCGGTGGCGTAACCTACCAACCATTGCCATAACTGCATAACAACCAATTTCCAAAACATAACCAATTTGCATCACAGGAAAATGTTCAGTTTTTGAAACATTCTCGCTGCAATAAAACGCAAGTCCCCAAAACAAAGGAACACAACAACGTCGTATACCAACGAACCAAAATATATCTTGAGATTTCATCAGCTCAGCAGCAGGCTTCAGAGTGATGTCCAATAAAACGAAATTTATTATCAACACTTCGGGTAAGTAGCTTCCATAAACGGAAACATTTGAACTTCTGAAGAACCAGATAAGATAATCTTCGCCTCGGATATCCTTTCCTCCATCCTATGTAACGTTATGTACATCGTCCTGAAATTCCTCCGTATCCCACCTACTCGTATACCTATGTACATACTTCTTTGCTATACCTCTCTGATATAAACCAGTTGATTACTTTGATGCAATATCCGGTCATGAGGACCACCAGCCCATTGTTGAATTCCTGGAAACCGATGAAATCACAGTGCTTGCCGCAACCACCACCGATGGCAAACTCAAGTTTCACCACCAAATTCCAAACGATGATGTCTGTTTGTTGTTCTATAAGATCCCCAAAGTTGGTTCCCCATCATCCTTGTCGTCGTCGTCGTCGACATTATTATCTTCGTCGTCGTCGGGAGGAGGAGGTAGAATTGGAGGTGGAGCTGGATCTGGTGCTGGGGCAGCACTAAATAGAACTCCCGAATTGATGGATAACCAAAGCTTGGGAATGCTCACCCTTGAGGGTGGCATGGTAAAATCGATTTACAATTCAATGTCCAGAGTATTTTCGCCGCATGCCGTTGTTAAGGTAGGTATTTTGGGGTTGTCAGTGCTAATTTTGACAACATTTTGAGATTTTACAGAAGGCTGAGTATAGTCCGGAGTTGAGTGGCCTACTTGAGAGTTTGCATGTTTCGTTGGGTTCTACCTTGGGATTACCACAATCAGGTATGTGGTTTGGGAACCTTAATTCCTATCGTGTTATCTGTTTAATGAAAATTGATTGGATATCTATTGTTTCACAGGTATAGCCTCAATAACTGATGAGATTAAATATTGGAAGCAGAAATTGGACAGCTCTAAGTCGAGAGTCGATAGAGAAATGTCACAGGTTTTTATTGCAGCACTTGATAATATTGACAAACAAATAAGGTGTAAAGTTCTTCATTTATAAATAATACATAACAACTAAGAAAAGTTTTGCCTGCTTCGACACCATATAGGAAAATCGACCCTGGAGCAATGGGAACTGTTGAAGAATTTCTAGATGCAGCCCATAACAGTATTGATGAGCTTTGGCGGTTACCCTATCGATTTCCTCAAGTTCGAATGGCTGACTTATTGGATATTTTAGGTAAGATTTATTATTTTTATAACTTTTTTTTATATACCGTCTTTCTTTTAAGGAAACTTAATTCTCGAGATATGCACTGAAAACCTATCAACTGAAGACATTTGGAACTTAAGCTCTTATCATGTAACTAACTCGATGAGTCAGTGTCATGATATTGTTGATTCGTGGATTCAACTTTGTGACTCTTTGACGCGACTCTTTTGGCCAAACTACGTTCAACATGTCTGGACTGGGGAGCCCCATATTCCGAAACGTGGACAACTGTTTAAGGAACGTCTTGCTGAGATTAAAAGCATTAAGAATCTCTTCAAGCAGATAGTAATTCTGTTAGATGACGATGATATAATTAATTTATTCACAGGAAATTCAATATTCAAAGGTTGGTAAGACTTATATAATGGCTGTCAGATTTTTTTGACAGTTGTAAATTCTTACAGAAATCAACGTTTTTGACACAACCGAAAAGGGTAGAACCAATTGGAATAAGGCTTTGAATCAATTCGAACAAATTCTTCAGCCTATCGATGAGAAAATTGCATTCGCCTTAAAAGCACAACTTCATAATTATCTTAGCAATGCAAGACAAATAATATTCATATTTTCAAAATATGAAACACTCATTCAGAGGCCAGCAGTTTTGGAATTGCTCACAATTGAACGGGAACAATTTGTGCAGTCGTTGCAGATTCTTTTGCAGGATTTAAGAAAAGCAATGAATGACACTAATATGGAACCCGATACTGGGCATATGTCGGTTATTTGTAACGAATGCCGATGGCTTAAAGTTGTGCAGTATCAGGTAAAAATCATAATATGAGGTTTTCCATTGGTTAATTGAATTGATTTTTTGGGCAATGACATTTCTTGCAACTGGCCTTGAATCATAAAAATCAATTCTTTTATCAATCTGTTTTAAATGGAAACCAAAAAAGCGAAAATCGTCAAGCAGTCAAAAACAAATGGATTTATTTTCCCAACAAAACACTTTTTATTTAATAATTTTGTCTATTCATATAAAGATCACTGAAATAGAAAGAGTAAGTCATCTTATAAGTGGAAGAGAGGGATATGATCAGATAAATAAAGTCGTTCAAGAAATCAAAGAAGAAACGGAGTCACTTTTACGAACTAATTTTGAGATTTGGTGTGGGCAGTGTATGACAGCTGTTAAAAGTGGTGAATTAAGGTAAGGTAAATAGTTGAGCTGTCAAATAAAAAGTTCTGTTTAACATCTTCTTAAAATTGTGAATTTCTACTAATTTATGCTAAATAATTTGTTTGTATGGAAATTTGTAATTTTAGACTCCGAGATGATCAACCAGTGGTAAAATTTGAAAAAGAAGGCCGTCAATTGATGCGTGTAACCTTCAATCCCAAGCTTGTAACGTTTTGTCAGGATGTTAGGGAATTTGAAAATCTCGGCTATACCGTTCCCATTGAACTTAAATCTTCAGCAACACATGCTGCTAAGTTCATGTGTTATGCGCGTCGTCTCCAACAAATAGCAACATTTCATAACACTATTGGTGATCGAATGATACCATGTCAACGTCCAATTATGTTAAAAAATGCCATGGAACTTTCTAGATTAGTTCAAGCAGAACCTGCAGCGTGGAACGATGAAGAATCTGTTCAAAGCTATGTGTCAGTTCTACAAACAGCTGTTTCAAAGCTATCGGCTGATAATAATCTTCTAGTTGGTTATCATGAGCAAGCTAAGAGAACGGTAAGAATCAGACTGTTCACATCTTTCTTCTCACGAAATGTGGTATTTTTCTAGATCGTGAAGCTTATGAACACAGACCTTTTTACCCAAGGTCAGGTGTGGAAAGATGAGATGCGTCACTTGCGGGAATTAGTTGCCAGTTTGGAACGTCAAAACTACACAAATTTGGATGCATTCAAGTTACATTGGGACCATCAGCTGTACAAGGTTCTAGAGTACCAATACCTTGTTGGTATAACTGACATGAATAATAAACTACCAGACATTCATATCGACATAATGTTTCGGTAAAGGTTTTTAGAAGTTCGTTGAAACAATGTTACTAAAATTAATACATCTTTACAGCCAACGACAACTTGTCTTTCGGCCAACCGAAGAAGAGATTCGAGAAAAGTATTTCACTCAACTTCGTCGATTTCTCGAACGTCCATGTGGATTTCGTGGGCTTTCTGAGAAATCTACCGATCTCTTTAAGAATATGGTTGAAATTAATAGAAATCAATTTGGACCCCTTTTCAAGAATGCTGAAGATCTCTTTGCAAAGCTAGCGAAATTCAAGATGATATGGAAACCTTGGATTGCTCTTGGTTGCGTTGATATCGAAGAGCTATGCAGTATTCATTTGAATAGCTGGGATGATTGGGATAGAAATTTCAAGGCATGTAAGCATTTTAGTCAAAAAGTTGCTAAACTTCAAAAGTAAGTGAAACCCATAGTTCTTGTGTGTGTTTGAGTTTTCAATGCCTTTCTTCCTCAGTTCCGAGGAACAGATTGATTGTTTCGTGATAAATATTTTGCCACTCCGTTCTGACATCGAATTCATAAGTCGGCGGTATTGGGAGGTTTTATCCAACAGCTTAAGAACATCAATTTTAAACGATGTTAATATGATTCAAGAATTCCTCCAAGGTTCTATGCAGTTTCTACAAAATGTTCCTATGGATGAAGCAACGATCACAGAATCGGGCATGAAATATGAGAAGATGACTTCGGAGCTGCCAAAAGTAAGAAGACAAATTTCAATATTTTTTGTAGTTCTTGCATTTTCTAATTTTTTTTAAAGATTAACACAACAATAGAAGTGGTAAAAGGCAAAGACACCTGCCTCGCAGGTTGGTGCAAGGAACGTGTCTCTGCCTTAGCGAGTATTCTTCAGCAGTGGGAGAAATTGCAACCTCTCATTGAAAACCACGCTGTAATCCTTCAAAGACAGGTAGACATCATAAAGGATCAGGCTAACTCCCAAATCCAAAATCTGCACAGTGAAGCTGAGAAGTTTATTCTTCGTTGGGAATCTACAGTTGCTGAGCTAGAAGCAAATAAAGAAGCAAATTTGGATCTTTTCAAAGAACGCTATGACTACTGGAGTAGCATTAAAGATAAAAAGAATCAACTTATTGCTGAATGTTCTAAATTTAATATGGAATTTCCTGAAGAAATTCTTCAACCATTTGAGAAGATCGATGAAAAAGTTCAAGCACAATCGAATCAGTGGAAGGTTTTTGATGATTTCTCTACAGAACTTGATACACTCAAAGAAGAGGAATGGGCAATTTATCGAAGAAGACCATATGCTTTGACAGAATTCCTAACCAAATGGGAAAGTTCAATCCATTCTTCGATTGATTTGCCATCAACGAGAATTCGACAAATGGTAGAACGTCTTCAAACAGTTGTGCCAGTTCTACAAATTCTTCAATCAGATGCCTTGAGTGAGAGACATTGGGCTAAAATTTGTATGCTCCTCAACAAGGAACCAAAACCAATGCAGAATATAATTTTGAAAGACGTTCTCGAGAATACTAATGCCTTGGTGGCTTCTTCAAATGAAATCGGGGTAAGTTTTGCTAGAAAAAAAAATATGGAAAGAAGCAATTTTAACATATTTTTTTTTCAAAGAACATAGCTAAACAAGCATCAGCAGAACAAGTAGTTCGTCAAGCTTTAAATGAACTTGATCAATGGGCTGTAACGGCTACACTCAAATTAACAACACACAATGATTCTTCAGGGAATAGTGTTTCATTAATAAAGGATTATCAAGAGATTTTAAACAAAATCGGAGACAATCAGTCTTTGCTTCAATCAGCTAAAAATTCAAGTGCTTTTGATGCGTTCTCAGATCAAGCTGAATTGTGGGAAAGTCGACTTAATTCTTTGGACAATTTGCTGACGGGATTAAATAAATCTCAAAGGAGGTAAGCTTGGATCGATTTTCATTTTTAAAGATTGGAAAAATGTGTCTTCTTATAAACTTTCCAGGACTGAAACTTCTTGCATTCTCTTATATTAAAACTTCTTTATTTTTCAAACAAAAATGTCGTTTTTAACCTCTCAGTGTCAATTTTGAGATTTGTATGGAATTTTCCATTGGTACCTTTTAATCTAAAAAAAAAAACATGAAAAGATTAAAAAGTGTACAAAATTCCATTATAATCGAGGGTAAATAAATAATTGAAAGAAAAATAAGAATTTTGACAGATTAGTATCAAAAGAAAATTGATTTATTTTACCAATGGAACCTCAATCAATGACTATCCGCAGACTTTTTTTAAAATTCGTATTGTTGTATTAATCTATGTCAAATGTTTCTTTTAGATGGGTCTATCTTGAACCAGTTTTCGGTGCCGGGACACTAAAAAACGAAGAAGCTCTCTTCAAACGTATCGACAAAGACTTTCGTTATGTAATGCGTGAAATTCAATCCGATTCCAGGGTTATCTCGATCATAAAAATCAATAATATCACAACTATTGTGAATTCTTTAGAGAATCAATTGTCTCGATGTCAGAACAATCTAACGTCCTATATCATGGTAAGTCTGCCCTAAAAAATAGAAATTTTATTTTATTTCCTTTACTTTCTTTTTTCTATAATTTATATAACAAAACTATTGAAAGTGCGTTATCCTTTATCCGCACATAAAAAAATGCTCTTTTTTTGTTTTATTATTGTTTTGCAGGACAAAAGAAATTCCTTTCCAAGATTTTATTTTCTTGGCGACGATGACTTATTGGAAATTCTTGGCCAAGCATCAAAAGAGGAAATCATTCAAAAGCATATCAGGAAGCTTTTTCCCGGATGCCATAGTCTAAATGTAGCCACAATGAACGATGTGAATACCATTAAAGCTGTGCACAGCGCTGAGGGGGATATTTTGACTTTGGGACAATCGGTGCAGATGAAAGGTCCTATCGAGGTAAAATTTCAACTAAAAACAAAAATGGTGAATTTCATTTTTCTCAAATGAGTTTTAGGGCGACTAAATTCTAAAAGTAGATTTCATCATTTTTTATTATAAGCAGACGAGTTAATAACAGCGCGTTACTGACAGAATATTATTGATAGTGAGTTCTTGACAGCGGTTTACTAACCCTTCAAAAAATGTTGAAATACTTGTTCCTCTTGTTAATTTTAATTTTAAAAACGAGTTAAAGTTCATCTCGTTAAAAATATTCAAAAGGAGTTAAATAGTTTTCATTCAGATTGTCAGATTTTACAATATTCTCATATGTAAAAGTTCAAATATATTCTTAAATGTCACACACCGAACGTTGTAATCTTCCAAATTTGATTGATAATATTGCCACAAACATCATTGTCAGATTATGCTCGAAATTGACATATGTCATTGTTTGAAACAACTGACAATTTCGTCAATGTCATATAAAATAAATCTTTTTTTCAGACGCAATAGAATGGTTAGACTTTGGAACAAAATCTACCAACCATAGGGATAGACAATTTTTGTTTTGTCAAATTATTGTCAATTTCTGCTAAACTATTCTGTCAATGTCAATATTGTGAGTTTACAATCGTCTTTACTTAGCTCTACACAGTCTCAAATTATTTACCTTTGTCACACCTAGTTCAGTAGTGAGTAAAGGAACCAATCATTTGACTGTTCGTGGACGCATGTTGTATTCTACTTGCTCATGAAGCCTTTGGGCAATCGATATTAGCGCGTGACTAATAACTCAATGAAAAATTTTCGAGTATACTTGCAAATGTCAAATATTTGTTCCTATTGTAACAAACCTGAGTACTGTCAAAAACAGTCATTTATTTTTACATTTAAAAATATTATAAGCAAATTTGAATAGAGAAATTCACCTTAACAATATCCTCATTGAAAGATATAATATTTCACAAAAGATACTTTCTCCTTTACTTTCCTTAACATCTACCTACCTTAACCTTTCTTTGCTTATATTCTCTTTCATATCTATAGAACTGGCTGAATTTGCTTGTGACATCAATTCAGGACACTCTCAAGGAGCAAATAGTTCAGTGTTATGCAAAAGTGAATACTTTCAACGACCAAATTATCGCAACGTATCCCGTTCAGGTGTTGAGCATTGCCAAAGCGGTTAACTTTACAGCTCAAGCGGAAAGAGCGATTGGCTCGATGTCTTTGCAAAAGTTACTCCAATCGTTGAATGAGGAAATTGCCAAATTTGCAAAGATGAAAAATCTAAGTCGCACTGATTCTAATTCTGATTCACTGATGCGAACGAAGCTAAGAGCTCTATTGTTCGATTTGGTGCATTATGTAACAATTGTTGAAGAATTATTACACAACAATGTTACCAATGTGACAGATTGGCATTGGTTGCAACAGATGAAGTTTTATTTGGATTCGAAGACGGGCATTGTAATGATTAAGATGGTTTATGCTGAATTTGAATATTCGTATGAGTTTTTGGGAAATCCAAATCAATTGGTTAGTACGAGTTTGACACATAAGTGTTATTTGATATTGACTCAGGCTATGCATATGGGACTTGGTGGTAATCCCTTTGGACCGGCTGGAACGGGGAAGACTGAGTGTGTTAAAGCGTTGGGTGCTAAGATGGGACGATTAGTGTTAGTCTTCAATTGTGATGAGGTAAGAAAAAAAAATGACAGATAATTGTTTGACAGATTGTATTATCTGTCACATTTTATCGGAATTTCTAAATTTTAAATTATATTGAAAATATGTTCAACAAAATTTGAATAGACAGCAAAATGCTTATAAAAATGATGTCCCAATGTTAATGTTTGACTTCAATTTTCAAGAAATAAAGGCAATATGACAGTTGAAAGTTTAAAATTAATGTACTTGGAGCCTTATGCAAAGAAACATGTCCAATTTATATCAAATTTATCATCCTTGGTAAATTAATAGTTGAACTCCTACAATAGTCTTTTTTACTAAAGAGGTTCAATTTTGAATAGCTTTCAATTTTAAAGCTGTCATCTTTTGACATTAGGCAAGTCGAAATACGTCATTGCTGATTTTTTTGGCCGTGAGGGAAAGATTTTGATGTGGATGACGTTTATTTTCAATGTGATTTCACTAAACCTCAACTGACAGCAAATGTCAAGCTCTTTGTGGTTGCCAGCACTTCTAGTCATATAATGTTCCAAAATTGATAGGGAAGAGTCAATAATTATGTAAATTCATATGTACACCTTCTTTTCCAGAACATCGATTCCGAAGCAATGGGCCTTATTCTTACTGGCTTGGCTCGTTGTGGAGCTTGGGGCTGTTTTGATGAGTTCAATCGACTTCAAGAAGCCACCCTTTCTGCAATTTCCATGTTAATTCAACCCATTCAAATAGCCTTGAAGGAAAAATCCGAACAAGTTCAAATTGCAGAAAAAACAGTAAGTCCATCATAAACTTGACCTTTAAGCTACTAGAATGTCCATCAAACTAATGAATTTCAAATTACCAAAATACTTCAAGGTAAATATCAATCACCATTGTGGAATATTTGTCACTCTCAATCCCGCTGGGGAGGAGTACGGTGGTCGTCAAAAGCTTCCCGGTAACATACAAGCCCTATTCAGACCTATTGTAATGCAACAACCCGAACCCAAAGAGATTTCACGCGTCATGCTATTTGTTGAGGGATTTAAAACAGCACACGAAATCGGCGATCGAATAGTGGAACTTTTTGACTTGTGCAAGAAGATGCTATCGACACAACGTCACTACGATTGGGGCCTTCGTGAACTTAAAACTATCCTTCTTGCTTGCGGTAGTGAGCTCTCTAAAAACAACACACCATCATCCACACCCAACGACGCCGCCGCCGCCGTCAGTGATGGAAGCAACAACGAAATGGAAATTGTCGTACAATGCTTACGAGCCAACACCATGTCAAAGCTTACTCAACCCGACACCAAACTATTCGATATGTTATTGCAAAATGTATTTCCCGAAATTGAAATCAGCACTCAGCGGGGCTCAACGCTAATGCAATGCATTGCCGAGTCCTTTGCCACTCTCGGTATGTGTCCCAATGACAGGCAAATTGAAAAGGCTCTTCAGCTCCACGAACAGCTTGTCAAACGAATGGGTGTTGTCGTGGTTGGCCCGCCCGGCTCGGGAAAGACGTCCATCATCAATGTGTTGCGACAGGCTTTAGTTGCAAATGGACGAACAATCCGGACACATACTATTAGTCCAAAATCTATGAGTCGAGTGCAGTTATTGGGCAAACTTGATGCTGACACAAGACAATGGACCGATGGTGTTCTCACCACAACGGCTGTGGCTGTAAATTCGGAGCCATCAGCCAACATACAGTCGTGGATAATATGCGATGGCAGTATTGATCCAGAGTGGATTGAGGCATTGAATTCAGTGTTGGATGACAACAAGTAAGTTTTTAGCTATTGTGGCGTTCCAATGATGAAAGGGTGTAATACAGGAGGGTGTATATTTACGTGTGCTAAATTCATAGACAACGAGATTGTGTTGCCAAAAGACATCTTTTGGAACAAAACAGTTTTGCAAAAAAAAAACTCTTTCACTTGAAAATGAGTTCTACCGAAATATTTTTAAAAAAGCAGAAAAAAAGGTAAACACGTTAAGCTTATGCAAGCTAAGTTAGGTAACATGTTAACTGCAGCAGTCTACGGATAATGGCTTTTACAAAGACTGATTTAATATTAAACAGGACCGACTATTTCCGTGTTAGGTCAATTTCAATTCACTTACATGGTCTTGTCAAATTTGTATACCGAATTCTCTGATGGCTTACCCTAAATATCCTTTTGTAGATAGCTATAAAGTTCGTAAATATAATCTGTTTATGTTCTTACGAGTATCTATTCATAGAAAAGTTCTACTGATGATAGAAAGTCTATGCCCTGATTACATCTTTAACCGACAGACTATCAGAACTTAGTAAATTCTATTGGTTATTCAAGGAGTTTTAATGTAGATTAGATTAATGGTAGAACCACTCTGTCGAAAAATTTCTACTGAATTTCAATACATTAGGTTCTGGTTATTTTACGTACCAAGAAAATACATGATCTCAGAGAAATTAACAGTTTTCTTTTACTCCCTGAGATTCTTAAAATACTATTTGTTTAAATTTACATTAGCAATTAACCTAAATTATTTTCAAGATTATTAGTAGTTTAGTAAAACTCGAGAACAATTTCCCTATACTTTGACTTGTAATTTGTACTTTTCAGTTCCTTTTAAGTTTCATTTAGTAATTGAATTCTATTTCAACCCTTCTCGATATTTAAATTTTAAAATTTAATTTTAAAAAAGATTTTTTTTTTCAGAATCGTCTACTTCAGCGTACTATTGTCATATATGAAAGCTTTATGTGACTATACCAGTTTTTGATTTTAACCGTCAGACTAAACTTTCGTGGGTGGTACAGGCCTTAAGGAAACTTTTATAAATTAAAGATATACGAAGGAAATAGAAAGTATAGGTTTTTCAAATATAAGGTTTTATTCTTATGTTTTATTAAAGCGTTTATCGTTCCATCTTTTGTAATATCAAAAGATGATAGCTTCAAAAAGGAAGATCAATTAGTCAAGAAAAAATTCCCTAACTATTAAGCCTAGTACATACTTGTGAACCATCTCGTGAACCCATACAAATTTCAGTTTTTGGTTCACCCGTGAACTTGCTCGTGAAGCTGAGTGGAGAACAAAGTGGAGAGTTTTCGTTCACGGGCAATTCACGTGCAAAATGTACGGGAACTGTTGGTGAAGCTTTGACATTTGGTTTGTTCATGTTCACAACGTGTACTCACAAGTGTGTACCAGTGAGCAATGTCAAAAGTTCACTTTCTCCACTGGCGAACGTTCACTTCACGAGGAAGTATGTACTAGGCTTTAAGTCAAATTTATTTAACGTCAAAATCACAGCTTATTTTGTTTTTTGCAATTAACTGTAACCTGAACTTTATTTCTCTGTAATTTATTTATTTGTTGTACAATTCAATTTAATGTTTTGTGATAAAGGATTCTTTATGAAATTGAAAAAGAAGTAAGTCATATTTCTTTACAATGCAAAATATAACTCATAATGGACTTGGAAGCTTGCCAGAGAAGTTTTTTGTAGGCAATAAAGTTGTTGGTACATTTTGCACGATGAACTAAAGCTATATACATAGGTTAGTCAAGTAAAGTTTCAACTTTAAAATTATTGACATCTGGAAAAGCAACTTCCTGCATTGGTCAAAATTAACGTTCAAAGAACTAAGCTCACTGGAAATTAAATTATTTATTTTGGGCAGGTTCAGGCAACCCAAGGGACTTCACTGCATTCTTTGAACGTACATTTTGACAAAGGCAACTAGTTAGTTGGTAAACTGCTATAAACTTCAAATTCGTAACTTTACTTCACCACCGTGCAAAAACTACTAAAAACGTATTTGTCAACAAAAAAGCTTTTTAGGGAAGCTAAAAGATCTCGACTTGTATTTTGTATTTTTAATAAATATTTCTTATTCATTTACTAATTTTCACAAAGATCCCTTTTACATAAATTATAAAATGAAATTGTACAAAAAAAATAAATCACAGAGTACAAAATAAAAAAAAAACTAAGCTTATAATTAATTGAACAATAATAATTAGCTGTCATTTTGACATACGTGGAATTAACTTGATAGTTAGGGAGATTTTTCTTGACTAAATTTCTAGTCAACTTTCCATTAAAGTTGCCTTAATTGGAAGTAATTTTTTTGACAGCAGGCCAATCAGATACTAAAAACTTGCCTTACTTTCAAGTCTCTAATGTCGTCTGAACCTGCTTAATGCCTACAGCTTTAAAAAGGATTTAAAAGGTCAAAAGAAATTGTACTGTTATTCAAAAAATTCAAGTACTAGTACAAGTTTGTTTGGAACATGTTCTTTACCATCAAGTTCACAAATGAGACTTATTGCTCAATCTCCATTAACTGGCACTGTTTGTTATGCGAGATGAGTTCAGATTTATATTTAGTTAACAAATGTCAAAAAGTAGGTGCGTGTCCATTTGAGAGTCCTTTTGCTAGTTAACTCTCGAGAGAGCCAAATTTTAGAAATGTTGCTATCGCAAGCTCTCTGCTAGAACATTGAGGGTTTTCTTTCTAGTGGCACAGTTCTGTATTTAGCGGTCCAGAGGCCTCGCCCCAAATTATTTTCAAAAAAAGTAAACCATTTTTTTTACTCGAGTTTTTCAATGAATAATTTATTGTGAAACCAAGTAGATTCTTTTAGTATTGAACAAACATATAAATAAATATAAACGGAAAAAAGAATTATCTGAAATTAAATTTTAGGGTTAACAAACGGAACCTTACAAACTTTTTTCGCCGAAAAATCGTTGATTACTCGGAGTAAATCGCTTTCAATGCTCAAGAGTAAAAGCTGAAGGAAAGGATGAAGGCGGATACTTTGTATTTTTCCTTTGGTGACAGATTTGCGTCTTGTGCTTTCCCGTAATCGAGCGGAAACCTCACATTTCTCGTTCTAGTGCGGGTGCGTGATTGTATATATTCATCAGTATGGAATATTTTTTGGCTGCTTCCTCGCATTTATCAAAATCATTTCGATTGGATTACATGAATGATTTCAATTGAGGCCCTGGGGCTCCCGCCCGATTGCCCTCCTCTCAATCCGGCCCTGTGAGGGTAATCTCGTAATCGTGCCCACTTGATAGATTTCTTCTGCTTTTTCAAGAGAGCTTCAAATTGAAGATCCACAACATTTTCAAAATTGTTGCCAGCTAGTGAAATCAAATGTTTGATACAAAACGTTGCACATACATAATTAAAAAAAAAAAAAGATACTCAAATAAGGGAAGCTATTCGCGAGCGTATACTGGTAACACTTAGATTTTAAGCATCCGGTAATCGCAAATCATTTTCGAAGGAAAAACTAAAAGTAAATTGTATGGTGAACATGTGTTCACTTGCAAATGACTTTCAAAAAGATCGAATGTCGAGA
The DNA here is from genome assembly GCF_945859685.1 of Eupeodes corollae. Taxonomy (NCBI): domain Eukaryota; kingdom Metazoa; phylum Arthropoda; class Insecta; order Diptera; family Syrphidae; genus Eupeodes; species Eupeodes corollae. The sequence goes on from NC_079149.1 coordinate 115,190,245, forward strand.
GCTATTAGTCAACTCTCCCGGAGCTACGCTCCAGACTATATCCACTTGCGAGATCGCTCTCGAGAGCAGCTTGAGAGGGACTCGCAGCACGTTTACTCTCAAATGGACACCCACCTTTAAGCTTACTCGGTTTTAGAAAAGTTTTTAGTTGCATGTCTCTAGAAATGTTTTCTGTCTCGTTTTTGAGACTTCTTTAAAGATATGTGTCCTTTGTCCTCATCATCATTTCTAATTTTCTATCTAATTAAATTTGATGCTATTTTACAGTAGGGTTTGCTTCATGTCAAAGGAAATGAACGCCAATATTCACAAGTATACAATGAAAAGTTATGGTGTTTTTCTTTTCAATTTAATGTGTCAATTTTCTTTTCAATTTAATATGTCAATTCATTCTGCACTACCTAAGACTTGATGACTTGAATCTTTGTTTTACTTGCCTTTCTTCTTTTCTGGCTCTGAGCTTTGACTATTACCTGCTGACACTTTATCGTTATTTAATAAGGAATTTTTAATAATTTGGTAATTTTGTTCACTTTTTGACATATTCAATAGAATTTTCTGACTCTTTTACTTTTTCTTTTACTCAATTCCCCGTCTAGTAGAAAATTGTCAATATAAATTTGAAAATGTCATCAAAATATGAAGGTTTTGTGCTACACAAGTATCAATTATCTTTTAGTAAATGGTGTGACGGTCGTTTATGTGTCCTACTGATCGACTTTCGTTACAATTTTCCATGTCACAAAGAGTGCTTTGAAGCTTCTTGTTTGCGAATATGTGTTGGTTTGGATTAAGGGACCAAAGAAGTTAAGCTTATGGACTTTACAGTATTAAGAAAGGTTATGTATATTTTAACTTTTTTTTGATGAAGAATACTTTTTTTTTCATAAACTTGGTATATGTATACTTAAGAGCTTGGGCTTGGGCAATGCTACTTTATAGAACTGTAAATAAATAGTTTCCTTACCTGAGATCTTAATTTGAACACATAGGTACATATTTGATATTTCCAAAAATGCTATAAGCAGCTTGGGATTTGTCCGATGTTGCAAGAAATTTGTCACCTCTTCTAATTTGCCTGCAGTTGCAACCTACGATGCCTTTGTTCGACAAAAACTTGAATATATTTCAGGTGTCCTTTTAAAAAAATTCTATTTTGGAGGTACTGTCAAGTATAGAGATTATTTACTTAACCGCACATCAAGAATAAGAAATATTTTACCCAAGTATTTTTCTCCTTCCTGTTTTAACATTAAAAACATTAAGACCAATGCATCGGTGCATCTACTCTTAAATACTTCCTTACTTTTCGTTAGTCTAGTTTCAAGTTTATTATGAAGTGTTTTTATTTTGCAATTGCATTTTCTACAACTACGATTTCAAAGGCAAATATTAAAAAGGTGATAGTGATTGTTATCGTTGAACCAACGATTTATGAACTAATTTAATAGATACAATTGTTTACAATACAAAAAGATGTTATTTATTTATTTTTAAACAAATAAAAATGTAGGTTTAAAATATTGCATTATAATTATATTGTTGTAGTTAACGAAATTAATTATAACAACTTAAGAAATATGAACACAGCTATGGTAAACCGTTTTTCTCAAGGCTTATTGTTTAAAGTACAAAAAATGTAACTTACATAATTTAACATTAAAAATTTAATATATAAATAAAATAAAATCAATTATGCTAGAACGTATTTTGAGATGGGTTTTGATATGTTATATAAAATTACTATTATACTGGTGAGGTAGTTGATTGTAGGGAATTTGTTGTTGATTGTAGGAATTTTGTTGTTGATTGTATTCATTCGTCTCTAAAATAACTTCAGGTTCAAGAAGTTTTCCATCGACAGGCGTTTCTGGCTCTGCAACCGGTGTTGGTGCAACGATTTTTGACACCTCCCGGATAGTTGCTGTTTTCAATTTTTCACTTCTATTTAATTCAAGTCCGAATTTCTTTCGCTCTTTTCGCATACGATCTCGAATTTTTTCCAATGTTCTAAAAGCCGTATCACTCCGAAGCATTTTCTTTCTTTCGCGATCTCGCTCCTGCTCAATTTGGCGGTAGGCGACGTTCATTCTTTTAGCTCGTTTTCGTTCACGATCTTTTTCACGTGCTATGTGATCATTGCGCCGTTTTTGAGCCCGTTCTTCTTTGGACATCTGTGAAACAAAAAAGAGGTTAAAATGATTAAAATGTTTCTATTTTCTTTTTTCAATTATTTTTAGACTATTAACACTTCCATCGGGTTGGCGTATACAATTTGGGAATAATGTCAACTTTATTTTTGAGACACATGAGGTAACACATGCCTCTCCAGCTACCATTTCAAGAATGGGAATTGTCAATTTAAGGTAACATCCTTCTTATTCAGTAAAAAGAAAGAAGTTTATAATTTCGGACACATATTTCAGTTCCGATGACCTACCAAAGGAAATTATTTTAGATGCTCACTTGGCCAAAGAAGAATACGGAGATCTCATGCGGTCTTATTGTCAAGACTATTTCGAGCCAGCTGTTGAATGGGTGGAGAAAGAATATCTGCAGTAAATATAGACGACTTTTTGAAGACACAATAACAACTATAGTGCAATTTTCCTTCAGCTCTCTACCATCTCTAGCTAGAATCTCTCTTACTTGGTCTCTCCTGACCAACATGACCCAAATCCAGAGCAAGGAAGAGTTTTGTATTTGTCTACTTCGAAGTATCAGTGGATTTTTACCAGTTGAAAAACACAATGATTTTGCCAATTATATCTTCGAACTATCCAACGTTTACATCTCGAACCCTTCTAAGGCCGATTTGACTTATTACAATCCTGAACGTGATGCTATTGAGGTCTTTGAATCTGATTTTGCATTTGACAGCTCTCAGGCTCAGCTCATTCGAACCGATCGAGTGAAGTCTTATTTAGAGGTTCTGAGGGTGTTTTTGGAAGCACCATGCTCGAAGTCGTTCCTTATTGCTGGACCATCAGGATGTGGGAAGACCTTACTCATTCAAGAAGCAATAAGTGAACATTCTGGCTATGAGTTGAACGTCATAAACTGCAGTAAACAACTGACGCCAGCCTATATTCTTCACACTCTTAAACAAGTACAAAATATTTACAACATACTTAGCTTCCATCCTATAACAAGTAAGTCTCCTTTTAGAGTTGCGTTACAGTGACAGGTTTGAAGGGCCGAGAATATAAGCCCCGACAAGTTCGAGTTGTATTGTTTTTTAAGAATTTGGACCTCTGCCATATTGATGCATGGGGAACAAGTGAAATTGTTGAACTGATCTTACAACTTGTCCAACGAAATGGATTCTATGCCGATAATTTGGAATGGATAAACATTTCTGGCATCCAGATATGTGGATCGATTTCGGATTCAAATTCCCGGCTGAAACGCATATCACCAAGATTTCTAACGATCAATCATTTTTTGAGAGTTAGTTATCCTTCGCCAAGTGATATGGAATCAATTGTACAAAATCGATTGGAACCGATTTTGATGAGATTTAAAAATCCACCGAATACATTAGATGTTGTGAGAAGTGTCTTGGATTTTTTCACACAGGTTAGATTTCGAAAAATGTGTATTGGTAAAATACACTTTATAGACAAGATTTGTTTTTTTTTTTTCTAGATTCAAGAATCATTTAATTTGGTTCAAGGATTGGCTCATTATCAATTTACACCAAAGATAATTATGAACTTTATTTTGGGATTGAGTCATTATCCAGTGGATTCGTGTAATGAGGTAATTAATTATAATTGAACTTACAAATAATAACGAAAATGCAACATTGCATATTTTTAAATGACAATGATGAAGATTTTAAATTCTTTCCAAAAGGTAAAACCCTCCTTTTTATAATAAGGTTTTAATTTGATATTTAAAAAATGAGTATTTTTGAAGAGCAATTAATGGATTTTTATTTAAATATAAAAGGAAAGATATGCCATTACTTACTTACTTGAGCTAGCGCTACGGCCCTGTGTGAACTAGGGCCTCACCCAACAAACTTCTCCGCTGTCCTATGGATGTGAGTTTGAAGACTTTCCGGGCCGGAGCAATGGTTTCTATGCGGTCTACGTGACCCAGCCATTTTAGACGTTGGAATTTTACCCTTCTGGATACGTCGCTGTACAGCCCTTCGTTCCATCTTCTCATCCACTCTTCTTCTATGCATTCGGGACCGTAGAGCGCATGAAGAACTTTTCTCTCCAAACGACCCAATGTACTTTCATCCGCTTTTGTCATTGTTCATGCTTCTGCACCGTATAGCAGGACGGGGATGATGAGCGACACTTTGGTCCCTCGACAGTTACGTCTGTCGATGGCGACGTTTTGACGTTTTTTTTCGCCCTAATTAACCGTTAAATCCATTTTTGCCGATGGTGTCATATGTGGCCTTTAAATCGATGAAGATATGGTGGGTGTCTATTTAATGTTCTTGGGTTTTTTTCAGGATCTGCGGCAATGTGAATATTTGATCGACTGTGGACTTTCATGGTCTAAAACCACACTATAAGCACCTATCAGGTTGTTGACGATGGGCCCTAGACGTTCACATATAATGGCAGAGAAGATTATGTAGGCGATGTTAAGTAAACGTATTCCTCTATAGTTGGTTCAGTTTATAGGGTTCCTTTTTTAAGAATCGAGCAAACAATACTGAGGTTCCATTCATCCATATCTTACAGATAAGTTGTTACATACTCCTAACCAAATTATCTCCAGCTGCTTTGAAATGCTCGGCATTCAATCTATCTGCTCCAGCGGCTTTGTTTGACTTCAGCTTAGATATGGCAATCTTTGCTTCGTCTAAGTCGGGAGGACGGGAATGTTGGCTTTCGTCGTCTATGTGGAATGGATCAACCTCCCTGACAGCGGTATTCGGTTTGTCGTCGCCGTTATACAGTCTGCAGAAGTGGTCCTTCCATATCCTCAGCATTGACTACGGTTTCACTATGATGTTTCCACTTTCATCTTTGCAGCCTTTGGTTCTAGGTTTATGTACTGTTTATGTATTGTTAATTTCGTTTCACCTGTTCATAAAACTTTCGAACTTCATTCCTGGTTTTAAATCTCTCAACATCTTCGACCGCACGCTTCTCATGCTCTCTCTTTTACCTTTTGAGAAGTCGGTGTTTCTCTCACTTCTTTTACTGATAGAGGTCATGAGCAACTCTCGTCCTTCTATGCCGCCCCGCTTTACGTGACTGTTTTTTGGCTGCATTTGCCTGCCGACATTCCTCATCAAACCAGGGCTTCCTTGTTCGTTGCAGCTTGAAACACAGCATGTCAGAGGCGGCGTCTCTGATTGCATCTTGGCAATGTTGCCACTGGTCCTCGAAACATTGTGTTTCCGGCAGAGAACTTCAAGAAGTTACTTGTAACTCGGTCGGAGAAGGATTTGGCGATCTTTTGGGATTGCAGCCTTTCCACATTGTATCTTTTCCCAGCATTTCCCTGTTTTGCTTGGGTCTGCTGCCCTTAGCTACACCGAGATGTTGAAAGCGTTTCTACCGTTGACCTCAATATTGGCAATATGGTTGATGGTAGTTTGATCTGGAGAAATATAAGTTCCTTTGTGGATGTTGAGGTGACTTTTCGCCCCTCAGCAAAATCGATGAGTCTGAATCCGTTGTAAGAAATGCTGTCCTGCAGGCTATTTTTCCTAATTATTGCACCAAAGAAGTCTTCCCTGCCTAGCTTGGCATTAAAATCTCTCACGCTCGTCGATGCGCCTATAGCTCAAGACTTGATGCCTAAGTCTAGCTCCAATAACAAAGCCGCATCCAAATAAGCGCTGTTGGTTTTTTCGGTAGCAGTTACCATAGTAAATGTCCCAGTTTTTCATCCTCTTTTTGCCCGGCCCATCCCATTGTATTTCCTAGATGGCGGTGATGTCCGCTTTATAGCAGTCCAGATATGCCATTAACAAGATCAAACAATATCAGCTAAATGGCCACTATCTTAACTGTTTCAGCAAAATATTATTAAAAGTCTTGGATGGATTGTAGAACAATAGAATAGACCTTTCAGAAAGATCTAACTTTTTGATTATTTGTAAACCTCTTTAAAAATGATTGTTAATTTTTGTTTCACTACTTTTAGGCTCTGATCTGTGAACTGGTTTCGATATTCAAAGATCGTCTTGCAACCGAAGAAGATATCGAAAAATTCGATGACATCCTAAGAGATACTATGAGAAAGTTCTATGGAAAAGAGGTGGCACAAAGAAAGACAAAATAAATTCGAGTCAAAATGATTTATGAATTAAATGTCTTTGCAGAAAATCTTTTTCATTCCGAAATCACCTAAAGATGCATCTTTAATAGCACTAGCTCACGATGAATGGATGGATGAAGTTCAGAGGCTGATAGCTATTTGCAGTACGTCTAACTTATATTTCCATTTCAAGTTCAAACGAAAAATAACTAAAATCTTCTTTAGGTTCCGAAACATTCATAATTGATGAACCAATTACTAAAGAACTCTTGGATCAGTCGGCAAAAATTGCCCGAGTAATTTCACGACCGAATTCCCACCTGATGATTATAGCACAGCCTAGTGGCAGGCACTTGGATGCAATGAATATCGCTTCGACACAATTACAAGCTAAGATTTATCTTCCCCAAGGTGTCAAGGATTATAACATTCAGGATTTTTATAATGATCTGAAATTGGTATGTCACAAAAATCTATCCAAAAGCTCACACTTCCCTATATTTATATTTCCTTAAACCTAATTGAAGGCAATGCAAACAGCAGCTCTAGAAGACCAATGTACCTGTTTGCTGATTGACCACTGCTGGATAACTTATTTGCCAGATATAATGAAACCAATTGAAGCGATTCTTGAAGGAAGTGAAATTCTGGACTTGTTTGGAGATGACTTGGATTCGATTGCCAGTTCATTGAAACATTCTGCCCAACTTGAGGGCTACCAGGACTCAATGGGCTCCTATTTCATTGAACGTTAGTCGACAAACTATTTAATCATGACATTTTGTAACATTTCCATTCCTCAGGTACCAAGAGAAATCTTCACCTGGTCCTTGTCCTGGATCCAACAAGTGACAAGACAAACGAATATTTCGACATCTACCCGGCTCTCTATAGAAACATGGATTTCCTTTATGTTCGAGACATGTCATCAGAAACTGCGGCAATGCTGCCGAAGAAGTTCATTGAAACTCTTAGCGAGGGAAAGGACAATAGAGCCCCAGTATCTTCGTACTTTTCACACGTTTTGAATGGAGTCACTCAACAACAATCACCAAAGCGTTACTATCAATTGATTCGATCGTATTTTTATATTTGTTGTCATTTCTCTCAGGATATTGACAAACGCTTGGGGAAACTCCAGGTAAGTTAGGTTTCTTCTTTCCTCTTTCATAAATAATCTACCATTTTGTTCATAGATGGGTGTTGATAAACTGGCTTCAGCTCACAAAGTAGTGGCAACTCTCAAATCGAACGCTGTCGTTCAGGAGGAAGCATTAGCCGAGAAACGAAAACTGGCGAATGACGCTTTAGAGATGATTTCAGCCACAATGCGCAACGCCAACGAGCAAAAGTCGAGTATGTTGGAACTCAAGAAGCAGGCTCAAGTGAACAGTGAAAAGCTTAAGGAACGTCAGAAAGCAATTCAAATCGAACTGAGTGAAGTTGAACCGATTCTCAAGGAAGCAAGTGCTGCAGTGGGTCAGATCAAGTCTGAAGCTCTGTCAGAAATCCGATCGTTGCGTGCTCCACCCGAGGCGATTAGGGACATTCTCGAGGGTGTTCTGCGGCTGATGGGCATAAGAGATACATCTTGGAATAGTATGAAGACATTTTTAGCAAAACGAGGAGTCAAGGAGGATATTCGTTCACTCGATCCTGGCCGCATTAATCCGGAGAATTGTGAAGCAGTTGAAAAATTACTCGCGTCCAAAGCTGATTCGTTTGAGTTGCGTAATGCCAAACGTGCCTCTGCTGCAGCTGCTCCCCTGGCTACATGGGTCAAAGCCAGTGTAAGATATTCCAAAGTGATACAGAGCATAAGACCATTGGAACGGGAACAGAATGAGCTACAGCGAAATCTTGACGTCGCCGACGATGAGATGAAATCCCTCATGACCGGATTGGATGACGTTGATGCACGAGTCAAGGAACTGTCTGGTCGTTTGAACGCCTACACCCAGGAAGCAGCTGTGCTGGAGCTAAAACTAGAAGAAGCACGAACCACACTCAATTCAGCAGAAGTCCTCGTTGACAAATTGAGTTCAGAGTTTCAAACTTGGAGCGTCCAGCTGGATGACTTCAAGCAGGCTTATAAGACCCTTGACACAAAATCACTGCTCTTGTCTTTTGCCATTAACTATTGCTCCCATTTAAGCTACGAGAAGAGATTGTGAGTGAATTAAAATATGTAAAAAATGGGGTTATTTTAATTTTCTTTTCAGATCCGTGATTGAGTACCTTACGACGGACATGCACATCCCTCAATTCAGCATTACGAAGAATCTCCTGTCGGATCAGGAACAAATCATCTGGGAGAGCATGGGTCTGGATCGAGATGCTCAAGTCATTGAAAACGCAGCCCTCTTAGCCCAAATGATTGACCTACCATTTGCCACCTGTCCTATTCCTCTGGTGATAGATCCCTCTCAAACAGCATACACCTGGCTTCAGGAATATCTTCGAAGCAAGAACAAGTCTTTCGAAGCTACAACACAAAATAATGACCGTTTCTCGTACTCCGTCGAGTTAGCGTTGAGATTTGGAAAGATTCTTATCGTCCAGGATTGTCAAGACCTCCGGCCACCGCTACTGCAGCTGGTTAAGGGAAATATGTTCGTCAAATTTGGGAAGAAACTTCTCGAAGTTGGTGGGAAGCTCGTTGATTTGCATGAGAATTTCAAGCTCGTCATGTTCTCGAAGACCGACAAGCTGAGCATTGCAATGGAGTCAAAAACCTATTGCACGTGTATTCCATTCACCGTGACAAGAGTTGGACTAACCGACCAACTCATATCCAAGACAATAATCCTTAAGAATCCCAATTTGGAAAAGAAGCGTGTCGATCTGCTCCGAAACGAGGGAATTCTGTTAAAACAAAGAAACGACTTGGAAGACAAACTGCTGCAGGAATTGTCCGAGGCACAGGGAGATATCCTCAAGAATGAGAAACTTCTGAAGACATTGAATGAGGTCAAGGAAAGCAGTAGCCATATTGACAAATCCCTGAAGGAGTCAGCTGTGGTGAAGGACACTGTCTTGGAAGAGTACAACCAATTCCAGGTTCTCTGTTCGAATGCTGCCAACTTCTACATAGGCCTCAGCAAGCTCTATGAGGTGTCTCCGGTAGTTTTTACAAATCTGTATTTAAAAAGCGTGGAACTTGTCGAGGACACCGATGAATCCAAGATCTATGCATCTCTGGTGAGGACTACTTTCCAGTATTTAGCCCGATCGACGCCAAGAGAGTCACATATAACTCTAGCAATCTTTGTCTGTAAAAATGCCTATCCCGATCGAATTACCCAACGAGAATGGGAGTTGTTCGTGACGAATTTTATGATCAGTAGTGATGGTTCCACACGCTTCGCTCTGCCATCTTGGATGGACGCAGATGCAGTGACGAAGCTTAACATTCTCCTGACTCAGTGTCCGGAACTGGAGACTGCCCTTCAACTTGACAATGATCGTCTCTGGCGGCCATTTGTGGAGGAGAAGAGCACCAATCAAATCCCGGTCGATGTGAAACCCTTTCAGAAGGTACTGATTTCTCAGATTCTACGACCTGACCTCATCATTCAGACACTGTCTCTCACTGCATCGCATATTCTGGGACTCTCTATTGACTCTGTCATGCAGCCAACTATGGAACAGCTCACCGAGGAGAGTTCTGGAACAAAACCAATCCTCGTCATCACTCAGCCTGAGAACGATCCGTCGACAGAGATTCGAAACTTGGCCTTGAAGAAACTTGGAGTTGGTAAATACACAGAGCTTTCAATTGGTCGGGGAATGGAGAAATCAACTCTTGAAGCAATTCGCAGATCTGCGGAGACTGGAAAATGGATTTGTGTCAAGAATGTACACCTGATTCCCAATTGGTTGGTCGATCTCGACCGAGAACTAGAGACTTTGAAGTGTTCCGATGATTTCCGTTTGTGGATTATTTGTGAATCAACGAAAGGTTTCTCCGAAGCAGTCATGTATAAATTCGTCAAAGTGCTCTTTGAATTCCCAAATGGCCTAAAGAACAAAGTCCGTCGATTAGTTCAGCAGTACTTGATTGGAATGGCTGCCAATCAGACTAAGGATGCCAAAATAACCAAATTGAGAGTTGTGTTGTTTATTCTCAACTCTGTGCTACAGGAACGTCGTAAATACATTCCCCAAGGGTGGTCTAAATGGTATGAATTCGGCGACTCAGATCTTCGTTCGGCAATGGAAATTATTCAGTGGCTTGAGAAGAGCATCTCCAGCGGAAGGATGAATTGGAAAATCTTGCAGAAGTTATGTGAAAATGTGGCTTACGGAGGTCGCATTAGCAACAATAGAGATTTGTTGGTCTTGCAGAATTATCTGGAAGAATTTTTCACCTCAGACTCAACAAGTAATCGATGGAGTCCGTTGAATTTAAAAACTACCATTCCTACAACGGTAAATGTTCAGGAGTACGTAAATGCGGTGATGAAGTTCCCAGACTCAGACGAACCCGATACATTTAAGCTATCGCCACATTCAAATGTTTCAAGGGATATCATCTTTTCGAGGAATATCATCAAGGCATTGAGGACAGCGTATTATCAAAATGACGAAAACAGTAGAATGGATAAGAGGATTAGGCCAATTTTGATGGTTTGGAAGAAATTGGCTGGGGTAAGTTTTTATAAGCAACTGTGGAGAATGCATTTTTAATGGTTTTTTCGGTTTCTTAGAAATCTACTGTTCTGCAGACTTGGAAGGAAATGAAAGAGGTGAAAGCTTCAACTCCTTGGGAGGCATTTGTTATATCGGAAATGAAAAAAGCGGGACAGTGCTTTCAAGTAAATTATCTTAGGTCAATCAATGTAGTTTAAGTTAATCGAATCCTGCAAAATTCCAGGAAGTTCACAACACCTTATCGAATGTCCACATTATACTTAGGGACTCAAAGAATATATCGAATCATTTTGATTCAAATGTGTTGACAACTTTAGCTGAGAACTTGGTAAGTAGACACCCTTTTTTTTCAGAGTGGCATATTTGGGCTGTTTTGACATTGACAGCTGTTTTCAGTTAGTATCATAACTTGAGGTTGAACCAAGCAACTCCTGCGTTCCATAGTAAAGAGAGATGTATTTATTTTGTCGCTTTAAATGCTTTTTTTCAAAAGAAAGACATCCTTACAATAAAGTTATAATATTTTATATTATACATAGGTTCCTTTATCATGGAGACAAATTTGGGCAGGACCTCGATCAACAATCGATTACTTGAAAGGCTTAATATTCAAATCAAGTGAAGCTGAACGAAGACTCAAATCAGAATTAAATTTGGTATTCGTTGAGAGCATAAACTTAAGTGCGGTATTTAGTTGTGAAACATTTTTGGCCAGTTTGAAATTGGCCAACTCCAAGAAGCTGCAGCAGTCGTCTAAGAGTCTCATCCTCCAGACTAGTGGATCAGTGTCGAGTGATTGCATAGCCGTTAAAATAGCTTCAGTTAAGGTAAATAACAAAATACTTTTTTCCAATAACAAAATATCGAACCTTGTGAGTCACTTTGTTGCCGGGTCCTCATTTGATACATGAAAATAACAAATCCGTGGTTTTTGGGAAATTTATAACCCTCCAAATTAAGTTAAAAGATGGATTTATGGTCAAAATTCTAATTGACACTAAGAAATTCATTTAAGAAAATAGGTCATTACTAATTGCTCCTTTAATAAACAAGCAAAACAAAAAAATGTAAACAAACCGCAATTGTTTGTAGGAATTTTATTTGGTTTTATTTTCTTTACAAAATTAAACTAACCTTTTGTCTTGTTTGTTGCACACCTTGTCTTTGCTTTGCCTTCATTTGCACATCCATTTTAATATGTTTTATAATTTATTTTCAAAGAAGAAATCAAATTTTTGTTGAAAATACTCACAATTTTGTTGTTAGAAAATTGCTGACAGTTCTCATTTTTGAGTTCTGTCAAATTAAATTGACGTTTGCTAGAGATGAGCAGAAAACAAAAAGAGCTTTTTCTTTGTAAATTGTACTAGATGAATTCTTAATGGTTTTCTGAAGTTCTAAGCATGTTCGTTTCAAAATCTGTTTACATATATGTCAATTAGTTTTTATATCTTTTTCTTGTTTTTTTTTTTGTTATTTTCAGGTCGATGGAGCACAGTTTCATAATGGAAAATTAATTGTTTCATCAACTTTGGCACAAAATGAAGATAAATCAGATGAATTTTATATGAGTTTCAAGAAATGTGATAATTTTAGTGAGAATTATAAAGTGGGAAGTGGAAAAAATCAAATACCTCTGTATTCGAATGTAACAAGGGAGAATTTAATATGTTATGTTGACATAGAAACACACGAAAGTGCTGACACAATTTTATTATCAGGAGCAGCGTTGATTGTTTCTGATTTTTAAAATTATAAATTGAATAAAATTTCTTTTTATACAAAAAATGTGTTTTTGTATATTATATAAATAAAGTGATTTATTATTTATATTTTAAATAAATACAAAAAGAATCAGAATTTCTTTTTATAAAATCTAAAACTACATGTTTTTGTGTTTTGCTTGAACTTTTAATGCTTTGAAAGGAAAGGAAACTTTACTAGCGACACATATTGGGAAATAGCTGATAAATGAGCTTAACAGATTCCTGTAATAACTAAAAAGAATGCATATAGGGTGATAGCATCCCAGTTCAAAATTAAAACTGTTATATTTTTTAAAATCAAAGCAGTTATCTTTGAAGTGTGCCATGACTTTTATTTATTTCGTTACTACTTAGATCTGAAAGATATTTAGTGAATTTTCTTTTTTCTCTATCTCTTTCTCTGGTCTAACTGAAGATATCGTGTTCACTGGGGTGTGCCGAAACCACATACATATGTGTAAGTGAAATATTTTTTTTGAAAGACAAGTGAATACTTTCTTTTTAGTTTATAGGAAGTCCAATTAGGTAAGTTAATGAATCTTTTCAGAATAACGTTACAAAACGTTCCTGAATTGCAGAGCGGCAAACGTATACCATTTTTTGAGGAATATGTCTCAAACTCTTATTGGACGTCGGTGATGATGCAAAAAATGAAAATGAAGACGTCTTAGATGACGTAGAGGCGGATTCTAAAGAAGACGATGAAATCATGGCAAGTGATTGCAAAGATGAAGAAAATTCAGAAGAAAGGCACAACTTGGGAGTTATCTTAGGTAAAAAAGGATACAGCTGGACGACCCAGCTATCATCTTCTACTGTCCGGACAGCGGCGAGAAATATAGTTTTTGAAAATGCCAGGTTGTAAAGGTGAAACAAAATTTGTAACATCAGAGGTTGACGCATGGAATCTACTTTTCGATGATGTTTTATTCGAAGCCTTAGGTAAAAATACTAACATCGAGATCAGCAACCAACGTCAAAAAAAAGTATTCGACCAGCTGATTTTCTATCGCCTTCAACGTCTTCCCAACTTCCGGAATCATGATCGACACAACAGAAGAAGAGATTCGTGCTGTGATTGGTTTACTCTATATTTCTGAGCGCAAAGGCAAGGTCGAAAGAATACCAGGGACATGTGGACTACAAAGTGCTCCCCAATTTTCCAGGCTATAATTGGACTCAACCGGTTTTAATTTTTAATTAAATGCATCCGATTTATTGACCGGGAAACGAGAAAAAGTACGGTTCATTTGGGACAAATTTAATTCAAACTGTTCAAAATATTATACGCCCCACTGGTATTGGACTGGACGATTGATGAGCAGATTTTAGGATTCAGAATTAAATGTCCATTTAAAATATATATTCTAGACAAATGCGGCATACAAATTATAACGATGTGTGATTCCCGCACATATTATTTGGCATCTGGGATTTATTACGTTGGGAAAGAAGAAAGAAGATCAAATGACCGCATACCGCTGCAGTTGATAGGTACGCAAGATTATTGAAAGCATTCATGGTACTGGAAGGAATTTAACTAAAGTTCACATCAAGTCAGTTGGTTGAAACAATGCTAGCGCAGCATAATCTCACTGTAGTCATAAAGTTGAAGAAAAATAAAGTTGAAGTACCACCATCCTTCTTACTCACCTGAAAAAAGGAAGTACTCTCCTCGAAATTTGCTTTCAAGTACATAATTACCTTGGTTTACTTCATTAAAAAAAGGCAAAGGAGTCCTGCTGGTATCCACGCTCCACAAAAGCAAATAATTTGATTCGGTGACAAGAAATCCTGAAGTCATCGAGTTTTATAATCAAACAAAAGGTGGCGTTGACACGTTTGACCAGCTGGCTCATAATTACTCCGTTGCCAGAAAGACTCGTAGGTGGCCTATGAGGTATTTCTTGAACATTCAGGCTTCAATGCAATTGTTCTCTATTCAATAAGAAACAATTACAAAAATAAAAAACAGAAGCGCAGCATCTTTTAGCAAAATTTAGTTTTGCCTTTGACAAAACCACATAACAAAAGCGTTTGTAACAAAGCATTAATAGCCATTTGAGGGGTACCATCGAAAAAGTGCTTCGAGAATCCATGGAGGGCGATCCTCGAAATTACGAGGATATTTTCCTAAGGGAACCTCAAAGAAAGATGCCAAAGCAGGGAAGGTGCTTCTTGTGTCGTAGGACATGAGATAAAATGTCCAAAACGACATGCAGTACTTGCCAAAGGCACATTTGCCACGAACACCGCAGCGAAGTAGGCAATAGCTGTATTTATATGTTGAAGAAACAGGACTAAAAATATACCGGTAAGACTTATAAAGCCAAAACTTTTTCAATATTCTAATGTTCCCTTATATATCTTCTTTCAGAAACAAAACACTCCCGTTCAAATTCAAATATTCTAATGATATTTGCCATCAATTACATAAATCAATTTATTTTTGATCTTAATATGTCAAAATTCAAAAATTTTCGGCAAAACTTATTTTTAACTGAAAAAGTGATATAATGTTCATTTTAGCTCATAACACCAAAGCACCAAAAGGCGTTTTTCTAAAGCTCTGAGCAGAGATTGATGAGATTTTTCCAATTTATTTATGAAACTCTCTCGAGAACTAAATAGTTTTAGAATTTCCCATCTGTCTTTTTCATACCACACGAAACAAATTTGACAACAGCTGCCGCTCTGCTTTTTACTTCATAAGCTCACTATTCAGAGCTTATAGCATAGAGGAAATATATTATCTAGAGTCCCGACTTAATGGGTTTGCTCTCTTTCGGCCTACAAGCTAAATTGGGAGGATTTTGTCCATAAGGATAAGCATGTGTTAGTGGTCCCGTGCATTTCTTATGGGACCAAGCCATTATGAATGTAGTTGTTATGGAATTTGTGCCCACATTGCTCGACCGCGGGGGAAAAAACTATGAGGTGAACTCAGACTCAGATATTTCCTCTATGGCTTATAGGCCGCAATCCGAGCTACTTCTGATTTAAAGAACGAAACACAAACTGAGCGCTCTGTCATGTCCGAGCTTAAAAAGAATCACAGATCATTTTTTTGACAGATCATTTCTCTGCTATGAGCTGAAAAAGAAACACGCCTAATCCAGTTTTGTCCGTCGTTTGGACATTTTTTTTCAATTGTAAAAGATGTATTTAAATAGTTTATAAATAATTCTTTAGTAATACTTGCAAGATAAAGTCAACATGTAAAATAAAGCTTATTTTAATAATGTTGCTTGCCATTTTTGCTCTAAAGTGCATTTGACAAAACAATATCTGACAGCTTCACCAACAAAAGGTTCTCCTCCTCGTCCCTGTATTTCTTGAGCGTGCAGTAAGGCACAAATTAACAAACAAAAAAATTATAAAACGTCGAGATATGTCACCTCAAAAGAGTTCTTATTCTTAAACTTGACATACTTCAGAATGCAATAATTTTGTAATTGCAGGGGAAGCTGCTAGTCTAAAGGGGCTTTAATTATTTTTTCGATTGCGAAGTAAAAAAAGAGAGAATTCTATCTTCGTTTCTGAAAATATACTGTCTTAAAGCTTGGAAATGATATTTGTCGCAAAATCAAGTATTCTAGAATCTCCAATGTAGAATTCTGTGTAAATGTTATACTTACAACAATGTTAATACATGTAGTATCAAACTTCTTCTAAAGGGATTGAGTTATAATATAGTCATTTTAAAATTTTGACAGTCAATTGCAGCCATATTACTTAAACTACATCTGTCAAATCAGCTGTAATTTGGTGGGGCTGAGGTCGTACATTTTTTCTGAAACTTCAAAGCAAAATCCAACAATTTTCTCCATTTTGTTTTTAAATTCATTTTTATTCAGCGTTACACAAATATGTAAATGTTTTATTTAACATTTCAATCAAATATTTATTACAACATATTTATTTATTTACTTTATGTTTAAGTTTTAACATTTTCTATTATTTTTCTGGTGCATTTCAATGTTTTTGTTTTTTTTTTATTAAATGGAAATAATAATTTTTTTTATAAATATTAAATTTTACAAAGGAACTTCAAAGTTATTTACTTAAGTTTTTCTAATGTTATTTTTCAGAACATTATTTATTGGTCATTATTCCTTCGTGTTAACCAAATACAAAATAAAAGTATTTTTAAATAATTTCCGACTGTAACTGTATTAGAAAACATAACATAAATATATTTAACAATAACGTAACAATATTTAAAAAATTATTAAACAATGAGTAAATGAATTACGAAACAAAATTTAGTTGTTTATGTATTTTATTATATTACACCTAGATAAGGATTATTTGAATACCATACAACATTTTCACAGACACATGACAGTATAAATATTATTTGTTGTTTTATATATTTTTTATTACAAACAAAAATATACTTCTATTTAAAATAGTTTAGTTAACAAAACATTTAAAACAAAAGTAAGGTAGTATTTATATCATTTGACAGATTTAAATTTTAACGAAAAAAAGTGCGTTAAGTTTTTTTTTAAAGAGTGTAATTTCGTTAACATATTCGTTGATTTTTAAATACATAAACTATAAGCATAAAAATGTTTTTTTTTTTTACTTTTTTCATATAAATATTAATATAATTTCTAAAATAATTTTATTACTTGGAACCTAACAACAGTTATATTATTATATTAATTTTTAATGCGGCTAATAGAAATGTCAGTATGTCAGTTTAAAAACACCTTCGGGTCCGATTGCACTTGGAACTTTTATTTATTGACATTTCTGTAGTCATTTAATTCATATTTTTATTTTTGTATTATTTCATCAATTTTACATAGATTTCTTATAATAAATTGTTGTCCAATAGTGAAGACATTTAAAAAGGTTTTCAGTTGAATTTTATTTAAACATTTTATAAAGGCCCAAATAGATAAACAGCTGGATGGTCAGCACCGGGATTTCCCAAGAATTGGCTGTAAAGTTCCTTATATCTGGTAACATTAAGCCCGCCACGTTTACGATCATCATCCTGAAAATTTTAAAGCAACAAAATGTTTTGAATTCAACATATTTTTTAACGTTTTGGTTTTTTTGGGCTTACGCTTAAAAGGCTTTCGAATGCTTTATCAATTGATGCTACATCATCGACAGCTATTCTTGTAATGCAGTTATAACGGTATTCTTCAATACCAATAATTCCATCACTATTGATGTCAAGCATTTTGAAATTGGCTTCAATAAATGCTTTCATTGCCTTTAAATGAAAAAAAAAATATAAATTTCAATTATTATTATATTAATTTTTGTATGTAAATATTTTACTTGTGGAAATTCATCGTATTTTTTTCCAACGCAGGTTTTTTGGACAGCATCTTTGAATTCGGCAGTTGAAATTTTACCATCCTAACATAAAATAGAGATAAGTTAGATCATTTAATAGAAATAGACTAATAAAATTCTTAATGACATTTTTTCTGTCATTGTGACATTTAGAACAATAATAACAATAATAATGATGATGATTACAAAAGTTGTCACTACCAATGAATTATTATTTTTGAAAAATAGATAGATATTTTGTTGACTTGTGGTTTTAGCTCTTTACTTAAGAAATGTCAAAATAAATTTAAACATATTCGCAATTTGCTGCTGGTAACAACTTTCTCAGTTGGAAATGCTTTATGCACATCTGGTAGATTGATGTTCTCTTTACTTATATCGCATTCAATTGATCAAAAACTGACATTTTGTCACTTTTTTTAAAGCACAGGGTTTAGACGTCAAAATGAGGCACCTCAAAGAGTCAAATGTCAACTCTGTCAAGGAACACGAATGTTCACCACTGTCATTACATTCATAAAATAAGTTAAGAACTTCTTAATCGAAAACGTTATGTGTGATGATTTTAAAAACAAAATTTGGCCCTAGAACTTTCGTATGCCTAATCATACAATTTTTGTAAGAATTTATTATTTTTTAAATCGCATAGAAAAGAACAAAACAGTGCGTTTAGTTTTTTCGTTAAGTCCTATCATTTTGCGTATTTCCGTGAACTTATTAACAATTGTTCGACAGTACTTGTAAAAGTAATGTTAGTGACTTCAAGGTTGACAGATGAAAAAAGAAACACCTTGAGGATGATGTGCACTATGAATTTCTGTACCAATTTTTGAATTTTCGGTGTAGAGAAAACGATTTTTAATTCCAAAGTATAATTGATACAACTATGTATATAAAGGTCGAATAATATTTATTTTTAGATTACTTCTATTTTGCAATATATAAAATAATTATTAATTACCAATGAATAAAACCAATGAAATTGCAATTTAAACATTTTGACAGCAAAAGTGAAACGTAATTGTGACATTTTGGCTCTGAAATGTTTTTTGTTTTAGCTCTGAACTGACACTAAACCACCTTGCTTATAGGATTTGAAAGTCCGTTTACTAACTTGCAAACAATTTCAATTTCTTACTATTTTAGTTCTATCAAATTTCCTATATGTACACAATACACCAAAAATACAAAGAGGTTTATTTGTGAATTAGGAAGTTACTGTTGGTAAAAGAAAATTCAAAAAAGTTTTCATTTTTTCGACACTTTTTTCTTACAAAAAGCGAATTGAAATATTTAATTATGTAAGTATATTATAAATTGAACATTTGAAAAAGACTTCGAATAGATTTTTTGTCTCTTTAAAGGATTTATTTCCTTTTCCTTAAACCACTTTTTTTTTCTTCTCATGTAAAATACAATTTTAGTGTACTGACGTCTATGTTGGTGGCGCTGTACTAGTAATATTTCCCCATAACAGTTGACAGTTGCTCTGGTGTCGCTGCAGTCGTTCCCCTCCATAGAAATACTATACATTTCATATATGCAGAAATATGTGTTTTGAAAACTGATAGCTGTTTTTTAGTGCTAAATGTTTTGAAAATATTATAATTAGGTGTCAACTAAAACTTGGTATTTAAAAAATGTATGTACAAACTTGATTTTTCGAAACATGTAAGTTTTAAGTCAAAAACCGAAAAGGCTATAAGGCTTTGTACTCAATTTGTATCATCTGGTATCTTGAGAAAATAAGGCACTCGTTTTATTTCATTATCAAAACAAAAAAAAGTTCTAGTAAATTGAATCCTTTTGGGAATAGAGGTATGCAATAAACTTGTGTACATAATCCAGTTAGTCCTTTAAAGAACATCAGGAACATAAATTCCTATAAGCCGATACACTCTTCAGTTGACACTATACGTTGGAAGATAAATGGTTTCGTCTAAAATCAATTTGCCATATATACAAGTAGATGATACCAATATGTGAGTATATGGCTCCTATATATTTATTCTCCTACCTCTAGATAAAAGAACCTTGAAAGCAACTCTATCAATCTTTCAATCAGAAACCGTTCCTGTGGCATCATCCTTCTTATGTAAACGAAATGTTAGAAAACTCAATATAAACCGAATAAACATAGTAACCTACTTTCATTTTATGCATTAACGCTATTAAAAAAAAGTTCCTATAAACTCTACACCCTGTGCAAGGAGTCTGCCTGTCACTCTTTCGAAATTATCTCATAACAATTTAAAGCAGCGTGACACTCTCGGTTTATTTATTGGTTAAAATCACTGGGAGTCCATTACCTACAATTCAATTAGTTTCTGTTGGTTTTTCATTTCATTGAATTTATTCATAATCAGTTGTGTCCTGTGGGAAGTATGTTGGGACCTGATGCTCCTTCATATGCACAACAGGAAGCTTAAAAGCGGCGGAAATTCAAATCAACCACAACAAGTTAAACACACAACCATTAAGTGCAGTGATGGCGATGATGATGTTAAAGGCTTTTATATTTAATGCAACATTAAGTATTTAAACTAATTTAATAATTTACCCATCATAAATGATTAACATTTGAGTTAAGTATACCAACCTTGTCAAAATCGGCTAAATCCGATAATTCCTCCCATAAGTTCTTCATGATATGCTGGTATTCCGCCAACCGATTGGCGTTGCAGTCGCCTTTGCCCTCGATGACACACGCCCGAACAGCCATACATTCGAAATCCTTCTGGTCGAGATAGCCATTGTTGTCGATGTCTGCAAAAAAAAATTACATCTTAAAAAATGATATCGATTCGATTTCGGTTCGTTTTACAAACACACAAAACTGTGTGCGGTTTGCGTTTGTGCACCATGAATGGTTGTATTTTTGAAGGATACGGGTTAGTATATGATTGCAAACGGTTTTTGATTGCTATAAAGAGAAGAGTCTTATGTCAATCAAACATACCACAAGTTCAGATCCAATATAGTAACGTTTCTTATGAACACAAAAAAATGAAAACCATTGAAATTGAATTCCAACAGGGCGGCAAGTAGGTGAATCTTACTCAAAAACCAAAATTGAATTTGTGGCGCAGATAAATGCACATGTAACCATGGATTTAAACAAAAAAACAAAGGCTGAGTTTGAAAGTATCCAATATGTCATACAGTTTATCGATGTCTCAGTTTTTATTGTAACTAAACCAACTTTCAAACTGTGTGTCAAACTTTTATTATTTTTGAAATATTTTTCACCAATGGAAGATGCTTACATGGGACTCAATTTGACGTTTTAGATCTGCATTTTCTTTTCATTATATAAAAAGAGACAGGAAAGTAAGCAGACATTTAAATTTTTTTTGAAATGAGTGTGAGAGAGATAAACTGATGTGGTTTAAAAATTAATTACCTTGAAAGAGTAAAATGCGAATGTTGTCTTTTGAGGTAATTTTGTCCACTTATTCTTTTCTTAACCTTAAAATGTCTAACTTACTTCCCTATCTCTATTTAAATATCAAGTGGAAGCGAGGTTAAACAATGTGACGTCAAAATGAGTTGCATTAAAAGTAAATCATTGTGTAAACGCATCGTTAAGTTGTGCAATGCTCCATTTGTACTTAGTAGGTATAGATAGGTATTAAGTCTAAACGGTCATCTGTCAAGTTTGTATATTTTGTTTCTGTTTCAACACTTTGACAGCACTAATGGCTTCAAATTTTAATCTTGGTTTAATTTAGGGCACTAGGACATAGAGATTTTAGGAAAATGGGTACATTATCTTTTTTGATATGTTAATTTCACGGTCTTTTATGTCATGATTGTTCATGGTTCTGTTCATTTAAAGGCTTTACATTAAACAAAGTTCTAAAATCAAACCAAAACAGATCCGTTTGTATTGTGCATTAATTTCCATTGTTCTATCATATTGGGTCTTTTTTAAGCTTAGTAAATAAATAATGTAAATTATTTTATGTTTGTATGTAGGTATCTAACCACATTATACAATTGAATTTCAAATGATTTTTTAAAAAAAGGAAAACGGATAAAAAATGCAAAATATTTGATTTTGTCTACAAATGGAGTATAGCTAAAAGCTCTCTAAATCTGGATTTGATAGCAAATAATTGAATGTCTTTTTTTTTGGGGGGGTGGGGGTAAATCCTTAATTTGCATAGATTAAATTAAGGGAGTATAAATCGATTTGCATTAGATATTATTGTATTTAAAGAATTAAAAAAATGGTTCATATTCGAATTTATACACTACGTGGTCACAGATTAATGTCATATATCGTGACAGGCTTTTGTTAATTCGGTACACATTAAATCAAGTAATTTCTGCTAAAAAAATTGAAGACAAATTTGTAAAATAATGCAAATACATGCAGAATACATTTTTAGATAGCATTAAGAGTTTTTCAATTTCAAAATTAAATGTGAACGTATACTTAATCTATTGAACAAACTGTCAATGTCAAAACATTACTTCACAAACAAAACATTTTAACTAATTTTCTACCAACATTTTCAATCCATTGACAGCAAGTGAAAATGAAACTTCAAATGAGTTGTCTCAAAAGACCCCAGCGTAAATTCTTGTGTTAAGAACCAAAACGACTGTAGAATATTTAAAAGGGGACTGTATTTATTCAGCTATCTCGAAGTGTATTCATTCGTATAGTGAACAAATATTTAACTTCTGCTTTTTGAATACAGAATTTGAATAAAACCTTTTTATTTTTCATCTATGTAATTTTGTAAGCTATAAAAATAGACTCTACAACTTAAGAATAAAATAAAATAGGAATTCAATTTAAAAGCTTGAATCAACACCGACCAAAATCAAAACACTCAATCATCGCAGTACCGCAGTCACTTACCATTTTATCATAATGATGGTTCTATGAATTCAATTGAAATAGCTCGGCGGAGTTATATCAAAAATCTTCCTATACGGCTATATACAATTTCTCATCTCTATTAATTCCAAAAAAGATGCTTAACAGAAAGGGAATATCTTTATTTTAAATGAATAAATCTGGTTACGCGATAAGATATTATTATTATCGTTAGCCTTGAAGGGTATAGGCGTGGTATTTTCTAGCAGGGGGAGAAGAAATCAAAGAAAATAATTTGATTAAGTGAAAATATAGATTTATTCAGTGAGCCTACCTTCCTTACGTGTCTTTCAATGAACAAAATTATATCTACCTATGCCAATGAACGAAAGGGAATGTTTACCTGTTTAAATAAAGTTTACGTTCAAAAGTATAGTAACTTAGTTTGGAAAAGCATAAGGCATCACTTGCCACGAATTTGTAAGTAGTTCATGTTAAGTGTTTAAGTTTTCATCTTGAAATTTTGATTTAAACATGTTTATCTACCTAAACTTTGATCAAGAGGGTGTATTTTTTTGTCTTCTAAAGTTTAGACGAATAACTCTTCATTAATAAAGACTTCGGCTTCACATCAATATTCATCTACAGATATTCTGTCAGATCATCACAAATAATGGACATTAGCCTTAAACAAAGGAAGTCAATTATGAAGCATAGAAATTTACTTTTACCAACTATCCAGAAAAATTTTAGATTTTTAATTTTTATAATAAGCCCACACTCAAGGGGATATTACTACCCTTATTATGCAGAGGTACAGTGTGAGCACTAGAAAAAGGGGAGAGTGTGTGAAAGGAGATATCGGTGCACATTGGTTTTGAATTCTTGAATATTGCAATGACTTGGAAAGATATAGTGTGGTAAAGTATTCCACATTCGCGTAGTACGGCTAAAGAACGAATCTCTGTATTAGACAGTAGTTGTAGTAGTAGTTGGACTCGAGGGTATACTGATGAGCATTCCTAGAAGCGCGAGTATTACAGATGAACTGTTTAAGGGGAGGAATGCTGCTGCCTATTTCACTAGAGCATAAACTGGTAAAATAATGGTAAAAAAGGGTCAGACAAGAAACTTTACGACGATGTTCAAGCGAAGTAAAGATTTATAAAGGGTGGGCTGTATGCAAGTTTACCGTGGCATGATGGTTAGTGCGTTGGACTGTCATGCAAGGGGCTTGGGTTCAATCCCTGCCTGTGCCACCTTAATTTAAAAAAAAAAAAATAATTTTCGCGGGTACTGCCTCTTGCGAGAAATTGACAATTTCTTCAAGAGTAATTCTTGTCATGAAAAAGTGCTTTCTCAAATTAGCCGTTCGGATTCGGCCTTAAATTGTAGGTCCCTTCCATTCCTGACAACAGTACTCGCACACAGGAATGGTTGAGAGTTGTAAGTCACTAGGCCCTGGTTCACAACGGACTGTTGCGCCACTCCATTTTTTTTTGTATGCAAGTTTTTATGATTTTTTAAAAAAAGACAAACATTTCCATAAATTTTGGAACAGAACGTCCGTCGTTTTTCTCCAGTTCTTTATGGTAGAGCTCAAGGATTAGATGACATTTGAATTAAGCAACATTTCGTAATTGACATAAAATCGTTAGTTTTGTAAAATTTTTACAAAAAAGTCAAACAGAGTCAAACCACTGTTCCGAAGCGGTCAATCTTTGATGTTCTACGTACTTTTAAGGCTACCCTTTAAGGCCTGCAGGGGTTCTACAAAACAATGTCTATATAGTTTTAATAAAAAAAAAGGCTGATGCCTCTTTAATGCACACTGTTGACTGAAAAATTGTTTCCATCCTTATTTTTGGAAAACAATGTGCAATTATCCCACCACTCTACATGTCGAACCAAATTGTCAATCTTTTTAAAGGCATAACATTCAAGACAATAAAGAACGGGTTATCTAAATCCTAAATGTGTATTTTTTTTTAATAAAAAAAGATGACAGCTGGTTTTAAGTTATTCTCTAATTCAACCTGCAATAAGCCTAAGATTATTATTCAAAGCGATAACGAAGTGGTTATGGTCATGCAACTTCAATTGGACCTTGTTAGCAAATAAGCCGAGATTTTTGTGCAAAATCCTACTCAGTCTAGTGTAATATATGTAAGTTCTTAAAATCAATGGTAAATTCGTGAATTGAGTCAGTGACGGTTCCATTCGTATTATCCACTATTCAAAAACCGCACTGATTACAATATATGCATAGCACTCTCTCTAGAAATATTATTTCAAAATTTCATAACAAATTTTGAAAAATGACCTACGATTTTAAGGAAACAACTTCATCCCTCTGCGAAAATAAAACGTTCAAAAATCTTTTCTTTTGAAATCTGCAAACTGTGGCAGCGAAATGTTCACCATTTTTGTGTAAGGTTCATTTTTAGTTAAGGCTTAATTTGTGTATGTCAGGTGTTAAAAGATAACATGCTACTCATATGCATAATGGGCTGTTCAAAATCAAACCACAAACTACAGTTCACTCTAAATTATAATTGTATGACCTATTTTAAAACACTCTCTTAACACAATTTCTTCTTTTAATCTAAATTTAATGATTTAAAGAAGAAACACCCTTTATTTGATTTGTTAATTTCTCAAAAGTTTACTCCCTTTTAATGAATCCCAATAGTATTTTAGTATGATGATGATGATGAAAGGTCTTCAAATATCTTCCATCATTCCACAAATTTGTAGTTTATTTAAATTTTAACTTTTGTACTTTAGGTAAAATATTTTTGGGAATCCCAGGTGAATGGTAGAGGATGATTTAAGCAGTTAAAAATTTACTTAAAAAAATGTATATATGTAATTACAAAGTTAAAAGTTTGTTCGACACTGCATTTCAACAAAATGTTTCTATATTTAGAACCAAGCCAAGCTCCAAAGGCTTGGCCGTGATTCACTGATGGGTCCTTAAAGTTTAACAAAATAGATGAGTTTTAATGAAGTTAAAATATTAGAGTACAAGGGTTTGGTTTTAAATATAAACTCACTACATCCCCTAATTAAAGAAGGTTCATCACGAATTCGCTATGAAACGTTCGCCTATAATTCTTTTGATTCATATTTTTCTCTCTGCAATGAAAATATGAAATTAATTTGTATAAATGCTCTGCTCTTGTTCTATTACTTGTAACTATACTTGAAGGTGCACTTATAAACCTATTGAACTTTTTGTTTTTGTTTGATTAATTCTATATCAGGTACAATTTTCATGTTGACCATATAATTAACTAACCAAAACGAAGGGTTTATATACATAAACGCTGCGTTGAAGCTAAGCATGTAAATTATTTTTTGTACCAATTAGACATTATTGATTTTTTAATTAAATATAAAAACGGCAAAAACTAAAGACCTACAATACTAATTATTCAATCATATGAAAATAGAATACCTTGTTTAAGTGTAATCAATGTCTAAAGTATGATGAAATGATGTTGCATAATTATTCCTTACTCGTAATAGCAATCAATATACTACAGGGATAGATATAAGGTTTTTATCATTTTAAAAATATTGACGTGCATATAGTTTATAAGCTTGAATGTCGATAAGTTTCAGTATAATGTTGATGAAATATTATATACCTAAGTATATAATTATTATCAATATTGATTGTTACATTTTCATTCAAGAGATGGGTTCAACAACCAGCCTCAGCATACAATTATAGCTAAGGAATAATTCTGATCAAATATTGACATATGTATAAGAACGGTTGACAGGTGTCAGCGACTCCTATTAGTCACAGTGATTGAAAATAACAGTTGTTAAGTTTTCATCTTAACAGAAGCAACCTTTCAAATTTCTTTACAGGTATCCACCATTTTTAAACAACATTTTTTTTCAGTACTTTAAGAATAATCTGAAGTTAACACCTAAATATTAGATAATTTCAAGAACTTAAAAATAATTCCCCATCCCGTCTGCCGATTTGTATTGCTTAAAAGTTTGTAGGTTTTTGCGTTGGATTAAAAAAATTTTCGGTTGAATTATTCTTAACATATTTAAAATTACCATTAAATATTTTTTATTTATTTATATTATTTTTTTGTAAAAAAAATGTCTGTTTAATTTTTCTCAAAATTTGAATGAATGTTGACACCAATATTTGAAAAAATAAAAGTAGTTTAAAGCCAATATCTCAAAGTTTTTAAAAGACATTTGAGTCGAAAATCAGTTGTATTCATTTTTTTGTTAAGGTTTTTATTTTTGGTAAGAAAACTGTCGATTCGATTTTTCTCAAAATTTGTATGAATGTCGATAAAACTTTGAGTAATGTTGACAGTTTGACATAAGGCACCATCTTGTTCAAAGGTCTTTCAAATAAATATCTTCTAATTTAATCAAGCGAAAACTGTCAAAAAAAACCAACTTAGAAATAAGTATTGTCAGATTTAAAACCACATATCTAAAGAAACAGTCATTTTAATACTGTGGTACAGTAAAAATGTAACTTTGATACTGTGAAATGTTCGTTGATATTGAAAATCTGAAGTTAATCATAAAGGAAGCTGGGGTGGAATCGGCTAAGGTGATAGTTGACTATCAAATTTTTAAAAGTAAAATTGACTATCACCGACTTTCCCGTCTATGTAAGCCGATTCAATTCAATTCGATTGAACGATTTCAATTCATTGTTGCTATCGTGAAATTTTAAAATGATTTTCATAAAATCTAAACGAAAGAATCAAATTGGCTGTGTTTAAATAACATTATTTTCTTCTGTTTTTCGAATTTTTCGAATTATGTAAACTTTGTCGGTCAAAAGAATGTGTTTTGTAAAAAAATATTCCATTCGATTTTTGTAAGCGTCTGGTAGCTCTATTCAGAAACGACATATTTGTAGCAAAATGACTATCAAATTTTTCTAGTAACAGCTTTTTAGATATTAATTTGACTATCACCTTGCACAGATCAAATTCTATTATTTTGACTGTCAACAATTGACAATAACCCCTGATTTTTATTTTAATAATTCGACCCTTTTTTTTAATTAAAAAGAAAAAGTTTTAAAATATGTGAAAGAAGAGTTTAATTTTTGTATTCAGCTAAAAAAGGTATATTTACTTCATTTTTTGTGTTATTACACAAAATTTATATTTTTTCTCTTCAAATCTAATGATCAACTTAAAAATTATAAAATTAAAAGTCAGTTATTTTAAAAATAAGTAAAACCAGTTTTTTAAGAATAATTACTTTAATTTTTTTCCAAATTAGGTAGAATTATTTGAACTGGACTTTGAAAAAATAGTCATTTTTAAAAAGTTTTTATGATCTGATCTTTTCATGATTTAAAGTATTTTTTATGAAAGAAAATAAATACTTATTTTTGTATCCAAAATTCAATATTGTATGAGCAATTTTTCTATTAATTACTTGTAAATAAAATATTCACATTTCCAGAAATATTAGATCAAGCCGCTCATTCAAACATGTTAAAAGCTATTTTTGTTTTTAGTTTTGATAAATCATATTTTAAATTAAAGATTTCGGACTTCAAACATATGTTTTGCAAAACTTAGATTTTGTTAAATTAAAAACAAAATAACAGATTAAGAAAATATCGTTTTAATAGTCATTTTGATTTTCTTTGTAGTTTCCATTTTTTTTAATTGATTTGTTTGAATTTAAATTGATACAATAATTAAACAAAAAACCTTGAATTCAATTTCAGTACAGCAAATAGTATACTCTCAAACATCAAATACTTTTTTGAAAAACAAAACACCTACAAAATATAAAAAAAATTGAAACTCACATTTCAATAACAACTTGTTTTGAAAATTCCTCATCCTTACCCCAAAAACTACCTCAAAACATTTTCAAAAACAATCTTTCACTAAAGGTGCAGGTGTGGACTGTGATGGTCATACACAGATCCGGGACACGAAACAAAACAATATTTTTTTCAAGGGCTAACGAATGCATGCATTTCACGTACTCATGTACTTACATGTGCGTTTTTCAAAAAAAAATATTTTCTCAATTTATTCAACAATCTATAAAGATACTAAAGTGGTTACTCAGGTGTCTTGAAATTTTGTTATGTTTTAAAACACCAAAAAAAATGAAAAGTGAAATCTATAACAAAATTCATTTGTTTTTCCGGCGTTGTGCCAATGTTTGATTCAAGGGTGTACTGTAAACATAGTATCTTTGAATCTGTATGTTTTTGATATTTATGATGAGGTGGGAGGAGGTGCAAGAGGTATGAAGAAGTATCCGAGCATTGTTCAGATTCTTTGGCAACCGAATAAGGATTAAGTGCAGACAACCGAAACGACAACACGACCGAGTAGAATGTGGCATATTTGAATTTGAAAGCGCGTCAACGTTGACATATCATTTCTGAGGTTTACATTAAAGTACGCTATGAACATGAGTTGAGTACTCGTACATCCTATATGTAGCTTATTTTATATATTGAACTTGCATAGTAATTGCAGTTTTTGTTTAAAACAAAAGAAAACTATCTACAAAGCGTTTTGTCTTTCGTGCCAGACACTGATTAATGCTTGAATTTGTTAGATAAAGTAAAATTAATTACAGTTCGGTCTAATAATAGTATTCACTGGGGCTATACTTATTCATGGTCTTTGTATTTTTTTGATGTAGTTTTTATTTGAAATTGAAAATATATCCAGGGGTTGAATCTGGGGGTGAATTTATACCTATATCACAATTAAATACAAAACCATAATACCTTGAAAGTATAATTATGTAGTTTAAAAAAGAAGGAGTACAATTTTACTGATAGTATTGAGTTTTAATAACAAATAAACTTTGCTTCATTTGTCCCTACAATTAACTGTCATTTCACCGCAATCAACTGTCAAAATTTAAGGGTTCATACTGAAAAACCTATAAAATCAGTCTAATCATTGGCCTTAGGAACAGTATTTTTCTACGAAAAAAACCAAAGTATCGGAGCTGACGCAATTAAAATAATAATTCGATAATAAAAACCACAATTTTCAAAAATCTTTAAATTGTGGTTTTTGGTGAACTCAAATGCCATTTTTAAATGATAAGTCAGTAACTATTGGAATGTATGCATGTTTAACTATCTGTGCATGTTCTTTTGATTTTGGAATGCCAGGAATGTACAGTGGCTACCACAAACAATCAAACAAAAAGAATATATATTTTCCATATGCAATCTCCAAAAATGTGAATGAAAAACGTAGTAGAACTTAATCGTCATTTTAAAACATATTTTAGCTGAAATTAAGTTTAAATTAAGAAAACTACGATGGGCAAATGATAAGTAATGCACAGTCGCCAATAACCCACAATCATAATAAAAAAAGACTTCAAAATAAGCTCCAAACACAGCTATTGTTATCGTTTATAACTGAGAAATACCCATTTGAACATGACTCGATTTGTTTCTAATCGGTGCGTGTCAGAATGGAGCCTTGTACTGATGTATTGTCAACGAAATTAAAACAACGAGCTGTGATTGAATTTTCAACCGCCGAAAGTGTTAATCCGACAGACATTCATCGTTGCTTAAAAGCTGTTTACAGTAATAAAACAGTAGACCGAAACACAGCACTGACCCTATAACTCAAAACCGCATAGCTGATATTGTTTTGATGTCGCAAGATAGAGTTGGGTTCATAATTCAGCAACTTGGCTATTCGCTCGTTGGGTACCGAAAATGTTGACACAGGAAAACAAGTATATTCGAGTTGAGTTGAATCGTTAGCACCAAGAAGGAGAGCAGTTTCTCTTGAAAATTGTGACCAGTGACGAAACTGGGTGCATCACAACGGTCCAGAAGAAAAAAGACAGAGTACGAAATATCGTCATGTCACTTCTCCCCAGCCCAAAAAATTCAAGATACAGCCTTTGCAGAAAGGATTAAAGCCCGTTCACACGATTCGATATTTTCACTGTATCGGATATC
Source organism: Eupeodes corollae (assembly GCF_945859685.1). NCBI lineage: Eukaryota > Metazoa > Arthropoda > Insecta > Diptera > Syrphidae > Eupeodes > Eupeodes corollae. The sequence goes on from NC_079149.1 coordinate 115,221,035, forward strand.
AACCCTACACCAACGACATACTACGACTATATACTAGCAATAAATTATTCGACAGTAGCTCAGACGAAAAATGACGCATTATCGGTCAAAATATCGAATCGTCTGAAGGCACTGTTTATAAATACATTGCCACGATGAGCCGGTAATTTGGGATGGAAATCAAGTTTATCTAACGGATTATTTGGAAAAGGGGACAAGTCTAAACTCATCCCGATACATTGAGTCACTGTTGCATCACGATAACGCCCGACCTCACACATCAAATGCAACCAGTACCGCTCTTGAATAATGAAATTCGATGTTCTTCAACACCCACTGTATTTACCAGATTTGGCACCTTGTGATTTTCACTTCTTCACATTAAGAGAGACCTTAAAGGCACCCATTTTACGTCGGACGAAGAAGTCAAGGAATCAGTGGAGTCTTGGATTAAAGAGAGACCAGCTAAATATTTCAGTGACTCGTTGGGAGAAGTGTAGGTATATCTGTAAATGGTGATTATATTAAAAAATTAAGGTATTAATTTCTAGATAAAGAAGTGTATTTTATATATATTTTTTTTTCATTTTAATTATCTCTCTTCATTTTCGAAAAATTCACGATTGTGCATTACCATTTACCCTCGTACATTTCATTTATAGTTACATTCAAAATAGTTTCTTACTCAACGTCGAATTGACACCAAAAGAAAACAAACGTCTTTGGAAATTCGAAAATTGGTTTTATTCCAAAGTCTCGACGATAAAGCAGTACGAGACAATTCAGAAATAATTGTGTTTTAGAGCTCTTTCAAAGTTCATTACATAATTTCACAATTTAAAAAGCGAAAATAGCATTCATAATGCGAGCAGAGAAGTAAAAGGAGAAGTACGGTGAGAAGCTTCTTTTTAGGCTAATCAGCTAAAATTCCATCTTTTCTTCGGAATCTCTAAAGATGTTTTGAAAAAGACCACAAGTAAAGAAGTCAGCAACGAAACTATTAGAAGAAGAAGCATCGCCATCGATGTAATGACCGAAATGGCAGTGAAGCCGTATATAAAAAGATATACATCAGTGAAAAAATAGAAATGAAAGACTTAAGTTTGCTTATAAACATATAAAATAGGATACATCTTCTTGGAAAAAGGTGATGCTACATTTGAAAAAGAGCACAAGTAAAGAAGTCAGCAACGAAACTATTAGAAAAAGAAGCATCGCCATCGAAGTAATGACCGAAATGGCAGTGAAGCCGTATTTAAAAAATTATACATCAGTGAAAAAATAGAAATGAAAGACTTAAGTTTGCTTATAAACATATAAAACAGGATACATCTTATTTAACTATTATACATATTATTAATTCTGTTTTGTTAACATACGGAAGACAAATTTACCTTAAATGTTCAGATAGCAAAATGTGTGATTGCGAAAAGCAAATGAAGAATTTTCTCATAAGCATACTCGAGCTAGTTTAAAGCACTGGTGGTTGATAGGTCAAGCTATGGGGATACGTTGCAAGTTCGGGTGATCGGAACGAACATTTTGTGGTGGGTAACATCAATAATTTAAAACAACATTTGCCGTCCAGTGTCAGTCAATTTGGAATACAGGACAATTGCATACAGAAAGCACACATCTTGTACAGAAGTTCGTGCTTATCGTATAACTGCTATTGAGGACCTTGAGGAGGAAAAATGGTTTAAAATAGGTCCTCAAGTATGTTAAAACCTTGTCTCTTTAATACCTCTTGAGAAAGCGATTAAAATTAGGATAAGCAATTTATTATAAAATATTAACTGTCCGATTTTGTGTGATGTGTTGAATTATAATGTTACTTTTGATTTTAATATTAATTTGCTGTTTAATGGCTTAAATTATATGGCTTATTTAAATTAAAAATGTGTTTAACTGTCGTATAAAATAGTTATAGTGTTTAACATTCTCCATACATTTTCTTGGAGAAAATGCATTCCAAAAATGTATATTTCATGTGTTCGTTTAGTCCTGGGAGCCACTGCACATCATTTTCAAAAACATTAAGTCAAGAGCTTGCCTATGCGACCAATTTAAAGTGGTTTTCCAAATGTCTAAAAAACGCGATGCATGTTTTCGTGACCTCTTCAGGACAAATACGGCACCATTACGTCTACCAAACCCATGTTTGATATCGGCGAGTTGTAGGCATCAATGCATTTGAAGTGGTTTCCTACTCTATTTCAATTTTCGGAAAAGTTGTACTTTTTTATGAATTTTTTGGCGGAAACGCCGCAACTACGTGTTGATAGACGAACGTTTCTGTCGTAACCTTTACTAAAACTATCTGCAACTTTAATATTAACTGCTTTCGTTTCAGTCTTGCATTACACTATATTAGTGTGTTGTTGAAAGAAGGAAAATTTACGATCTGTAAATTTGATATGAGACAGAACCTTGACAAACAATTGATGTAAAATGACAGCAATAATACCATTTTGTCATTTGTGTAAGTGAAGACATTAATTTTTAATTCATAAACAACTATTTTTACTCATATTTTGTGGCAAGTACATATCAATCATGTAGAAGGTTTCCTTTTTTTTAGCTTCAAGTCTCAAAAAATCTGACAATTTATACATAAATAAAATCAAGAATAAAGTAATAGAGACATACTCTTCCAAGCATCAATCTTAAGCACTTTTCACTTTATCCCACAAATATTTATTTTATCATAAAGATACACAGTGTATATCTAAGTCTGAAAGAAAAACATACACAAAAAGTATTTATTTCGTTTCAAAACTCAAGAAATCGCCTAAAAAATTCAGTTCTCAAAGCACAGACTTGCCTCTGGGTTATAAAACAAGAGGACTGACGACTTACGTATGTACATACATATAGATCTTAGGCATACCTAACAAACCGACAAAAAGTTTATAAATATAAGTATATCAGAGTACAAACACATAGCTACCTACCTAAAAGACCTAACTCCTAACCTCTACATAGAAACTTTGTTTTCAAACAGAAAAAGGAAGTTGTGTTGTGTTAATGAAAGGTCAGTGCCGTTAGCCATAAAATCCTGGAGAAAACCTTCCTATAAATGATATACCCTCTTGTGCGTCGTCAACGGTCCGTCGGTTGTATCATTTGAAAAGGAAAAACTTTATACTTTATACCTTATATGGAAAAATATATATTATTTGATATCATTTCACATGGGAAACCTTCTTTTTCCTTTGACCAAAATATAACAAAAAAAAAACACAAACAAGTCATCCTTTTTCCTGCTATCATGCCATCAGGATATCACAGATCCGAACCTTATATTTATTGTTATAGGTTTAAAGTATTTTTTATAAATATATCTTTCTTTAAAATGATAGACTGGCTTTGACATATTTGTTTAACATCACTCTCAGATATAGGAGAATTATAGAGTCCACAAAATTGTCCAAAAAATAATGAGAGCTGACAAATAGGAAATATAGGTTGGAATTTAAAATGTGATACCTTCAGAAAATGATATAAAAGTGACCTAGAAGTATCGTATGTTGCAAGTATGTAACATAATGTTATGTAGCACAATTAAATGAGTCACTTTTTTTTTTTTTTGGAAAAATAAGGCTTCTTATATGGACGTATGTGCTATAAAATGGATAAGGGTTAACATCAAACATTATCTTATCTCGCTTGAATAGGTTCTTTTTATATCGAGAATGTAAAAGTTTATTTTCATAGGTAGGTTCTTGGGATAATGTGGTACACGTGGGGTTAGGTTAGGTTAGGTTTTAGTATAAATTTCATTGGAAAAATTACCTATTAACACATTAGGAATTTGGTTTTTAAAAGCAAAGAGGGCATAAAAAGCTTAGGTTCCATTAAATAAAAGAACATGTTATTAGTAGACTAATTATAACAAGGTGGCAGGAATCAAATTAATGGAAAAAGAAGTACCTAATTATTTCTTGAATATCTTCAAACAAATTTATAAGACACAAAAATGATGACATTCATTTAGTAAAATTAATTTTACAATCTTATTGTTTTGTCATGCGTTAGATTATTGCGTTTTTGTATTTGTTTCCAAACGAATAAGCGTGACTGAACACTGCTTCTGGAAAAACTTAAATAAAAAAGGAGGCTGGGATGCGACCCACACTGATAACTTTCCATCCCGTCTGTCGATTAGTCTTGCTTAAAAGGTTTGTAGGTTTTGTCTTGGGTAAAAAAAAATTTCAGTCGAATTATTCTTAAAAATTTTAAAATACCAACAATATTTTTCATATAAAGAAATAGTTAAGTTTTTGAAATTAATTTAAGAGATCGATTTATTTTAAAATTCAACTGAATGTTGAAAAAAAAATTCCTTTAAATTGAAAATTAGTTGGAAGCCATAATCTAAAATTTTTGAATATATGAGCCGAAAATCAATTTTTACCAACTTTTGTTAATTTTTTTAGTTTTTTCTTGTAAAAAAAGTGTCAATTCGATATTCGGTGTTGAAGATCAATTTTTACCAACTTTTGTAAAAAACGTTATTTTTCGGTGTACATAGGAATGTACACCTAAATGTAGAATAAATGAATTTGAGCTTAAAAAACGCTTACTGACAAACATTCGGTGGTTTCTTTTTGAATTATAGGTTATTTTGAAACTGAAAGCTCTTAAGCAGTTGAAATTTTGAATGTTGAGAATCTTAAAAGATTCGGTGTCAAATTGTGGAGTGGATAATTTTTATTTAAAAATGATCGTGGAATCTCGATATTTTGAAAATGAGATGTAGGATTTTTTGAAAGCTGATGTTGGTAAGCATTGCATCTCACGTTATTCAACACAACTTGGAAAAAATAGTTACTAGTATTAAAAAATATTATAAAAATGTGTACAGGATTTGAAATGGAATAAACATAAGGTCAAATTTTTAAATTGACATGAAATGATTTCTAATGATTGTAAAGACTTTAAATGAATGCAAAAGAATGCATAAAGTCTCAAATGATTAAAATCAATTATTTGCATTCAAATGATTGGTGGCTAAATTATTGCAATATTTTAAAGGTTAAATTATCATTGATTTTAAAATTGGGGGTCTCTAGGTGAATTCAAAGAAATATTTAAATTTAAGTCACAAAAAATTGTATTCGTATAATATTGCATTCTGCTCCTGATCAATAAGCGCTTGCTCAATAATGCTATTGTGGTTTGCTTAAAAAAAACGTTTATCTAAATTTATATCAAAATTAACACTGAAGTCTTAATGATATTTAAATTTCAATTTTGTTGATAGCTTTTTGTTTGGTTTCTAAGCACATCATTCGTATTTTAAGTTTCTTTAAGTTGCACTCTGATCCGAATATTTTGAAACCTTCTATATAGTAGGTGAATATATATATGCCTTATGGATATAAAGAAAGTAATAAAGTATCCTTTCAATAATTTTGAAAATCCATAAAATAGAAATACCGCACTTCAATGCACACATAATCCTTAATTGAATAACCATAAATGTTGAGATTAGGTGAACGTTATAAATGCATATATGTACTGTATATGAAAAGATTCTCATTCTAGTATAGATGCTATTGAACTTTTATTCTTAACTTAATTCCAATTATATATGTGTAAATCCCTTGAGCTCTTTTATGTATGTATATAATATTGTTATAAATTTGATGAACAAAATTTATCAATTAAATAGTTTTGTTTTCGTATAGTGCCCAAACCAAAAATATCTTCATTATTAGCAAAACTCTATACCTATACAAAAGTATCTATATCTTTCTCTTTTTGATGAAGTTGAAAGGTTATGAAACAGATTAATTAAGTAGGTCGGTTAGGCATACCTAAAACTTGAATAGGGCAGACTTTGTGTTATACAAATAGAGGTACATACTTCACTTTATACACTTATTCAAAACATTTGTTGCTTTGACTCCTATTTAAGAAGTTCACATGTGTATCACCTCCTTGTAATTATTCATAACAAATAAAAGTAATAATTTAATTTTCTTTCCAACTCTGGGGGTCTACGGACCAATAAACTTCAAAGAAAATCCACATGAGAGGTCATTATCTGGAATATCTCTCTTGAGCCGGGACCCTTTCGTTTTGTGATAGATTTGTTTGGATAAAAATCTGTTTTTCTAAATCAACCCAAAAAATACGTACTGTGTAAATCCCCTGGAGCGAGAATGTCATCAAATCAAGAAAGTTACGTTCTAACCACATCCATACTCACATCCAATCCATCGATGATGATTTGAAATTTTACAACATGATTTGGGATTCTTTTGAATTGCCTCTGAGAGAAAATGTTTTGAAAAATGAGGATGACGGAAGTGAACTGACTTTGATGGAAGCCACAAATAGTTAGGACAAGCTGAAGTTAGTTTTTGTTCAAATTTTTTCTGGATTTCTATGAAACATGTAAGGGAAGTAGTTCATAGTGTCCAAATAAATAAAACATACCCTTAGCAGAGCAATAAAGTTGGATGGGAGAAAACCAACCCAAGTTATTGTTGTATACAAAATACAAAGAGAGTACAGCTTCCAAACGATTCTTAGTTTTGCGGATAAATAAATGAATTTCAACATTCCTAGTTTTATTATAGAATATTTTCTCTACTCTCCATAAGCTAGTCAGCATTGTCGAAAAACACCTACTACTGTACAAGTACAATTTCTAACATCTTCCTTTAACCCATATTCCTCTTTTACATTTATAGTATAGTCGATTCCGTTTAAATCAAACTTTCTGTTATACCAAAAAAATGGATGAAGTTTTTTCACGTTCCTATTGTTTAAAAACTCCTTTTAATTGAAATAATTTGTTTCAATTTAATAATTTTTTGTGTAACAACTCTGCTTATGTTCATCACTCAAGTTTTTATGAGTTTTTGAAGCTTCAACAATTCTTTGAAATGATGAAGCTAAAGAGGATATTAGAAAAAAACACAAACATGCTGCTCAAACATTACTTTATCTTCTTAACAATGTTTTGTGGTTTATTTAAATCTTGAATTATTTGTTCTTAAGAACAGATGGAGTAAGGGTTTTATAAACAAACTAGAAATAATTCTGTGCCGGTAAACGAAACAGTACGCCAAAAAAAGTAGACACAAATATTTAAAATTGCAAGAACTAGAGAGGATTTTTTTCACATTCATTGTCAACTTCTGTAATTCTAAAAGAAGCGAAGCAGCAAACTTCAGCTTCATAAAAATAACATTTTGAGTTTCATTCTATTGGATGGAGAAAAAGTTGAAGTTCGAATTTCGAATTTCGGCTGAGTTTACCAAAGTTGCTTCATTAGAATTCATTTTTGCAGTTTTGTTTTGCTCTGCTTTGCAAATAAACGGAATCGACTGTATTTTTCTTAAACTACATATCCAGCTAGTTGTTTCATTAGTCGAAAAATGTATTAAATTTCAACAGAAGTTTGACAACGTTTATCTTATATCGTTAAAAAGAAAATTAATTTCCTTGTTAGCTTTTTTTAAGTTCGAGATTTTTTAAATCTCAAAACAAGTTTAAAAACTTGGGGATATACACTTTTTGTTTTATTTACTAGAGACTATTATTTTTAATTTATATACTACTTCTAAAAGTTTACTATTATCCAAATTTTAAAGTGTTATGCCTGTGAACTGGCTTGAGATAGAAATTATAAAAATATACAAAAGTACATGACTGTGAGTACTCACATATGACTTTCAAAAGTGTTCTGTCAAATTAAATTAGATATACTCTTGATATTTTATAAGGCTTGACTTTTTTTTAATAGAAAGTTTAATTTTTATATCATCACCATATACGCAATGTACATAATTAAATTCATCTATCACACAAGTTAAAACTTTTATAGTGGATTTGGTTGATGTATGTCATTAAAATTGTTTCTAGGAATTTCATTTAGATACAAAAGTTTTAATTCTGCTTAAAATTATATTTCTATAATTTGATATGAACAGACATATACAAGGCACATATACCCTTTTTATATACATACAATAACTTCAATTTCATTTTTCTTACTTTCTAAGTAGCTATATACAATGTGTTCCTGAACACAGGATTGAAAAAGGTTTGCACATGGTTAAAAAATCATTAATCAAGATAGAAAATAGAGTGACTTAATTGGAAGATGACATTCATGTTTCTTTTAGATTTTTTGTTATTACTTTATATTCTAAATTTAATTGAAGTTTCATAAAATTCATATTTATATATTATAATTTTTAACTTTATACATTCAAAAATTCTACGAATTTAAAATGATAAAATTTTACAATCAACTTATTCTATTTATTTAGTTAAAAAAATATATTGCTGTTTAAAAAAAATACAAACATTAAAATAGTAAACTAACTGACTGAAAAAAATGTCCTTTACCTTAATTTGAAAAAATTATGATTGTCAGTATTAAAAGTAAATAATAATGAAAAAATTAAATTATTAAAATTATAAGTCAGTGTAAAATCGATTACACCCCCAAAGCTCTGCATATGCCAATTTATCGTCTCCCAAAGTAAGGAGTTCTTCAAACAATCTAATCCCGAAGTGGATGGTTTAAAGATTGGATAGAACTAGCCGAGCAGATGGATTTTGACCTAAACTAAAGAAACTTTATATCACCTAATAGCTATTCTAGATGAAGCCTCAAGAACGCAATACACATGACAAGCCAAAAGCTCTCTGCACTGCATGATTTACAATAGACTAGACTACGAATTCCGGGAAAGAAAAAAATTTCGTGCATGTTCCGGCTAAGAGGAGAACTGTTTAAACTGATCTACATTCCTCACCGTTAGGACTTACCGATTTTATGCAACTTGAAGGAGCGCGAGGATAGTTGTCAATCAGGCAGACGGCAATGCCATGCCTCATATTGATTGTATTAAATAAATTTTTGTTAAAAATGTATGTTTAAATAAAATCAAAATCTAATCTAATCTAATCTTCTAGCTGTATTAGTATATCTCCAAAAACATAGATAAAATAACGAGTTATCTATTTTGCAGTTTCAAAAGTATAGGGCTGTAGTTCGACATCTGTCAAACTATGTTGTCAAACTGGACCTTTTTTTGTGGGGCTACGCAAATGATCTTGTTTATGCAGATAAACCTTTAACTCTTGAGCACTCAAAACCAACAGTTTTCAAGTTATAGCTGGGATACCATCCAATATGTGTCAAAATGTGGTCGAATATTACCTCAAAAAATCGACGCTTGCAATAATTCGCGCGGTGGTGGTTTAAATGATGTAGTGATTCACACATAATTTCAACGTTTGAATTTTATTACCAAAAAGAAATATCTTGAAAAAAAATATTTTATATGTGTTTTATTTACGTTGACTTTTAAAACCGAAAAATTAATAACCCTGAAGAATTGTGCGTATGCTTACGTTTTAGTTTTTAATTTTTAATTTAACCTTTTGAACTCTTTTTAGTTTTTCTGGGCAAATAAATTAAAAATCATTGTACTTCGGAAATAATAGCTGAAGTTTATCTAGAATCCAAATAAATAATTAATTTAAGTTTATGTTTTGAATCGGCGACGATGTAGCTTCTAACTTTCAGTAGTAATAATTCAAGTCACAGTAAAAATTACAATTCATTATATCTCTCTTTTTAAAATCATATCGTGGAAGGCTTTAATTTATCATAATGCCTAAATAATTCATTGAGTATAATTATTATCTAACCAAAATAACAAAATTTCATTAAATTCATAGTTATGTATGGTTTTTTTCTGATTCCATACCAAAGCTCTATATTTGATGACAATACAACCGTATTCATTTAATAATTGGCATTACCTGGAATTTTTCTTTGTACTCTGACATTAGTATCTTCTCAAATTCACATTTTCAGAGAAAAATAAATAGGTAATCGTCGTCGTCGTGCAACATTCCAATATGATGGGAAATATGTTCATCGTCGCAAAATGATAAACAACAAAAATCCATAATATCGAATGACAGAGAGAGGATTATGATTTACGAGTTAATTAAATGAATGTAACATTGAAAGCCAAATAACACTCAACAAAGTAACAAATTATATACCAACCTAGAAAAAATATATGAGTATCTATCAATCTATCTATATACAATATCTAATGTTACACTATATATCAAAACGCTTGGCAACACAGTTCTATACGGCGGCGGAAGAGGCGTGTAATATTTATTTTTGGCATTTTTTTGCATGAGTTCTTATAAACAGCAATTATTATTATTTTCTTATCGATTTACAAAGTTACTCTCATTTTTTTTCAAATAAAAACATGAACAAAAACCACAATGCCATAAATCTCGAGTTCATAGAGATATGGAAATCTATTTTGTTGTAACTTTATTGTCTTATACAAGGTGGTATACGAAATGCAACCCATCATTAGAAGTTGTCATTATAGAAATACAAAACATTCCACATCGAAGAATTAAAAATCCACTTTACAAATAGAAGTATATAGTTTTTCTGAAAACTCTCAGAAAAGTGACATAAAATATTGTACGTTATCAACAAAGATATGTCAAAGTAAAACTCAAGTTTGCTGTCACTTTCAGAATTTTCCTATAGGGAGATGATTTTTGCGTCACCTTAACATAATTGCAAATAGCTATTTTGTATGGCAAAATTATTTTTAATAACAAATTATCTTTTTTCAACTCTTCAAGAAAAGGACATTGCAATAAGGAATCTTATTTTAAATAACCTGTACGCCATTACTAGAGATTTCAAAAATAATGGTGTCATCTTTTCACAACTGTCTTCTTCTTTTTCTATGTTAAACTGCAAATTCTTGAAAAAAAGTTATATGTTTTTGTCCACTTTATATTAACAATCAATCAAATTAAAGTAATAATTTTGCGACACTTATAGCTGGCTTATCTACATATGTACATATGTACATATATTTCCAAAATAGCTAGAGAAGCAGACACGTTACATCCAATTTTTTAAGAAATGATTTCGAATATGGACACACCTAGTTTGTTTACTAAATGCGAAAACGTTTCCTAAGTGGTAGAAAAAAATATATGTATATTGTTTCACTTAATTGAAAAACCTCAGTCTCGAAAGCTATTCTTGCTGGCCTTCCTCAAGGATCAATGTTATCTCCTACTTTGTTCAATATTTTTATCTCCGATTTTCCAGTCCTGCTAAATTGTGAATTTAGTATATATGCAGATGACATTACGATATTCTCATATGATGAATTTCCTGACAATATAATAAACATTATTCAAACTGACTTCGAAATTATTTTCGAGTATTATAAACACTGGAAAATTAAAATTAATGCTGGGAAAAGTCAAGCTATCTTTTTCACCAGAATAAGAAAGGATTATTTTTTATCCAGACACAAATTCAATTTAGTAACTGTGATATACTTTGGGTGAGTTCTGTCAAGTATTTAGGTATTGACTTAGATAAGAAGTTGAACTTCAAGAAACACACACAAATGACAGCAAATAAAATAAATATCGGTATAAAAATGTTATATCCACTTAAGGAAACATAATAAACTTATTATTTTAAAGTCGTTTTTCTAGCGATACGATTATATGGATCGCCCGTAGGAAATTGTGCCATATATAATGCATATTAAAAATTGCACATTCTTCAAAGCAAAATTTTAAAACTGATGCTCAAGCTCCCCTGGCATTTCTTAACCCAAGCTTGCACACAGAGACAACAAACGTGTTAAAAATAGACCAGAAAATTGAAATTTTCTAGAAAATGTGTATCGAATGAAAACTCTTTAATTAGAAACCTAATTTAACAAATAGTCAAATACGTTTTTTTTCTAGTATTCTCATACATCTTGTTTTGTACATGTGTATTATTTATTATCTTGTGCATTTAATTATTTATTTTTTGTTTATTTATTAATTATTGTATATAATTATATATTCATTCTATTGTCGACTTTATTTATACATTTTTTCGCGTTTACTAATTTTTGTTTATTTATTATTTATTCATATTTATTTATTTTCTTTGTTTACTATTTATTTGTTTACTCATTTTTTTTTTTATTTATTCATTTATTTATTTTTTACTTGCTTATTTATTTCTTCATTAGTGTACTTATTTATTTATTTGCTTTTATCTTTATTTTTTCAGTGATAAAATAAGTCATCAGAAATTAATTTTCTATTAAATTTAAGCATAAACTGTTTGTGATATAATTATAAACAAAATTCGAATAAAGGTTTTTTCTTTTCAATGTTTCTTCAAACTTATAATGTTAAAATATATACGTACTGTTTATAAACTAATTATTATTTTTCAGTAGTAAGATACAATTTGATATCATATCATTGACTTAAAATCAATGACTTAAAAATATTGTAAACTCTGTAACTTTCTCTTCTAAAGTTCCGCAAAATTAGGTCTCTCGCAACTTTTCCGGTTTTTGGTCTTGTCATTAAAGCCTTAGAGCCTGAGTATTTAATCTTCCTTCCAGTAAAATTAAAAAAAAAAATTAAGGGTGTCCTTTTCAAGTATCGAGGACTGTAAACACAATATACAAATCATACTCAATTTTGCAAGAGTGAATGATATAGCTCTAAGATGTGATCACAACTGGCAACTGAGATCTTGTCATTTAATATTTTACACATTTTTCTTATCTTATATGACGATGGTCCTCTTTAACTTACAATAAATTAAACAACAATTGAACTGTCCTAAAAAACACTCATTTTTTAATCAAAAAATTCAAAATGAAACTTCTTATTCAAAAAACTTGTAAATGTAGTTAACGTTACCAAGGCGTTTTGTTCACACAAAAAATTATAAATTTCGAGTAATTTGAATAAAATTGCACACCATCCTCTTTCATCTCCTAAATTTCGACGTATAAATTATGCTTTCCACTAAAATTAATCATTATGGGGATTTTTTGAAAGTAAATACATTTCTAATTTTTCTGAATTATTATTTCAAAAACAGATATTTTATATCCACACTTTTTTAATGCAACTCATATACATTTATTAAAAGTGATAATTTTATTCGTTTACCACTTAAAATCCAATTTTCATTATTTACAACAGACAAATGAAATGAAAATGAAACCCTTGTATAAACATCATAAGTGCAAAATGTGTGTCAAAATATCGTCAAATAATAAACATTCCAAATAAACTCCTGTTTTCCTCATCTAGCGACAACGCGTGAACTATTCTTGTTATAATTAAATCATTTATACGAAATTACATAGATGCAAATAGAAAGATATACATATATACTTGATGTATCTCCATAAATTATTATTCCCATCAAAAATATTTTCGTAGAATTTAATTCAATGCAAACTTTTCGTATTCTGCACAGATTTTCCTTCCAATTTTTGTTACTCATACCGTATGACGACAAAAGGTAAATATTGTTCTCGTTATACTTTTGCATATAGATATACTCGTACGTACATACGTTGTTCCTTGTAGTTTATTTATGCAAGTCGAAAATTTATAACCCCCCTAACTCCCCATCTAGAGCCTGGCATTGTGAACCAATGTTCCGATATTAACTTACAATTCGTTTACATAATGAACTATGTAAATAGTTCTGAAGCTGAAGGGCAAACGAAAGAAAAAGGGGACTGGTATTTCAAAAAAAAACACCAGAAAACGAAATAAAAGTGAAAACTTGCGTTTATTTCCGCTGCGCATACAAACTATTTCTGCTACCGTGTGCGTCCTCGGCAGCACCTCTTAGCCAGAACCAGTGCCATCACCAGAGCCTGGCCAGAACATTCGCTCTGATTAACTTATTGAAATTGTTCGTTTGGACTCCGGACCACGGACGGAAATGATATTGTTGCTTATGGTAGAACGAACATATTATAAAGGAGGAGTATAGGTAAGGTAAATCGCTTTGTTTGGCGTGTGAAAATTTGTATTGTTGCCAATAGTAGTTGTTGTTGTGCAGTGTGTATGGTGTGTGTAGTGTCTGGTTATTGTCCTTTGAGTTGGTCAGGTAGTCAACTTTCGACTTTGATCTGGGTGTTTGACGTTTGTTTCCTTTTTTGTTTACACTTCAAGCTACACCTTCCTCAGAGTGTTTTTTATTATTTAATCTATGGATAGTGGAATGGAATGAACATTGTACACTTGTACGTACAGTACTCCCACTTAAAAAATGAATGTTTTTATATTTTTCCACCTTTATTGTTAGGGGTGAATCAACAGAAAAATAAAAATAAAATATTTATAAGAGTGAAACACTAACTAACTAAGTACACAAATTCAGTTTCATTGATATTTATCGTTTCCGCTTAAGTTTATTTTTTTGTTTTAAGTGGTTTCCTTTTTCCTTTGAAAATTTTGTTTGTTTGGGCTGTGTTTGTCATTTTTATGATCAAATACAAATTATTAGATCTCATTATAACGAATGAAATAAATTATTAATTGGTTTATAGCGAGTGTGTTTGTGTTATAGTTGAAGAGTTCTTTTTTTCGGAAATGGTTGTGAGAGAGGTTAATGAGTATCAACAGTAGAAGAACATTAATTATGATGTTTAGTTAAGTAGTAAAAAATATCAAAGATAATAGCAATTCAACTAACATAGGTAAATATTATGCACAATTGCCTGACGTTGGTACAGTTTGTTTGTAGACTTAGAATAACTCAAAAGAATTCAGGATAATATTTTATATTAAGGAACATTTTTTCATAATTTTTACTTGCGTCATATAGGAATTTTATGGCAAGTTTTAAATTCGTACAAAATTCTGAAATCGAGATTTTAATCAAAAATTACATTATGATAATAGAGAAGTCAAAAAAGTGAGTCTCCAGATACTGTCCGTCTGTCTGTCTGTCTTTTCTAGTCTCTAGAGTCTAAAGGATTGGGTTGATTTGGAAATTAAGGGTTGGAGACGATTTGAGTCAAGCATTTTTTGCATTTGTTTCTTAAGACTAAAAATAATAGTGGAACCACACCCAAATCTTTCGGAAATTGGAATTATCTTAAAAACAAAGTTATAGATTTTCCCTCAACATAAAGAAGGCTTCAGAAGATTACCCACTCATAGGACAGTTATTTTGTTTTTAAGTTTTCTTAAGAACAAATCAACTGATTTCAATAGTTTTTTTTTCTCAATTAGATCTTATTGTCATTGTTTTTATTTTTGATTTTTAAAAAGTATGAAACATTTTTTGTCGATTTTCCATATCTTGAAAATGGGTCATTATTTTCTTAACAAATTAAAATTCAAATCGTATATTAACAAGCTCTAAATAACTGCATACCAAAAATAATTTTTTAATATTAAAATACAGGAAATATTTTTAAACAGACTGTTTTAATAGATGAGAAATTTCGTACGACCCAGTTTTGTATTTTATTTTTATTAATTTTAAGCGTATTTTTTCTTAAAGTTGTATTAATACGAGTAAATTGTTCAACTTTCTTTACTTTAAAAATTAGCAGATCACGTCCTAAAAATACAATTAGAGTTTCTACGATGACAAAGCAAATTTTTTTTTTTTTTTATTATTTTGCGGTGTATTTATAAGATTTAGATAACTATTTTAAGAATTTAAAATTTTTAGATAAGAATTTTTTGTTATTGTTGTAGTTGAAAATTTGTTGATATTTTCAAGGTTCAATTTTAATCTTTTTTTACAAAATAATTCAGTTCTGACTTTTTAATCAACAGACTTTTTCAAATAATTTTGAACCTTTATTTATTTTTTCTTAATACATTTTTTCGAGTTTTTGATACCTTTTATACAAAAAACAAATGGTAAAAACTTTGCTGAATGCCTTAGAGGTGCAAATAAGACGCCTATACCAATTTCAATTTTCATAAGTTTATATATTTTATGCAATAATGTGTCTTTTTGTAGGCCTACTGGAATGTCAGTCCAAGACAATTCGAGAAAACCGAAATTTATTTGTATTTACTTTTGACGTGCTAACCACTTCCAAAAAGCCCCCTTTATTTTGAAAGGGGTGAAGTGCAATATTATCCAAATTACGCAAAAACTTTTAGTTTTTTTCAGAAAAGAAGATAGTGACCCTTTTTTCGTACAGTTGATAGATTTATGAAAAATGATCGAAATCGTTCGGATGTAGCACTTTTGTAATAAACTTGATTTTGGGTTGAACAAGTTAACTTTTTGACAGTATTACTTAAGAGTAAGTTATAATTTAAACAATTTTCTACAAACTAAAATATTAAGTCTCTATTTCAATTCATTCTTAAGTCATAGTAGTTTTTGAGTTAAAAGATTCATACTTTTTCTATGGTATCTCAAATATTTGTGTACTTTTTTATAATTGTAATAATTTTTTTTGAAGTATTCTTAATAGCCTTTTAAATGATCTGCTGAATCATGAGTATCGGAAAAAGTTTCACCAATATCAGATCTTTGTATAATTAACAAACTTTTTCGTAACTTCAATAAATTTTCAGACAGATAAGCTGTCATAAAATCACAATGTTACAGTTTCCATCTCTGGCAACATTACTCGCACAGGAATGGTTGAGAGTTGTAAGTCACTAGACCTTGGTTCTTCGTCAATTATTGCGCCACCTAATTTATTTATTATTTACTATAAATTCACAAACAGCTCTAAGCCGATTGCAGGAATGGCGTAAAAGTTCAATATTCAACTTTGTATAAAATCTCCTTGTACTTACTGAACACTGCTTTAGCAAGTATTTCAAAGCTGCATGGATAAAGAGCATGAAAAGATCATTCTCTCACTCAACGTCCCACCCAATTACCAAGACTAAGGCTAAAGTTATGAGTATTCTTCTAGAAAGATCTCTGTGACCTTATAAGTTCCGAATCCTTATCTCAAACGCTTTATAATAATATCCAATGGTTTAACAAGTCTGATCTAATTGTGTTGTGTATTTGCTGCAGCAGCCACGTTAACCTAACTTAATAATAAACAATATATTATTCAGTCTATCCTATCATAAAACTGTCTTATTTGATCGTAACATTTGATAAATTTTAACTGCTTATTTGTAGCTCTAACTCAAGCCTATATTTTGTCAATTTTGACTTTAATTCACTTAAATATTTCGTCCTTATGCTTTAACTCACTTTTTCAATTTTAAAAACAGATTAATCCAATAACTATTCCAAATTGAAAAATTCTATAAAAAACTCACTTGAAAATAAAATTACAATCCCGTTGACAATCTATTTTTTTAGTCTTCGAGTTTCTATTTTCTGTCTCAATTTTCTTAAATATTTTCAAGGACTTCATAGTCGATTTCAAAACAATTTAATGTTCAACGGCAAAGTAAAAACAGAAAAGTCCAACAAGAAATACCTTCAATGCATTTAAAGTCAAAGCATTCCATAAAGATCATCTATACTTTTGTATAAACTTATATACTAGATAGCAACCACCAACTTGTCCATTTACCTAGATAAAAGCAAAGCAATATCTCTGTGGCATGTCTGTTGTAGCTCTGGGTGGCCTCCTCGCTTCCTGATGCATAATCTCTTTTATCTAAAACAAATTGCATTGCATTTTTATTCTCCTCCTCAGGGTTCCTTTTAGATTATTGAAAGATTCAGTAACATTCATTTCCCTTGTAGCTATAGTCTTGTGATATTTGTTTGTATTAAACCAAAAAATGAAACAAGGACAACTCAACGTCTTCTTGGAGCAGCTAATCTTGTCGAACATAAATACTAGGGATTATTACGTATTATCCGACAAATTTAACCACTAAACTATCAAATAAAATACAACAGTTCCAGTTCCATTTTAATGGCCGCCGTGCTATCTTTTTAATTGACAGTAATTTTGCACAATCTACTAAAATGCAATGCCATGTGCGAAGGGTGATGCACAAAGTCCTGGTTATTTGCCAGGGCAGTCAACTATCCTAAGGCGGTTAATTTTTGCAATAAAAAAAAATAGTGTCCCTAAAAAAATCCACCAGATAAGGATGTAAGTTATTTCCCAAAAAACAAAGTTCACAATTTTATGTTAAATCTGCAAATGTCAAAAAATAACTTAAGGCTCAAGAGTTAGTGAACTTGAAACAAAAATTTCTGTTTAATCAATAAATTTTGACTAAGTGGTATGTCATATTAATACAAAAGATTAGCTTTCGAAAATAATAGACACCCTAATATAAACACATAATTTAAAAGTGCTTTCAATTTGAGCTTTGTGTCTCCATTATGTTCTTTTCATTCAAACAACACCCCCCATAAAACTCCAACAAACCCAAAGGATAATTTAAGACGTAAATGCTATGATAAAATGCGATCATCACAGAACTTTTCATTCTGTTCGTTAAATTGATTAATTTCTCTGGGGAGGACGACTCATTCTCATTTGAATAATATCAAGAATCCGGCCAGAGTACTTGAGTACATAGGTTAGTCGTTAGTCTGACGCGAGACTTGCAAACAAATTCAAACTATAGGGATGAGAAAATAATTTTATCATACCTAACCTACATACTTATACATATATATTTTTGTAAACCGTCATGTCCGTAAACGGATGACTGTGTTTTATTCAGATTCCACTTCCTGTGTAAGGATTTAATAAAGGAGGACGAATTATTCAATCGTTGATGATGGAAATGACTCAAGGCAGCAGTCGGCAGTATATGTATTATTTTTTGGTGGGAGAAACTGGCTGTATAAATAAAATTTGATAGTAGGTCTTTTTTTTGTGAACTTTTTAAATAAACGTTATTTTAGGTGGATTTGTTTTTATTAGGTATGTTTCACGCATATAAACTCATGAGTTGACTTAAATGATTTGAGGTTGTAAAATTTGTGTGTGACGAATCCCATGAAATTTCAATTTTTCGTTCTGTAAAAGGGAATAGGGTTTTGAAAAATGAACTTAGTGAAAGGAATTAATAGGCCTTGTCTTGAGGGACATACAAAAGAATTAAAATTTTTCATTCATTCATTCATTCATTCACTGTTTTCGGTAAATTAGGTAGAATTTTGTAAGATTGAGTCGATTATTTCAGACATTTTAAACTCAAAAACTTATATTAGTTTTACAAAAATGTATTCGTTTATAGGTGTTATGCTACTTTTGAAACTTAGATTAAAGGTTTAAAGGCGATTTCTTATCAAAAAACTAAGTATTAAAAAACAAATATTCAAAGAACGAATCTTGGAAACCAAATGTTTGAAGAAAATATTTCGGAAAGACAAAATTTACGAAAAAAATATAGCTTCAAAAATGTGTCTGAAGCATTATACTTTTTATCATATTGAGTTTTGTTTAATTGTATTAAGGACATACAAATTATTCAAAACATATTTTTTTATAATTAGGTAATATTTAACTTAAATTATTTAAAGACATCAATAATTAAAGATCATGTGAAATAAAACATATTCATATTTGAAGATACGATAGTTGTATTACTACTGAGGGCAGAAAATGTTTGTGGCATTTTGTTTGGTAGGTATACATATATACTTTGATCAAAAGTTGTAAATTTGTATCAATAATAATTTACTGTTCGAATCACCTTGCGCAATAAGATAAAAGATGATTAATGCCGTTTAATAATAGCTGTCCAATTGTTTCTGTTGAATAAAACTTTTAAGGTCGTAACAAATCAAAGAAATCTAAATTTTGAAGGGAATTTGCTTTAGATTGTCTAGAACTGAGATTTAAACACGAATTTCAATAATATAAATGTCCCAAAAACAGCAAAAGTAACACTTTTGTTACACTAATGGCTAATTGAAAACACCATGCACGTTTCATATCTATTAATATAAAAGCTTTGAATCTCTTGAGAACTGAAGTGAAAAGAGATTCTGAAACGTGTAATTTGTGACTGCCAAACAAAACTTTCTTCCCAGCTTATTTGTTTACCTTAGTTTGTTTTGACAAACTAATCGGGTTTTTAATACGCATCTGCTCATTCTTCACGGCTGTAACTTAAGATAAAGTTTTTTCGTGAAGAAGAATGAATGTAAAAGTGTAAAATTTTGAAAACATAAACTTAAAATTAAAATTTAGTCAGTGTTTTTTTTACTAAAAGCAATTTTTCAAATAAGGAAAAATGAAGTTTGGGCTCAAGTAACGTAAAATAACTGATGTTTTCTACTTCAAAATAACATTTTATTCTGCAAACTTTGACACCTTAAGAAAAAAATATGGATTTGAAAAGAAAGAAATACCAACCCTTTATTTTTTGCATTAAATATAAAACAGTTTTTTTAACAGTGTAATTTTTCAATGTTTGCTATTGCTTTTAAAAATATTGTACTTTTTGAACTATACTAAAAACTACATACTACCAAAAATTGTTCTACGTCCCAACTACATTGAAAATCAATAATTACAATTGACTACGAGTCAGAAGAAAATAGACAACGTGTTCCTAAAAAGAATACGATTTTCTTGACGGTTTTCAAATAACTCATTCGTCAATTACGTTATTTAAAAAAAATCCAGTACAGTTTTAATAATATTTGTTTTTCAATGAACAAATAATTTTTATATCAACAATTTAACATCAAAAATTTAAAAAAAAAAAGAAATTCAATCTTTGAAGTAAATAGGTAAACCTTTTTCAAAAAAACTGTAAACCTTAGACATGGTTCCATATAAAGAATATTAACTGCTCTAGAATGCAACTCATGTTATTCACTTCCTATTATTAGTCCTGAAATCTATCACCTTCATTTTTCTAAGTGATGGAAATAATTATATAAATAGCTACGACAGATATAGAATCAATTTTGGCAAAATATTGGAGACACTAAATAATTTAAGTATTATTTTCGTAGTTTCTTCCTATTTGTTTATTCAGAAAAAAAAATTAAAGCGGCTGACATACAATTTACACTGATTACTTCTCATCCCGTCCGTCGATTTGTCTCACTTTAAAAGTCAGTAGGTTTTCATGTTTTGTTAAAAAAGTTGTCAGATACATTTTTTTTAAATGTTTGCATATGATGAAATAGTTTTATCGCAAAATCTTTTTTTGTTAACGAGATTTTTAGGCGAGAACCAATTTTTATAAATTTTAGTAGCATTTCTTAAAAGTTTTTATTTCTAACATAAACATATGCAAATAGGATGAACGAAATTCATTTGAGTCAATGTTTTCTATTGTTCACGAGATATCGAGAAACGAAAATCAATTTTTACCAAATTTGCGTACTTTTTTGTGTAGATTTTATTTTTGTATGGAAAAACTGACTGTTTGATTTTTATAAAATATTTACTGAATGTCGAAAACAATATTTTGTTTGAGATAAGATTAGTATAAAGATAATATTTTTCATTTTTGAAAAGTAAATTTTAAAGTTTTAGTATTGTTTTTTCTAAGGTTTTATTTTTTTGTAAGAAAACTGTCACTCAAAACTTTACCTAATGTTGAAAACAATATTTCTTACAATATTTAATAAGTTTGAAGCCATTATCTCAAATACAAAAATTATTAATGCCAATTTTAAGTAATGTTTTGTTAAGGTTTTTATTAAAAAAAAACTGTCAATCCGATTTTCTCAAAATTTACACAGATGTCAAAAACGTTATTCTTGCATAAAATGGTTTAGGAGATAAAATCATTCTTTGTTCGAAAAATATTCCAAAAATATAATTTTTTGTTATCACGTTGCAATATATATATAATATGAACTTTTATGCAAGTCACTAGTGTTAATGGTCGGTAGATAGTTTGGGTTAACCAAAATGTTCAATGTTTTTTTTAAATTGCTAGGGTAAAAAAAATACTTTACAGCATTTTTCTGCAAAAAAACTTCACTTACGTACGCACACACCAACGCACGCGACTTTAAAACGTTAAAACGTTAAGAAATGTCAACTTTTTCAATTCGACAACCCGGACCAATTGCAAAAACTTCTTATGGTAAGTAAAATATTTAAACTACATATCACTATACGTTTCTTAGATATGGTGGACTTGAAAGTCGGCAATATTTAGAGCTTATTAACTAAATTTGTTTTATTAAAACCTTAAGATTAGGTACTGTTGGTTTCGATTCCTAATAAAGTAAATTTACTTAAATACAAAAAGCACCAAGTATAAATATACGTACATTGATAAACAAGACTGGAGACTAATTTCTTATGTCTCAAGTTAATTTCTGAATTCAATTTTGTTTATGAGTCTATAACTTTTTGATACTATGCATTGTTTCGATTATGATATATCGCAAAAAGTTTTATAATGTTTAATTAAAACACCTGGAAAACAAATTCCCTTCTTAAGGCTCCCAGATACGGCCTTGGATGACAAGGCAATATTCTTCATTAAAGTATTTTCTAGGTAATTAATTGTTCAACCGTTATAATGATAATGATGGAGGTGTGTGTTGTATTTTTATTCTTTCCTTTTTATTCCACGAAGCTCCTTCCGTTAGTTGGTTAGGTAAACAGCAACAAAAAAAAGTATAATCTCAAGGAAGTGAGATTTCATTAAATGTTTTGCAAATAATGAAAATGCCTTTTTTTATATTTAGCTTCAATTTATTTGTATTTGTTATAAAGTCATTAGCTGAAATGTCATGTTTCAATTACGATATTAACGATATATCTATATAATTCGTGACTTGTATTAACTCAGAATAAAAAGGAGGGCATAATTGCACAATGAAAAAATAGGATGATATTTTAGAGGCACAGAAAAAAACCATTTAATCCTTAAATCCTGATGAAATGAATAGAAATTTTCAAACTTTTTAAAACTTAAATATTGAATATTTTGGCCAAAAAGCTGCAATGGACGCATCCCCAGAACCCCAGAAAAAGGTCTCATTCTACATCACAAAAAAAACATTATTCTGGGAAAATGTGATTGAGGCTTCATAATAAGTTCTTAATCAAATAAATAATTTATATCAATCACCTGTAGGTACTTATGTATGTGGTAAGGATAAAGAGGCGTCATCGCAAGCACAAAAATCCAATAGATTGACATCAACGACGTACGGTGTTTTTATTCATCACCGTATAAAATAAACATCTTTTGTCAAAAAAAAAAAAATATAAAAAAGTATGGCGTATATAAATAAAATATCCAAGTTGTTTGCATGATATCACGATATGGCTATATGTATAATTTTCCACGATATCTACAAAAAAAACATAAAACAAAAAAACAATTGTTTACTTTAATAATGATATAGGTCATTTATATTCGAACTCCTGTGTTTAGTATAAGCCCCCTACTTACCATATACCTATCATTATTATTATTATTGTATCAATAATTTAGAATCAAACAGGCAAGGATTCCCAATTCAAGAAATTTTACTTGTACACCTAAATTTTGTGTTCCCCTTTTTTTTGTATTATTTCTCTTTATCCTGTGCGAACAATATGAAGTGGAAAATTCTTTTACAAGGACATTTTTTTCTAAAAAAGAAGAACCCTAAAAAAAGGTTTTATTTCGATTCTATTGTATATTTAATAAAACATGATATTGTGTTTGAAAATGGTTTCAATTTTTTCTTGGGTTACACAGGTGACCTTTTTTTTCTTCGAAATATTTTATTAATCATTTGCCATTTGGACGTGCTAAATAGTCTATAGGCTTTTGAACCTGGGTAGTGTACTTCAAGCATAATATAATAATAGACATATTTAAGCTTCACATGAATAGATTTTTATTTACAAGTTTCTTTTGAAAAGAATAAAATACAATGAAATCAAATTAATTTTTTTTTAATTTAAAATTAGATGATAATTGTGTGCCTTATAAATCAGGTTATTTAAAAGGAAGTTTAAAATTAAATTCTGATGTATGATTTCATCTAAAGTTCCAAGGAAGGATCCTTTTCTATTTTTAGCTAAAACTTGAAAACATTAAAATTTAAATGCTACCGGACTCTTAAATAATTGATAAAATTGGCAATGACAAAAAAAATACATTTTCATTAAGGATTTATATTGGATTTGTTTTAGAGATAACTTATTTTAATCTAAGATAATTTTTTATTGCTCCCACACTCATCAATAATAAAAAAAAAACAAATAAAAATGTCCGCTTAACTTCCGTTTCGCTTTCTGATTATAAAGTTTAGATAAAAACAGAAGCCAGGAACGACTCACACTGATAACTACCCATCTCGTCTGTCAATTTGTCCTGCTTAAAAGTTAGTAGGATTTCGTGTTTTATTAGAAAAGTTGTCAGTTGAATTATTACTAAAAATTTTAAAATTACAAACAATATTTTGCATATACTTTTATTTCAAAATCTATAGTTTATTAATGAGATTTTTAGTCGAAAACAAATTTTAACCAATTTCAGTACCATTTGTTAAAAGTTTTTATTCCTTGTATAAACAAATACAAACTGGATGAATAAAATGAGTTTAAAGTCAATACCAATTGAACATCAATTTTTACCAATTTATGAAAAAAAAACTGACTGTTAAATTCTCATAAAAATTAACTGAATGTCGAAAACAATGTTTTCTGTGAGCTAAAATTAGTTTAAAGCTAATATTTTTAATTTTTGGAAAGATATTTGAGTCGAAAGTAAATTTTTACCAAGTTTTTGTATTGCTTTTTTCTGGTTTTTATTTTTCGATTCGATTTTTCTCAAAAATGTACCGAATGTTAGAAACAATATTTCTTATATTTTAAAATTAGTTTGAAAACGCTTTAATAATGTTTTTTTTAGGTTTTTTTTATTACAACTGTCAATTCGATTTTTCTCAAAATTTTATAAAATATTGAAAACAATATTTCTTATAGGATAAATTATTTGAGTAAAAAATTAGTTTCTAATAACTGTTCATTTTTTTTTAGGTTTTTATTCTTTGTAAAAAAACCCGATTTTTTCGTAATTTGGGAACAAGATTTTTTATAAGTTAAAATTAGTTGAAGCCATAATCTCAAATTTTTGAAAATATATTTTACCAACTTTTGTTAATTTTTAAACTGTCGATTCGATTTTAACAGATGTTGAAAACGTTATTCTTCGTTGAAAAAAATTGTTTTGGAGATAAAATAATTTTTTGTTCGTTAAATTTTTGAGGTGACAAATATTTCGTTCATTTTTTTTTATTTATAAAAAAAACGTTAATTAAATTTATTTCCAAAAATATAATTGGTTGGTATCACGTTAAAACATAGGATATAAAATTTAATCCAAGTCTCTAGAGTTATTGTTTCGAGAGGTATTTAGGTTTAACCAACATTTTTACCTTTTTTTAAACTGTTATGGTAAAAAAAAACACCCACGAAATGTTCTTGGGAGCCCTTACGTCTACGTACTCGTTCAAACAAAAAATGTCCAGTATTTAAAAAATTTTAAGTCTTCGTGCCTAAGGTCAGATGTAAGGAAAATAACTGGGAAAATTTACAAAGGCATCTAACATTGTTTTTGAAATTTTGTTGAATCTTGAAAAACATACATTGTAAAAGACTCATGTAATATATAAAACATAGGTATACAAAATATTTAGAGCTCGAGAATTTCTCCATTTTGAACCCATTAAAAAAAACTTTAAAAAATTGTTTATTAGTTATCTCAGGTTCTTTAGGACATGACTTTCATCTAAAATCATTTAAGAAAGTATTTATTGAATCAAAGTCAATTGAAACCTCTGGTGGAATCGGCTAAGGTTATAGTCAAATTGACTATCATTTTTATTCCGTCTTTGCAAGATAATTCAAATAATTCAACTCAATTCAATTTATTGAATCAAAGTCAATTGAAACCTCTGGTGGAATCGGCTAAGGTTATAGTCAAATTGACTATCATTTTTATTCCGTCTGTGCAAGATAATTCAACATAATTCAACTCAATTCAATTCGATTCAACAATTTCAGATTCAAATTGGCAAAATTCATTGTTGCCTTGGTAAAATTTTAAATTAATTCTTATATGTTTCTTAACGAAATAAAACGAACTTAGAAAATTTACTAGTCGTTTGTGTAAGCGTCTGGTAGCTTTATTCGGAATAAATATATTTGTTTGAAAATGACTATCACATTTTTGTTGTGAGAGCTTTTTAGGTATCAATTTGACTATCACTTTACGTATATTAAATTAGATCATTTCAATCAACAATCACCGATTCCACCTCTGGATAAACTAATATAAATTCTTGAATTTATCTAATTTTATCTAAAATTCAGATCTTAATATAATTTTTAAAACTTTAGAACGAAATGAAAAACTTGATCAACTAATTTTTCATTAATGTGATACTATGTTTTGCATTTGCCAAATTAGTCAGTTAATTGAAATTTCACCTCAAAGGGATCTTCAACGTAAGTCCACTACCTCGGCAGCTATCGCTTTGAAAACTGTCATCTTTTGACATTTTACACTCTGAAATTATGATTTGAATTCATAATGAAAATTTAATGAAAAGTATATGGGTGCTGCAACCATATGCTTCATATAATTTTCTATTATCAATAGAAAAACTTTTGATTTCTTTCAAAAATAAATATTTATTTTTTAAAATATCAAAACAAAGTCCTATATTTGTTTTTTAAATATTTTTAATTCAATAAGCAAATTTTTACACTAAAAAGGATCAGGATTTATCTCAAGGGCTAACATTTCAAATTGAAAACCACTACTTTATTTCCTGCGGCGGGCAATGCTTGAATTCCGATTCCTACATAAAATTCCCAATAGGTTGATGATATTTCGTTTATTCACTACCACACAAGGTCTCTGTGGATTTTTGTAAACATTCTAAAAGTTTATTCCCACCATATCAGTTATTTATACACCCCCGCGGTGGCGAGGTGGTAAGCCTCTAACAAAAACGCCACTAAAAATTAATGTCGGTATAAATGCCATTGCCCTCTTCCAAATACTCGTACTCGTATATTAAACGATCGCTTTTTTCTTTTATAAACCTAAACCTAACCTATGAAAATCAGCTGGATATAAAATTGAACAATGTTAGAATGAGCTTCATATCCGTTCCGTTGTCAACGGCCGAATATTTGCAAAAAATGTAAAGGCCAGGTTTTAACATTTACATTATATGCCCTTGTCCCCCCCAAAGGTATGTACAGAGGAATGCCAAAGTATCTACCTAAAAGCTCTCATTAGCGCATTACACAGGTTTATATGCATATTATGGTGGTCAAGGGGGCTTCACAGTCACAAGGGTCGATGCTCACAGGTAAATTACAACCCCAATCGAGCTGTTAAAATATTCCAAGCTTGTAGGGAATATAATATACTCCGATGAATAAATGTGTTAAAATGGAAGGAACTCGTAGCTACATTACATTATGTAGCTTGTAAAACAGGGAATTCCTCGTCCTGCTATACTATAGCCGAACTTCAATTTCAATATATCATGATATGGTAATGACATACAGGGCTGCATTATTATATCTACTGCCACTGGATGCTCTTCAAACGAACCTACAAGCGTACATATGCACTGCACAGTGTGCACATACAAATAATTTTAAAATTTGAAGGGTTTTAAATGTGACACAATTGAATTCCATGCATAAATATGCGCACTAGCATTTTATTATAATCTTCTGTCCTGTCAATTCCATTTGACATTTTTGAAAAGTCTACTTTTTTAATGTCACCCCCGCAATTAAGCACACACACAATTAAATTTGAGGGATGATAATTACATAATTTAATTTTAATAAATATTTGTAGAAGTTTTAATTTGATCGGAATGATGGTTCTAACGGCATTTAACCATTTTTGAAAAGTTTAATAAAACATGGCATTAATTAAAAATATTGAAATAAATAAAGCAAAATAAACAGAGAAACTATTTGAAACAATCTATACTTTACATACGCTGTATCAGACAATCTTTATAAGCGTACATGATGGAAAACATCATGGACATAATGACCTCAGGGCAGAGTCAGTACAAGGGAAACAACTTCGTGAACAACAAAAGGAAGACATCAGTCCTAAAAAATATAGAAATAGTTAATTTTTTGTAATAAAGAAAATATGGAGGTGAAAATTCTAACTTCCACTGAGTAACGAAATTCAATTTTGATCACTTATTTTATCTAAGAAGTACCAGGGTAATAGTTTTTGAGAATATTTTTTTTTGGGATATTTTTATATTTGGAAATTTAGGGCTAAAATATTTAAGTTAATATAATTATTTGATAGGATTTTTATCAATTATGTAGGTGTCTATTGAATACAAAAAAATCCTAAACAAGTTGTTCCAAAATGAACACAAATTAAATTGACGTCAAAAAAGACAGAGAAAGAGAAATCGAGAAATGTCAATTCTTTTTGAAATAATTTTGAATTTTCACTCAAACGAACCTAGCTGTAGTGTGTCCATGTAAGTACAAACAAATATCACTTAGGCAGAGTCCGTATAAGTTTACAAAAAATGTACCTAAGGCAGTTTAAAAATTTCACTAAGGGAAAATTGAAAGCTTGAAACATAACTATTATCTAAATGAAAATAGAAAAAAAATTAAAGTATTAGGATTTAAGAAAAAAGCAAAGTTTTTTAATGTTTTTTTTTTTTGTATAGGTAATACACCATTTTAATGAAACAAAAGCAAGACAAAACATTTGACTAATATTTTAATAAGTACAAATAAATTATCCCAAATGTTTCATATCAGTTTTAAAATGTTGGCCTAAGAAAATAACATAAATATCATAGGCAGCAGCCACCTTAGAATTTAAATGTCAAAAGACTATAAATGTGTAATCGGACAGTTTAGTATTGTAAGCTTTAGAGGCTCTTGTTAGAACATTTATATCTGATTTGAGAATAATTTATTTTCTGAGAACCTATTTTGTTGCCTCAACAGCTCGCAATCAACCGTAGCCAATAATTATAAGAATACACTGGACCATATCATTAACAAATTTTGAAAAAATTGAAATTTGATAAATAAAAAGTAAATGTCAAATGACAACCCATTCGGGTTCTTTTACTTGATTCTGTAAGGCTTCTTTACTTATTTTATGATGAAAACCTTTTTTACACTTTATAATACACAATTTTTATATCTTACAAAAACTAACAATACAAATTTAATGTTTTATAAAAAAACCATACACGGCTTTGGATACATTTATCCTTTCATAAAATGTATTATTGCCAATTCGTACATTTGCCGCTGTATTTGTCCTCGATAACTTGACGAGTTCCATCTTAAAGATCTTGAGTTATTGTGGAGCATTGACATAGACGTTATCTTTTACATTATTGAAAGTCTTAAGATGTCAAATCACAAGATCTTGTTGGCTAACAGTGATAACCTATTCAAAGCTTTTACACTGCCATGAAACTTTTCTTGCAAAATTTAAAATTTTATAGTGAACATTATCTATTTCAATACTTTGTTGAAGCCGATAATGATCCACTTTTAGAAATGGCATATTTAACCTGTCAAATGTCAAAAGATGAAAGATTCAAAGGTGACAGCTGCCAACATCAAAATTGAACGTGTTATTCAAAAACTATTTAAATTAACTTATTAAAAACTTTTCATATAGTTAAATTAAGTGAACACGAAATCAATTAAACCTGTTCAAGAAAATCGAGTAAAAGAAATAATTTAATTTTTTCATTTCAAAAACAACAAATATTTGGAAGGAAAATCAATACAAAAATACAAAACTTTGAAAGAAAGTTTTGTGACAGAATCAAAAAAATTAAAATTTCAAAAGTTTTAACATTTATTGATTGTGTGATTTTTGAGGTTTTGAATTTTGTGCATAAGGCATATTGAAAATAAGTAAGTTAAGCATTAAAACTTGTACCCTTTTTAAATGAAAAATTCAATTTTTCGCTTAGAAAAGTTAATTGAAACTGCGTAGAATGTTCATATTTAACGTTGAATTTTTTTTAAAGAAGTTGAAAATTTTAAGTATTTTATGGTTTTCAAAAAACAAAATTAGTTAAGCAAAAGTAATATTTCTACCTCTCATATGAAATTTTTCATAAAAATTTTTTAATGTCAAAGTTCGATTCCGAGCTTTCTAAATTTTTGCCAGGTATTTTATTAATATTATAATTATTAGTGGGAGTAAAAATTAATGGTCAAATAAGTTTTTTGTTTTCATCTGGTTAGCATATTTTGTGTTAATTTTTTTTGGACTGAATGTGTTGTATGAATGTTTCATCTTCACTTCAACTAGTTTTAGGAAAACTTTTTTGAAAAGTACACGGGGATGAAAACAATAGTTTCCGATAGGTGGGTTTTTCCCTTAAGTTGCTTGGCTTGCTTCTTAGGCAGTATTACCAAGTCAAGTAATCAAAATTTTTGCAAGCAAGTCTCAAAAAATTCTGTAGATGATGACGGATTTTAATTTTATGCTCTTGTGTTCCTTCTCAAGTACGTCGTAAAAAATACGGCCCTGGTGCTGTACTGAATCACCTAAAAGTTATTGTCAACAGACAGACAAAACAAGGCACGTGGATATAAAAAACAAAACAACGTCTGACAGCAAAAACGCCTCATCTTATGCTTCGGTTGGTCGTTGGTCGTCTTTTTTTCCATTGGGAAAAACAACATCACAACCAACAACAACGACGTTGAAAAAAAGAATTGTATTAAATTCATTGTACCTTTGGCATTACAATTATCCACAGCACAAGTTCATAAAGTTCCAGGGCAAAAAGCACCATTCAACAACAACAGCACCGAAAAAAAAAACATGTCGAGCCATACCTTACCTACCCATCAAAAATACGGTAGGTTAACATGAATATTTAACCATTAAACTCTCGACCACAACCCTTAGAATCAGGTGGTGGTTCGTTCTCGTCCTGCGTCCTGCATCCTGTATCGTCATCGTTGTCGTTTTCATTTCTTTTTTTCTCTGTAAAGTTTGAAAAAGAGAACATTGGAGAAGCAACAAGTTGTGTGAAGCAGCAAAGTCTTTTTTGTACCTCTGGAACTGACAGTGTTTTCGTTTTGTGATGCTGGAGACGGAGCTGATCCAGAACCTAATACAAATGGTGGTTACCTGGGTGAGTAGAGTTGATATCCTTAAAAGAGGATTTTTATATTTTCTTTTTGTGACAAAAAATAAGGCAGATAGGGAGGTAAGGTAGTCACTGAAGTATAAGAAGAAGTTGTAATGTAAAATATACTCGTACTTGCATTATATTGAATTCAAGAAATAAATTAAGCATGAAGTAAGCAAGCCATGAGCATGTTCTTGAGATTCCACTATTTTTCTTATTATTTTTGACGGGACTGCTGAATGTTATCTAATTGTAAAATGTCCAGATAGTTAGATTTCTTCTTATCTAAGAATTTTATAATCATCAGATGGATCAAATTTGAAGTGATTTAAAATGACTATATCTTAATCTCATCTCATGATTATATTTTTATTTGTTTCGTTAAGTTTCTATGCTTTTGTTTTCGACTTTATCAGAGAATATTGTTAAGATATATTTTCATCTATCATGGTCCTTGACCTCTTGAGTATGTATCAATTAAAATATATATATTTTTTAATTTTTAATTTCTTGTTCCAAAACAATTTCAAGCCCTTTAGGTAATTTTCGTTAAGTTACTCGTGTACATAAAAGCCGGAACATGAAATCCATCCGTCGTGGCATTTACTTTTTTTAAGTTTGTTTTTAAATTACAAAGGTCAAAAAGGTTTCAGTAAACCTATACACCTTTTATTTTACACAAACAGGTAATTATTTTGTATTATTTTTGTTTTGTTTCATTTTCTGACATTTTCATTAAAAATAAAATACAAAAATTTTATCTGTCATCGGCTTTATACCCAAAAGGAGTTTTTTTTAAGATGTATTATAACTTTTGACATTTTATTGTTTTTCCTTTTCTATGTTTTTTTTTTTGTCGTAATTTTGTTGTTCGGAAAAGTTTAATGTTAAAGTTATCATTTTAAGAGTCATGTACATACATAAGTATGTATGTAGAGTACATATGTATATGTAAATATGCATGTCCTTATGTGTATATCAAAATATTCCAATGCAACTCACGTAAAAGCTTGGTGGTCGTCAAGGTACCATTATTATCATGTTTGTAGAAGAAGAGTGTCATAGTCAAACATGCATTCGTAAATTATTTAAATAATACATGAGGTGGGATGGAATACTTTTTTATTACTTACAAGTCACATTATCGTAGTTTCGTAGTCAAGTCATAAAAAAGTTAGAAGTGCAGGTGTTTCGAAAGAAAAAAACACTGTTGTAAGGACCATTGGTTCAATTACTGTATGTTAATAAGTAAAGTAGCGGTTTAATAAATAATCATATGGCTAGACATATCAATGATGTTTTTACGCTACTGAACTTACAGATGATAAATATTGAAGCACAGCCTTTCAGAACTTCATTTTCATAAAAAATTTGTACAGAATAAATTGAGACATTCTTAATTATATAAATTCTGGTAAAATATTAGACATTGACATTATTCAACAGCTGTCTGTTTATGTTTTACACTAATAGCAAAAGCGTAAATTATATTTCTGCAACCACCATTAATAAATATTAAAAAGATTGCAATAAGTCTTTTTTCAATATTTCCATATTGCAATATTAATGTAAAGTAAAATTAATTAATTTGAACAGTTTTTTAACTAATTATTTGACATTACGGAATCTATCTTAAGTCATTTTGATTCAACATTATCTAACTTCATTTTTGATGATATGGTTATGCCTAAAATTTGTCAAACTGAAAGATTTGAAAATTCTCACAGTTGAAAAGTTGTTCTTGGATTTTAGATAAGTAATTTTAGGAATATTTATACTTCAAATTTGTTTTTTTTTTTTAATTTGTACATAACAATGTGTTGAAAGTACATTCAAAAACATTCATTGAATTGAAAAAAAAAAAAACAGAATCCCGCAAACCCAAAATCCAAAATCCAAACAATCTAAAATCCCGAAAACCTAGAATACCAAAACCTTAAGATCCCGAAACCCCAAAATCCAGAAACACCAATATCCCAACAAAAAAAATAAAATATTTTTGTCGAAGTATCCACTATATTAAAATATGGAGCTTTTTTACACTTCAGAATTTTCTGAAAATAGTAAACTTATACTCCTCAGAGGTTCATCATAAGTGTATGTGTTAGTTGTTAGCAAAAAAAAAATAAAATAATAGCCTAACACACACACAAAATACAAAACATAATTAACATTTAACTATTACAGAACAAAAAATAAAATGAGAACGTTTACGATATTAGAGCACTGGTTCTAAACAATGATTTTAATCCCACCTTATTTAAATTTAAATCAATCGATGAACAGTTTAAGTTATCTAAAATGCTCATTCGACTTTAAGCTTCATTCTTACCATAGTAAGTTCTATTGAAGTCAATATGTATAAAGTCAAAAGTACGTAGATGATGAGTTCCGCCTCGGTAACTCAAATGCACACAAGATAGCAAATGTCATCAATTTCACCATTAATGTGTTGATGAAAAAATACTAAGTGACTATTAACACGTCTTTGATGGAAAGATTGCATTTGAAGAAGCAGAATACGATCTTCATACGGAGGCAGATCATTAGGATCATCCCAAGGAAGACTCTTTAGGGCAAAGCGAATGAAGTTGTGTTGAATTGATTCAATACGTTTTTTATTTTTTATTATTATTATTTTTATTTTGTAATAGGGAGTCCATACCTGCGAAGCATATTCAAGATGAGGACGAACAATTATACAAAGAAAGAGTAACATAGGGATCATCACTCCTTTGCCCAGCGTTTAATAAAACCAAGCATAGAACTTGCTTTATTAACAATAAAATTTGGATTTGGAAAGTCCAAAATTGCTTTTAGGAGAAAATATTTGAAAATTGTTGCTTTTGGCAAAAATTTAAAAAGTAAACATCAAGTGACACTAATAAAATCCTATCAAAACTTCCCGAATATCCCGCCAAAAAACATCTTGAAATTCAGTTGTAGATTTCATACTTTTCAAAGTTCTTATTGTCAGTTCATGTCGTATCCCAATCTTTTTTTACTGATTTCAAAAAGATCAGAGCCTTAATAAATCAAAATGAGAACGAAAATCACTGTTTCAACCTTTGATCACCATCAAAACGAAAAAGAGAACTACATACATACAAATTTAGTACTCATATTCATTAGACTTAAAATGTAAAATAAATTACAAACTATGTAATTTCCTTTATTTGTATTTTAAGTATATAATAATATTATTCAATGACATTAAAAAATAAGTTGATTTGAATCACATAATCAATTTCGAAAAAGCACCATAATTTCCACTTTCTAAAAGGTACTGTGGCGTATACGTACTTTTTTTTTATTGAATAGTTGTGTTAAACTTCTGTAAATCATAAACAAAAATTTAACACAACTTACGATTACAAATTAAATGCAGAAATATTAATTAAAAAGGTAAGACAACACAATAAAATAAAAACAATAACTGTAAATGTACTTATCGTTCTTTAAAAATGTGTGTGACTGAAAAAGCAGGTCACTATAGTATAATTACTGCTATTCTTTTAACTAAGGCTAAGATTTTAATATTCCAAGTAGATGTTACTTCTTTTTCCTTTTACTTTTTCTTACAAATTCTTTCATATAACCAAAATCACTCTCACAGCGCCCAAATATGACGTATCTATGGATATAGCTTTACTAAGTTTGTAGCTTACTTTTTAAGTATCTGACGGAAAGTCTTGCATTTAAAATCTTCAGAATATACATTGCATATAAAGAGACACACTTTGAAAGTGACGAATAATTGCTATAGACTAAAAGAAATAAACTTCTCAATCTCAAGACAGACAAGGCTTTACATTTAACTGACAAGCTTTAAAGATAAAAATACAAAATATATAAAAGAAATAGAATAAAGAATCCGAGTATAGGAAACAGCCGGAAATTTTACATTCTTCTTTATTTTGTTTTTGTACAATAACTGCAATTTAAATCAAGGGTTAAAACCCCGAGACTACAGAGTACAAGTATATCTAGTTACAATGGAAGGCTTTCACTTTTAATTAAAATAAATCACTTTGGCGAACGAGCTCTATACACAGACTACACAACAAATAGACAGCTAAGTAAATGAATCTTTTAGCCGACTGGTATTTTACGTGATGGTAGGGGTGGTTATTTTAAGGAATTAGTATTTAGTTTTAAATTGCTTGCAGTCACTGCTTCGCTGCCTGTCAATGGTAGATACTATACCACGAGGATTCCGGATTCAGGATTACCTACCTAAATTAGTCATTTGTAGAAGAACAGAATGTGCAAGGTCGCTTCTTTTTTGAGGTGATTTATGTTATTTGTTCCTTGTTTTGCCTACAAATTTAATTTGAGCAAAACAAAAATCAGCGAGGAGAAATGTTTTCCGTGGGATTTTATTCTTCCTAAGAATTTAATCAACGTTTTGGAATGAGACATTGTTTCAAACAGCAAATTTAGGCATCTCGCATCTCAGCAATATTTCTACAGAGTTCTTGTTTTGAGCAGTTGCTCAGGTGAATTCCTCACCTTTTAGAAAATCAAATGCCGATCTCAGATTACTATAGACAGTCGCTTAGTAAAATTGAAGTAGCATAAGTCTTCTTAAATTAAAACCGAATTTGTTTTCAAATCATTGTTGATGGTTGTTGTCTGCTTTTTTTTGGGATGAAGTTTGTTTTGTTTTCATTCTTTTTTTTAAATTTTATTCATGTCCATTATTTTGAGACCGTCATTAGATAAGGTCTACTCTAGATAATGTTAGCAATTCGTGATGATTGTTGTTTGAAGTCCAAATAATAGTCCTTAATTGGCCAAATCTAAAAGGATAAAGTTTGATGTGTGTGTGTGTGTTTAGATGGTTGGTTAATTTTATTTGACTAACTCTGTTGGATAGCCAAGCTACATATGAGGTCAGTTGATGGATAACTTTTCAGAAAATTAAAATAAATTGTGGTTGTGTTTGTTTTCCTTCTGCGGCGTATAGAAACAAATTACATACAATTGAATGGACTTCATAGCTTTCTACACATTTTTCACATAAGTTGACAGTAACTACACAATTTCATCAAACTATATATGTTTGTGTGAATGTAGGTTTGATTGGCCATCCATTCGCAAATGTATGTGGATAGTTTAATTGGTCTCTTTGTACCAATGGAATTTGTCATCAAAAAAAGAATCAAATGTTTTTTGGTATATGGGTTGGGATGTAACTGATGCTTTAACATCAAAAAGTTTTGTTTTTAAAATGTACTTTAATTTTTTTGATGATGCTTTGTTTAAATTTTAGGTTGAAATAAACAAATGTTACGATAGCAGACTTACCTTGAAGAAAACAAGACACACCTTTTTAAAGCAGAGATTAATCAAGGAGATAAGCTTTCAGAATCTAAAAATGTTTGTCTATATTAAAAAAGAGAGATGTAGTCTTCTAAATGAATGCCATCTATTTTTAATGCAATATTTAATGACTATATACATATAAAATATTATATTTATTAACTTCGCATTTGAAATCCGCTTGGTAAAAATATTTTATTCAAAACAAGGTTTTTCAAAGATTTATAGGTTGATCTTTGAAAAACTTTGTTTTATTCAAATCTTAAATTAATAAAATAAAGCATCTTCTTTCAGTACCATTCGATAGATTCATTTTTTTTAAAGAATTCAGTTCCAAAAGTTTTTGAAAACTTTAATCTTAAGTCATCTTAAGCTAAAGGTAAAGATAAGATCATTTAAAACATTAATGATCAAACTAAAAGTCTTAACATTAGTAAGTTTTAACCCTAACATTTGTTTTTTTTTTTAATGGCGTCGTTCTAGATTTTTACTTAAAAAGACGGAAGAACGCGACCCACACTGATAACGTCCTATGTTTGTCCCTATATATATTTATATTTTTTGTAAAAACCCAAATTATCTTGTCAGGAACTTCCAAAAGTTTATCTTCAATCAAAAATTGTTCTCAGTTAAAATATCAGAGAAGTTAAACCAAAAAATATCTTTTATTTAAAAACTCTGTCAATTGAGTTTTTGAACAATTATTTGCCAAATGTTTTGTTCATAAAATTAAATAAGTGGTGAGTCAATAGTTTTGAATCATTAAAACATTTTTAATACTATTTTTTTAACTTTTCGGGATGTTGAAAACTTCATTCTTTGTAGAATATTTTTTAGTTTTACAACTACGAGTATGAGATAATTGTTTTATTTATTTTATAGATTTCAACATTAAATTTAATTTAAAAATGTATGTCAAAAGTATTAAAAAACACCTGTTGAATTATTTTGAAATTCGGAATGGCCCTAAAGGTCATGCAACACAGCCTAAAAAGAATATTACAGAACGCGAAATATTATTCAAATTTAATACTGCCTAAATCAAAAATTCTAGTAGCTTCCAATATATTTCTTGGATTTAGAAATTTTGACTTTTTAGAAATACTAAAAAGAAGGTTTGCCAATATGAGGCTTCATTTTGAATAGTAAGCTATTTGTCTTTTTTGAAGCCGTCACGTTTTGACATTTCACAAGTGAAAACTACACGATTGTTAAAATTAGAGCAATATACACATTAAACATTAACTAATTTATTTTATTTGCTTATATTATTTTTTGAGGCCCCTAGAAAAATGAGGTCTTAGGTGATAATAAAGTTTCAGGAACAAGATTCCACAGCAATGTTTTTACTGAGGAAATATTTGTACGTTATCTTTATCTTTTGCACAGGGCTAGCTTAATCTTAAAGCTCCTATTTTCCTAACATGTCCTTATAAAAGGATTTGACAACAAACATAATTGTTTCAAAAATGTAATAAAAAAATTAAGTATACGCCATGGTTACTTTTAAAAAGATGTATTCTACAGATTTGTTTTTGTATGGCCTTTTAAAAAGGTTACCAAATTTGTTTCTAATTTGCGAACTCCTTGCACAGTTATTTAAGATTTAATGAAATTTTTGAATTCCATTTATTTTTGGATCAGCTGTAATATACATCTTCATTAGGTGAAAAAATTTATTAAAAGTTAACAAAAGTAAATCAAAAATTAACAAAAAACTAAACAATTTTGTAAGACTTTATTAGATAGTAATAATATGGACAAGATAAAGAAAAGTATAACTACGTCGGTTATATAGTAAACTAAGCTATACATTTTTTACAATCTAAGAATTAAATTGAAAATAAACATTTTCCTTCAATTAAGGTTAATTTATGTCAAAGGCTTCTTTAGTGAAGTCAAATAAATTCACTCTACATAAAAAAAAACAAAAAGACCCAAAAATATGCACAGGTAAAATAAGTACTTGAAATAACATTGGTTTTGTTTAAAACTTCTTTTAACTCAATTTATTATGTTTCATACAAAATTTTATTTATCAAATACAAAATCATTTAGTAAAATATTCTAAACCTACTTACATAAATTACATACAACCGAAATAATATATGTATATCCCACAAGTTTAAATATCAAACCTTCTATATCTTTATTTTACCTTTCTATAGTCAAAACAAAAAATGTAACTTAACCATTTATTTGAATATCTATTCGTAAACCTTCCCTTACAAAATTTAGTTTTTGAAATTTAGAGAAAAACTTCAAAAGGGACAAAAATCAGGTCACTAATGAATAAATATTTCAAATGTTAAATATAAGGGTTGTCAATTTGGTAAAACTGAAGAAAAGGTAAGCAACTCGCATTTTAACAAATTTAAAATAGGATGGGGATGAGTGGGGAGGAGATGTAGTTTTATACTCCCTCCCTTGAACCCTTAAAGTTTTATCTATCTACGTAACGTATCCATTCGAAAGCTCGCCCTACTCGTAATAATAAAAATAATTCGCATGTCTTAACAGAAAGAGTTTTTTTTTTTACTCATCTCGCTTTGGTAAGTACTTCTATAAAGTTTAAGTTTTTTTTCTGAGATAAACATCAAAACTTTGAAGAAAAAATAAACTTACTTAGTTATACAAAAACCCATTTAAAGTCTTAGGAGCAACGGATAAACAATATCAAGCAGATGTTGGTTATTTTTTAGTTTAGTTTTCTTCTTGTTTTTGTTTTAAAAGACAGTAAGCACTCCTTTTTCTTCTTTCTAATAAGCCACAAAACCACGCTATCAGACACGAATTCCATCAACAAATCCAATACCATCCCTCCCCCGGCCCCCTTTTCATCCCCTTGTTCTTATGGTTCGTTACACAATAAACCATTTGGATACCTGAATATACGACCTTAACATGACGTGAACTAGGTAAGTAGGTACCTACTATAGCTAGTACATGTCTTCCCTCATGCGAGAGGAATTCTTATCGTACCCTATCGTAAAAATGTTGTTCTGTCAAATCACTTGCATTCTTCTTTTATTTCTTTTTTTTGCATTAAAGATCTAAATCGTATCAACGGATATCTGAACACATTTATCTGACAAACGATGATAGATACTGTCAAATAAAATATCTTCAATCACAATTCTCAGATCGATTATTTTCTTTCTTTTTTTATATCACATACCTTGCCAACAATGTTGAGTCTTGTGAGGATGTCGACCACTCTTGCTCCTCCTCCAACAAGATTTACACTCGTATCAACATTGTTTGTTTGTTTTATTTTATTTGTGAAATGAAGAATAAAATAATTATTTTTTTTTCTGTCTGAAATAAATAACTATCTCATCAAAAAATATTGAAAATGAAATCCAGTATGTTGTCTGTCCTGTCTACATAACGTACGTAATGTACGTATAGAGAAAATATAAAACCCTTAATTAGCTGAACTATATACATTATTTTTAAATCCCCTTGGCGGTCAAAGTCAATTAAAAATTCTTTTCAATATTTTTAAAGGTAAATGTTAAATAAATGTATCTTCGATATAAACAATTATTTTTTGTTGTTTGTTTTGATAAAAAATGTTGTATTTATCTTGGCTGGCAGTAATATTTTTAAAGGACTCTGAACATGAATTATCCCACCGTGAATTGTAGCTTTTAAATTGAAATTACCTACTAAAAAATTACTAACTAGCAATAATAATTGCAATTTAAAGAAAAGATCATACTCAACGCACGGTACTGAACTTCGAATTTTGACTTGATGATTTTTGGAATGTTTCTTTAAAACTCCACACAAAATATCGAATTTCACATTTAGATTGAAATGTATCAGGATGCCTGAAGGCACTTTCTCATTCATTTTTGGAGTTTTTTTTGCATTTAATAAAATAATATTATTTTAAACTAAAAATGTTGAATGGTAATGGAGTAGGGGAGCACAGGCAAAATGGAGCACGAAAAGAGTTGGGCTTTCTTAACACCTTTTTAAACGGTCATATATACCCGTGTTTTGTTGGAAATTATTAATAGCATAGTAGGATTTTACACGAATAATAAAAACAACATCAGCAGTATGAATACTACCGATAAAAGTTAAAGTAAATTCTTACTATCGATGGGTTTTTGACATTTATACGAGTCTCGAATGGATCTTATGTGATTTCGTTCTTAAATTTTGGTACGATTGATATTGCATTTTGATCTCGATGGATGTGTTCGTTAAGTAGTTGTGCATTTGGAATCATATGTTTTCTATTGGGGACAAAAAAATCAATCTGTTACTGTTGATATTATTTAGTTTTTTTAATAAAACTGGACTAACTGGGACTGGACTAAGTTTTTCTATGTTTCCACCAAAGGTTAATCTCAGTTTAGGTTAAATAAATCTTAATGGTGTTTCGACCGCACAAAAAGATTAAAAAATGGTTAAGTTTGGCAGCATTCTCTAACGCTGCTTTGATTCAAAATATGTGAAATATTATTTAAACTTATCTAATGTAAATTAATATTTATCAAAATATAATTCGAATTTTTTTTTAATAAAGTGTTCTCGAATTAGATCTTTTTGGTATATCCCTGTATTTGGACTTTAGTCACTTTTGAATAGAGTTGGTAATTAATGATTATTTTTCACAATTAGTTTAAACTTTCATTTCAATTACAAGTAATTATGAGTTGATCTTTTTTGCATTAAAATTACAAGTTACAAAACATAGAGCCGATAGTCTAGCGGCTAGTGTTTTTTAATGCATAATTTGTAATATTTTAATATGGTACTGATAAAAATAAATAAATAAATAAATAAAAAACAAAATTACATCATAAAAAATATGCATCATAATTTAATTTAATTGAAAAAATATACATTTCAATTACATGTAATTGCAATTGAAAATGTTCACTTATTAATTACATGTAATTTAAAAAATTAATGGATTCGTTTAAGTTCTTGAGGGAAAGCACTTTTAAATTACAATTGAGGTAATTGATTGCTTAGTCGTAATTCATTACATATTTTTATTTTTAATAAATAAACAGAAGGACCAGAAGAGGAAAGGGAAACACCGGCTTCTTGGATGGAAAAGAGAGCATAAGAAGCGCGATTGAGGAGATAGATGGAAAAAAAACTCCCAAAGTTAGCAGCCACGAACCGAAGCCTGTAAAGACAATCAAGGGAACATAGTAGTAGAACCGCAATCTATGTTGAGAATATGGACTTCTCCAAATTATATAACGCAATGACGAACCGAATTCCGCTTTAAGGGAGATAGAACCAAACAATCTAGGCGACGCAGATCAACAATTCAGTTTACCCAACCTTGACGAAGCGAAGATAGCTTTATCTATAAACTGGAGTCAAACAAAGCTGCTGGAGCTGACAAAATGCTGCCAAACTATTCAAAGCAGCAGGTGATGACTTGGTAGGGAGCATGCACCAGCTCTTCTTTAAAATATGGTCAGAAGAAAGCATGTCCGATTAATGGAATCTCAGCATAGTTTGCCTAATAGACAAGAAAGGAGACCCTCTTAATTGCGCCAAATACAGAGGCATCAGTCTCCTTAACATTGCATATAAGATCCTCTCAACCGTATTATGTGAATGTCTGAAGCCGTTCGTCAACAATCTGATAGGTCCATATCAGTGTGTCGTTAGACCAGGAAAGTCCACTACCGATCAAAAATTCACACTACGGCATATCTTGCAAAAAACCCAGGAAATTCAGATCGATACCCACCATCTCTTTATCGATTTTAAAGCCGCGTATGACAGCATCTATAGAGAGCAATGTCTAGTTTTGGCATCACTGTCAAACTTACCCGTTTGTGCAGAATGACGATGGAAAATGCACTCTGCTCTATCAAAATCAAAAAAGATCTCACCAATGCATTTGATGTCAAAAGAAGTTTTAGACAAGGCGATGCACTGTCATGCGACTTCTTCAATATCCTTCTGGCAAAACTCAACCGTCAAAACTAGAAGCACAATCTTCCAAAGGTCCATCCAATAACTCGGATACGCAGATAATATTGACATAATTGGAAGATCAAAGTGTGGTGTCAGTGGATCATTTTTGAGCATTGGTCAATGAGGGAAAGACCAACGACGTCTTGGACAAAACGTCACCATGAACTATACGGGCTGTACATCGACACTGACCAGAATTAAAGTCCAACTACTTAGATGGCTAGTTCATGAAGAGCGAATGGACATCAACGATCCAGCCCGAAAGGTCTTCGAATCTAATCGCGAGGGACGGTGCAGTAGAGGAAGGCCGCTGCTCAGGTGGCGGAAATTATTTTGTAATATCGTGAAAAATGTATTTGACAAAAATATTATTTAATATCATTTTTGTTTAATGATTACTGAAAAAATCTGTAATTACTGCTGCTTTTGTGATCATTCCTTTTGTTTTTAATTGCATTTATGTTTTTAAATTGCAACTAGTTTATACTTTTCAATCACATGTTATTCTTCAATTGCATTTTAAAGCAATGGAAATATGGTATGGAGATTCTAATTACAAGTAATTGTAATTGAATTTTTTCAAAATTATTGTTATCAGAACACTGTTTTTAATGCTGTCATCTTTTGAAACTTAACAAGTTAAAATTTGGCAATTGAAATGGGAGAAAAAATGTTAAAACAACTCATTAAAATTATTAACACTTTTGGATATTTTCTTTCTTTGCAGCAGCGTAAAATATAAGGTCTATGTAAAATGCTCCACAATAGACTCTATACTTTAAATATGGGTTTTTGCGAAGTTATAGGG
Source organism: Eupeodes corollae (assembly GCF_945859685.1). Taxonomy (NCBI): domain Eukaryota; kingdom Metazoa; phylum Arthropoda; class Insecta; order Diptera; family Syrphidae; genus Eupeodes; species Eupeodes corollae. The sequence goes on from NC_079149.1 coordinate 115,264,021, forward strand.
AATATGCAACAAGTTGATAATGGAAAATTTCATGCAAGGAATATACGTATGTATTATTTATTGCATTCCTTTCTATAATAAAACAAACGTTAATTGATTTCTCTCAAAAAACAATGTTTTTTGTAATATCAAATAAAAACCTCTTACCAGTTTTTTCCCATTTCAGCGTAATTTAGAAACATTCCAGCTGACCTAGTTAAGGAAACGAACTTTATCAAAATATACAATGAATCCTGCCAATTGATATTTTGGCTGTCTGGCTGGACTCAGAAGGATATATTGAGTCTTGGTGTTCTAACAACTAAAGTTTGACTCATCGTATGAGTTGTTTATCATCCCTGTCCTTATATGAAGAAGTTTCCTGACAAAATTGGATAAAAACGCCTAAGGATATTTGAAAAGACAAATTTCAGTGCGGTTTTCGGTTCCGTCAGCATAGAAGAAAACTAAAGGAGATGATTTAATAACAAACCGTATAGTCTTTAGCGACTAAGATGACTGGGTCATGTAAAGATAATGGAACTCAATGCTTCGACCCAAAAAATCTTCGATTCCATACCCTAGGGACAGTAGACGTAGTACAGGAAGACAGCTCACTTAAGTTGAGTGAGAAACTTAATCAATTTGGTGTGTGAAAATAGGCACATGTAGCTTGGAACTAAACCATCTGGAAATGCATAGTTAATTAAGATTGAGACTAAGGTAGGCCAAGGAATGAAATGCAGCACCGTTTAAAGTAACCAAGTAAGGACATTAAAATGGAATTGAAAAATCAATGTTTTTTTGGGTACTAAGCATCCATTTCATAGGCGAGGTATTTTGTGTTCAAGAATTTGCAAAGGAGACGAAATTTAATATATAGATTTTCAAATCTTAGTACTTGCAATCTTTCATATGTACTAATATTAATATTATTTATAAAAAAATGCAAATAAAAAGCTTAAATGAAAAGAATGGTCGTTTGGTATTTTCTCGCAATTTTTTTTTAAGATCATTTACCGACTTCTTGACCAATAAAACTCGAGAAGTTTTTAATAAATGAAAGCTTGAACAATTTTTGTTGACTTTAAAAACTCAAAGAAAAGAATCAAGATAGTTAACAAATAAGTCAAAAAAAGCTAAAAATATTCAATTTTATTTATTTATCAAAAATATCAGATGGCGAAATTGAAATTATTGAACGATCTGACGAGATGCCATTACTGCGTAAACCATGGTAAAGAGTTTAAAAAAAAATTAAAAGTTAATTTTGAAATAAGAGGTTCTAAAAATTACTATTGTCATTGAAAAAAAAGGAAAAAAGGGCATAATAAAAAAAATACGGACAAAAATATTCGACACCCTCTTATTTCAAAAAGTTGCTTGTTTTTTAGATATGAAAACATACATTAATTTAAAAAATGTCCAGTTACTTTGTTTTAATATCTTTGCAATGTCATTTTGTAGTTTAAAAATACTCGTTATTATTTGTCAATTTTATTTGTTCTTTAATATTCTAATCAAAAATAACAATCAAAAGTAAAGTATAAACATAAACAATTTATTATTTATTCTATGTAACATATTTGTAAATCGTCAATAGTTTCTATATTTCTCTACTTTTTTTTTGACTAATCAAAGAATTTTAAATAACTAACATCATCATGGAAAATCAAATTAAAGATTTAATAACACACTGTCGCTTTGACATTTGGCTTTTTGTAATTACTTTGATGTCAAAGAGATTTCAAAAAGGATATAGTATGTCTGTTGATGATGTTTATTGAAAAATTGCTGCACAACTACTTAGTAACAATAAATTCATACTCATGTTTATTTTGTTCTAATTTGATTACAAAATTAGTTACAATTAAAATGAATAGCTTGTGTGTTTCATTTAAAATGTCAGCAATTGATCATAATGTTTATTTTTCAGTGAATGATTTTTCTTAATAAATTAAAGCAAAATTGTGAAGCCGTTTTTGAAAATTAAACAAGGTTTCCTTATAAAGTACAAATATTTGTATTTATTGTTCGAGCTTAAAAATAACCAAACCAAAATAGTTAGTTCTCAACATTTTCAAAGTACCAATATAAGGAAAGGTCAATCCATCCTTTAGTAAAGAGTTTTACACTTTCTCTTTGAATACCAAATTCAAGTTCAATAGGAATTTCGAATTCCTGTTTTATACAAAGTCATAAATTATTATAAAATATCTATTGACATGAGGTGTATTACATTTGTTCATTATTGTTCATTATGTGTACGTATTACGCAATGAAAAATAATCTGGGTGATTTAAAACCAAAAACTCTCTGTTTAATTTTAACACGATTACAACCAATACTTGTTGAAAAAAAAACATATTAACCGTAAGAATTTAAGAATCTAAGAAATATAAAATATATCAACAGGGAATAAAATGTTCAATATCAATTAAAATAAATAGACAAATTATCTTATAATTACATGTGAATTCTCAGTAAAAGTGCTAAATGCAAACCACACCAAGCATAAGTTTACAAACAAAACAAAAAACACACAACGTAAATTCGAGAATAATATACATTTCGTTGAAACATAAATTTATGTTCTAAATAACTAAATATTTCTATCTAATTTGGAATATGATCATACTGTTGGTATTTTTTAAACAGAAATGAGAAACTCTGATGTTTTCTTTTAAATTTAATTTTCTATGAGAGAAAAATAAATTTTGTGTATTTTTATTTTGTTGCTGTTTAAAATTTAGGTATCAAAATACTGTAAGGTGAGAAATGATCAAAGTTTTAACGAAATTGTGTAGGTAATATTTCATTCTGTTTAACTTTAAGTTTTTAACACAAATAACACAATAAATAAGTAGCATAAACATATTAATATTTTGTAAAGAATTTTATAGTTTTGTATTTAATGACTAGCTTTTAGACCAATAATTAGTCTAAGTCATAGCTATAAGTGTTATATAGAGACCAAATAATATATCAATTAATTTTAAATAGACAGAATTTTAAAATCGCTTTATTTTGTATCATAGAAATATGATTTTGTTTGGACTAGATCTAGGAAAATTAATCAAAATCTTGAAATGAGAATACGAATAAATTTTCAAATAACTTCAATCTTTTAACTAAATTAATAACCAATTTATTATTTGCTCTGACATTGAATTACATTAGTTCTTAAAAATTTCGCATTAGAGTACATTATCCCTTGTTGAATATGTGTTTCCATTTCATGATGGATTTGTAAAATATAAATTGCAATTAAGTAGAAAATAAATTAAAAACGTGTAAAATAAATCATAAACATGTATAAGCAGAAATGTTTGTAGCATATTTTTTCTTCATAAAAGATAAACTTAACTCAAATTTTTGCTTATTAAATATCTCAGAATAAATAAAGTGTCTTATTGAAAATAAGAGTTTTCGTTCTGAAAAGCTTTTTTTAACAATTGATATACTAATAAATTACTGAAATTAACACGTTTCATCAACGCAAGGACTTAGCTGCATAATTTTCACGTTCGTCTCACTGAGCGTCGACCAAGAACAGCCACAACAACGACGATTTGTGCATTTTTATTCAGTGTTTGGACTTAGGCATTTCATAAAGACACAAATCTTAAGGATTTGAAAGTTCAGTAAACAGAATCATTCGGACCAGTCCCTCACAAGCAAGGCTGTATCTTTCCTCGTTTGGTTCTTGAAAGGCATCAAATTGAAACGATTTTTTATTGAATTTTGTAAGAAAAAATAATTCATGAAAAAATGCTCATAATTGTCCATTGATATCTTGTATTTATTGTGGCCACTTGGTCATGGAAAAATTCATAAATAGAATAAGTGCTACAAGTGTACCCGTATCTTCCATTGGACTGACTTTATATAAGCTTAAAAATTTGTATTCCACTCAAAATTAAAGATCCTTTCTGAGAATCATTAAAAATGTATGAATGTAATCTTTACCAAAATTAAAATTTGTTCCACATAAATATGTAATATCTTGGACTATTTTCTGAGTTCTTGAAAAAAGCTAGCAGCTTTGAAACACTATCTCAAAGAACAATTAATTCATTGTTTTTTTATGATAAATAGAATAATTTTTGAATTATTTCGTTTCGCTGGAAGTAACTAATAAAAATGTATAATTTTTAAAAATAAAAAAGTGATTGTTACAAATGTGTATAAAGTTGCCCATATGGACATTTTGTCAAAAATTCATTTTGTAATCAATGAAAAATTTTACATTTTGTTCTCAAAGACATAATCAGAGTTTTAGTCTTTCATCTGGAAGATGATTGAGTGGAGCAACAATCCATAGAAAAGTGTGGCCTAGTGATTTACAAATCTCAACAATTACTGTGTGTGAGTCAGCTCAGGGATGGAGGGGACCTACAGTTTATAGGCCTTATCCGAACGGAAAGCCCTTTTCACGGCAAGAATTACTCTTGGAGGATTTTGTTTCAAGAGTCAGTAGCCGGGAAAAAACATTAGATGGCACAGGATTGAACCAAAGAATTTTGGCATAATACTCCTACGCACTAACTACCACGCCACACAAAATTTGACTCACTTCAAGACTAAACTATATGTTTATTTTTTTTTTTAATTTTGTAAGAAATTTTGTTCCTAATTTAAAGTCAAAATAGCCAAATTTTTTCCAGGCGAACGGAAATGTTTCGAGTAATTCTCCAAGAGAAACTCATAATAAGACTAAATTAAAGGTTGTTTAAGGCCATTTAGAAGTTTTATTCAATTTAACTTAATCTCGTCGCCGAACAAAACAAAACAAACCTTAAATAACCAATAGAAAGAGCTCTTCTATCGAACTACTTAAAATAAAACGGAGACAAGCTAAAGGAGGTGAAAGGCAACTGTAGCGACCTAAGCCGTGTTTAAAAAAAAAAAAACAAATGTTTTAACAAGTTAATAGAAACTCTTTTTATGCAAAAGTTGTTATACTGCCGAGTTTTAATTAAATGCTTACTGCGCAAGTAACGGCCTTGATCTTAATAATAAAAAAAAAACGTTTGACATTAGTTTTGTATCTTAGGAAATTCTCAAAAATTCAAAGTGACATTTCTGGATAATATGTTTATTCGATGTCACGATAGACTTAATCCCGGATGTATCCATGATATTTTGTCCAACAGTGACTTATTACAAAAAAGTGCGTCGGAAGGAAATTGTAGGTTCTCACAACGAACCCTCATTCCACAATTTGGTCAAAGCACGCACACAAGAACAAATGATTACAAGTATTAAGACACTGCTGTCAAATGCCAAATTTATGTACATATTTGATAGATTTAAAAAGAAAAGGTTCAATTTTCATAAAGTCTTAGGAAGACGCTCTAACATAGATGGATGCAAAGGTGTTTCAGTTTAAACTTAAAAAAAAACTTTCGAAAGTATTTTGAAAATGCCAATAAAGTCGATTTTTGTCTCTGACCCTAAAATACTTTGGCAACAAAATGTCCACATTTTGTTGTTTTTTTTTGTATCATAATTAAAAGTTTCCACATAATACCAATGTAACAATCTGTGGCACTACACTTCATGTAATCATTCATTTTGTTTTCTGTTACAAAAGAAAAAGTTTCAAAAAAATGTTTCCCCCTTATGTTGTGTTGTCACAAAAAATTTTAAAAGAAGTTTTCAATTATACTTGCAAAAATTTAATTTCAAAAAAGAAAAACAAGATACTACCCCCATAACAAGCTTTGAAGATTGTTTTCAAAAAAAATATCTTAGTCATAAAAGTTTTATCCTAATCTGTCACAAACAACCAAAACCATTGTTATTGTAAAAATTCTAAATATATTTTTATATACATATGTCAGTCAAAGAATATTATATTCACCTAAATCTTCTGTTGTGTGGTTTATTTTATATACTATGTATGTACGTTCTTTTTATATGTATTTACTATACATACATATGTATGAGTACATGAAAACAAAATATTATTATAAATTCATAAACTCATTCAACTCTGAAAGTTAAGGTACAAAAGGCCATAAGCAGAACCTTTCAAGAGTCATCACTCAATTTTTGTTGAATTGAGTTTGAAAAAAAAACATCAACTTATTGAAAACGTTTGATCCTTTTCAGGACAGATGTTTTATTAATACCTTTACCCGTGTATATGTACGTACATATAAATGTCTATATGTCAGAGAGCCAGTTAAATTCAAATTTTAATTAAGACTTATTAAATATTCATTAGAATAACATAAACTTTTAGGATGGAATTTAAGCAACGCATTTCAGTTTATTTTTTTTTATTTTAATTTACAATTTATCGATTAAATATTTTAATGCTTATTTTTTGGAATTAATTCCAAACCATTTAAATATGTTTAAATAAAATACTTTTAATTTTACTTACCATACATGTAACGGACAACGAAGTCAACACGATTTTCCCAGGTATAAGCCATTTTTAGTAATTTCTTAAAGTTATTTTTATTTTACAAAAAATAAGTTTAAAAAATAATATTTATATTGAATTACACTTTTTTAAGTTTTTTTTTTCTAAATTTGTATCTCCTTCTTTGGCACTTTTGCAACACAATTTTTAACTGAGGAATTTGTTATTAAAAATGCATAAAATATGTCTTTTTTTCAAATTAATTAAGTTTTAGTATTTTAACAAGTATTTAGAAATAATGAATTTGAAGAGCATTCGACGGTTAACGGACGACAGCAGTTTGAAAACTGAAGCTATTCTAAGGACTATAATTCTATTTGAGTCGCAAACTACCTGAGGATTCGTACACTACTGATTGACTGACTAAAAGTGAAACAATCGAACAATCAACAGAGAGCCTCGCAACATGAAAAAGTAGCTAAACAATTTCGATTGTGTTTTTAAACTCAACTGTAGCTGGATTACTATCTGAAAGTAAGAAACATTCTGATGATGTTGAATTCGCCTCTTAACAGAGTATCTTTAGGAATTGGTTTCATGTAGTTTGTAAAATACAGCGCATACGCAATGTAAGTACGAGTATATGAAAGGTAAAAGATAGATTCTTGTTTCTCTGTTACTTTTGTGTTCTGCCTTGGCCCGAACACAATTTGTGTACTATGAACCTGTTGTTTATTTTTTACTTTTGTTAACAGAAGTCCAACAGATGGGTTTGTTCATTTTATGTAAACAAAATGAACAAGTATACGTCACAGTGAACCTCTATTGTTGGCGGGATTATGAAGTATGTGCGTGGTGTGTGATGTTTGTTCTTTTGGGGAACAGTAGCGCCACAGTTAAAAAACATGTTTAGAAAAAAGTCATGTTTTAACCGAACCATACAGTAATTAAGAAAATTGGTACTAAATTACAATTAAAGAAGAGGGATTTTCAATTAAAGTTTTCATTTTTAATAACAAGCTATTCAGGCATCTGTTACTTCTGAAACTGTCATCCTTTGACATATAATAATTAAAAACTACACCTTTACCAAAAATTGACTACAAAACTGGAGCTACATGCTCCACAATCAGCCAAACAATCGCTATTTTAAAATAAAAATTAAATGCAAATGTATCAAAATAATCTGTTTAAGAATAGTATCTTTAATTTAAGATTTCAAAATATACCTGCAAAAACTGTTTATCTTCAAAAATGTAAGCGATTTGGTTTAAAAAAAACTTAATTTTTAAAATCTTGTTTTTGGAAATCGTTAGACCGTTTTTTTTTAACTTCCCATTATTCTAATCGATCTGATTTGTCGAATTGAAAATTTAGACATTTCTCGACGTTTCAAGATTACTAGAGTCGAAATAAAAGATTCTTAAAGAGATTTATGTGATTGCGTATGTACGTACGTCCGTCGTTCTAAAGTTTTTTTTTTTTGTCGTCCATAGCTCAAGAACGAATTAAAATAAATGTTGTTAAACAGAGATAATAACGCAGAAGGAAATATCAACATAATCGAGTAGGTGGTTTTTTACCATAACAATTTAAAAAACAGTTAAAAATTTTGGTTAACCCAAAATATCTCAAGAACCAATAACGCTAGTGACTTGAACTAAATTTTATATTATGTATTGAAACGTGATCCAAAATAAACACCTTTTTGGAAAAAAATCAGTTAAGAACAAAATAATTGCCATCTCGAATATTTTCCAAACAAAAGATGATTCACCCTCCAAAATAATTGTATGTAACGAAAAAACCGTTTTTGACATCTGGTAAATTTTTGAGAGAAATCGAGTTGAAAGTTTTTTTTACAAACAAAATCAAAACCTAAAAATAACAAAAATTTACTTTCAACTCAAATATTTTTACAAAAATTTAAAACAAAATTGACTTCAAACTAATTTTATCTCACAGAAAATATTGTTTTTAACATTCAGTAATTTTTCATTAAAAAAAATAAAATCTACAAAAAATAGTACACAATTTTTCTAAAAATGAATGTTCGGTTCTCGATATCTCGTGAACAATAAAAGTTATTGACTTCAAATTAGTTTTATTTTTCCAGTTTGTATTTGTTGTGGGTCCCATCCCAGCCCTTTCTCAAATTTAGTTTTAGTATTTAGGGGAAACTTTAAAACTTAACTTTTGTTTGAATTCTCTACCATCGTAATGTCATTTCCGATTAAAATCTCGAGTTCGAAATTTTTACGAATGCAATACTTGCCATTGTAATTCATATATGTGCAAGTAAAAATGTATAGACAGTATTATTTTTCGATGAAGTGTTCATAGTTTGCCATCGAGGTCTTATGATTTAACTCCTTTATCTTTTTTTTTGGGTCTTTAGAAAGATGATGGCCAACAATCCACATGTTGAATCAAAATCTAGGTTCAATGGTTTTCATATGTATGTTGCAAGACTCTCTAACCATACGGTGTCAAAGACCTTTTCCAAATCAACCAGAACAGCACCTATGCATTGTTGTTTTGATTCCTTGTATTGGATATCAGAAACTAGTTTAGACGCAGTATGAATTGTGTCATGACCCGCCTTGAACCCAAACTGTTTATACGGATTTATTTTGTTGTCTGCAGCCTACTTAATCAGAGCCCTATTAATGATCCTTTCGAAAACTTTGCTGATGCTCCGAAGCAGACTCATCGACTGAAGATTTGACGGGTTGGAATTGTCTTCACTTTTTCGGGAGAGGATGAACCACAGCGGTCTTCCAATGCACTGGATAATATGCATTATTTAGTGCAATTGCCTCCATCGGTAAATGTCTTAGAACAACGTACTAACAATCACCCCACGAATAAGATAGGGTCTTCATCGATAAGTAAGTAACTCATTCCAAATACTCAAAAGCTTTCAGAACAGATAAAAACTAGAACGTTTTTTTGACATTTTAGAAGATATCAGGAAGTTTGTTCTTAACAGAAAAAGCAATTCAGGAGAATTCGGTTTTTAATCAATTAAAGGATCATCTCTAACTACTATTTCTGTACATTTTATAAATCAAACGTTATTATAGAAGGTTTGTCTGTTTAATGTGGAGAATACTCAGTTCTTAGTTCTGACTCCAAATCATCCGAAGATATTACTAGAAATTCTTCAATGTATGGCCACTAAAACTTAAACTCCCTATGTATTTCAAGTCAATTCAGTTGTACCATTTAATTTTGAAAAAAATCAATGCCCCCCAAAAATTTCGATTCGGATTAAAATTCTCACAATAAAAGTGTCAGCAACCGAAACTGACTTAGTTTTATGCTCAATGCGCTTTTTGTGAAAAATTTCAAATCTGCATCTGAAGGTTATTTATAGAAATGTACTCGCACATCGTCGTCGTACATATCCGCTATCGGCTTCTGTGCTATTTTATTCGAATAATAATAATGCTATACAAATTCAAATTCACAATTCCCACCCTCAAAATGGTAAACTCAGCCAAACAATTGTTGTCGTTTTCGACTCCCCCAGTTCTAGGTTAAGCTAGCGAGCGTATGGCACAGCTCGTGTGTGCTCATGTTGAAGATACATCTCTGAAAAAGTTTTCTTTTTCATATTTCAATTTTACGAACATACATAAATTTGTACGTATTGAATTTGGGAAATAGCTAAAGCAAATGATTTCAAATTTTTCTCACATGCCCGACGAGTATTCAGTGTCAACCTAGGAAAAGGAAATAGATGGCCAACCAACAATTCACTTTGCACAACAAGAACACCAAAAGAACTATAGGAAGGTACCATTGGATTCGATATGCTATGTGGTGAATGTTTTGTTTAAGGTTAGATTAGATTTTGGTTACACATGATGTAGTGGCTAAATTTTGAATAAATAGAAATAAAAGTTTTTAAATAAAAAAAATCATAAAAAAGGAAATAGTGCACGTACTCTTTATCGACCAAAAATTTTTGAAGCTTGGAAAAAATCGAAATCAATATTTTATAAAACAGCAAAAGGGAAGCGGAAATAAGGGAACACTGGAACAGAGATATTTGATTTTTTAAATCCTCTCCTAAATTCTTATAAGTGTGTTTTACAAAAATAAAATATCACAAGGAGTTATTTGCATGAATCATATGATTTGAGCACCCATCTTTAGGTAAGCGAAAATTTACATTAACTTCTGGAGGTTTAGAAACAATAAAACTTCAAATGATTACAAAATTAAAATCGAAGAACAATGGAAATTTATTAATTTTTTGAAAGTCCCCCATATGTTTTAAGTAATCCTCAAGTTCCGACATTGGATTCCTCAAAAATGGCGTTACTGAATATATATATGAATTGGCCAAGGTCATTAAAACATTTAAATGTAGTCCAAGATTCGATTTAATTTTGTTTATTTTTTTGTATTTTAAAAATTTTTCATTCTTGTCAAAATTATCTCAATTTGATTGTTTTATTATAACAAAACAAAAGCGCAATTGTTTTATGAAACAATGCCAGTTGAATAATATTATAAATAGACATATTGTATTTAAATAATGTTTCTCTAAGGGAAATATAATTGTGTATTGTTTTCTTAAAATAAAATTATTTAACACGGTCATTGCAATGTTTTTATTTTTTTAATTTATTTGATGATATCTCAATTCTAAAATATTTGATTTGTTCATGGGCTTAAATGGTTGGCGTTAAAATAAAAATGTATAATCAAATATTTTAATTTGATTTTAATAGAATGGGGTTTTTTAATATGAGGTTTCATTTTAAATAGCCCGCTATTTAAACAGCTGTTACTTTCAAAACATCCTTGGACAACTAAAACTGAAAGAAATGAAAAAATACACGTTTCAACAACATTTTTTAGATTGCTGAACCATTGTTTCTTGAAGCGATGATCCTATTAAGGAGTCAGTTTTTTTATTTAGGCCATGTAAAAAGTGATATCTTAGCTAATGCACCACAATCGATTTAAGGTCTGAAAGATGGAATTTTTAAATGTGCGAATTAGTCTTGTACAATTTCATGAAATGATATAGTACTCCAACCGTAGCCCTGACAGTCATTTATTTAGCATCGTTTTCCATTGTAAATGACATACACTTCGTGTCACATGGATAGGGAAAAGCTTTTTTCGATTTCTATTTGACGTTATTTTTCAAACCCTACGGTTTTTTGGAAAAATTGTGGAATGAATGAAGTTTGTATTGCAAAAAATATGTTGGATCAAGTTAATAAATACAAGTTTAATGGCTGTTTTTTGAAGAAGGTCATAAAAAGTATTATCATACGATCGAAAAACAGGATCCGGCCATGGCTTCCTCCAAGTCTGTCTACGATTTACGCCATCTGCCAAGCGTAATCTGAGTTATAATTGAAACTTTTTCTCTTTGATTTCGGCAAAAGGCTAATGAGATTATTTTTTTCACAGTATTGGCTTCGAGGTAGAATGCGTAGCGTCTCTAGACAATTACTTTGTTCGTATGGAACCAACAAATCTCCGTGAAACTATTCTATCAAAACCTGTCAGACTGTTTACTTTAAACACCTTACGGCATAAGGATCATCATCTTATACAGCAGTCAAGTCTTACTGGATTAAATAATAAGGAAAATAATGTGAATTTCAATTAGAAAGGAGAAAATCGTATGGAACAATAAAGAAAGTTTAATTAACTCCCATGTTTCGAATTTCGATCGAAAGTGAATTGAAATCACTTTTCAATTTCGCGTGAAAATGTCAGAAATGAAGGATCATCCATTTTTATCTTGTTTCTAAAGCAAAATGTTTGCTGTTTTGAGTTAGATGCAATATTATTGGCAATTTTAAGTGAAAAAAGGAAGAATTCAAGAGAAAAAATAAGAAGACGAATTTTGAGAGACAAAATATATTTGATTTATGTACCTAACACAATGAATGCTGTGTGGAAATTATGTAGACTTGTTCTGATAAATAAAGTGAATTCTTGATTTCCTCTTTTAAGCTTTTATTGTAATTTTAGATTAAGCAAAGACGCTTTTTTATATGTTCTAAGGAAAATAGAACCTTTTATAATACCTTCATCCATTACTTCAATTAAAAAATTTCTGCAACCCTCCGATTCCTAGCAGAAGGAAGCTATCAAAGATCAATTAACAGAAATAAAAAATGTGATTGGAATGCGTTAAAAAAATGGAACAAACCAATTCACAATAACGAATTGTGGAACGCTCAAATTCACTTTCGCAAAGTGTATTCACAATAAATGAAATGCAGAACATGGGCATAAAATACAAAATTCGATTCAAATAACCATTTTTACCTTTTCCTATAATAAGCCAATTATTGTGAATCTTTATAGAAATTTTGTTCCCCTTTATATCTTGAAATTTTATCCTCAGAATATTTTTCTCTTAATCATGGATCCAATTTTCCTAGAAATTTTAATACCTATACTAAAACCAATTGATTCCGAAGGCACCTTTTTAGCAGTGCGAAGAAAAAAAGGGTCTACTCCGTCCTACTCCATCATTGTGATTTTTGTTGAAAAGGCCTAATAACTCAACTTTGCATGTTTCAAAAAATATACAGTGGTGGCCAAAATAATAAGAGCGAAACCGATTTTTTCCATTAATTTGCTAAAATGGCTTTATTGGTTTTAATTCCAATAAAAATAATACCTACATATGTTTTTCGGAAGTACTTCTCCCTGATTAAAAATTTTGTTCACAACAAGATGACCTTGAATAACAAAATCCTGCTCAATAAGTTTTTAAGTTGATTTTTATCCTGGCCAAAAAAATAAGAGCGTGGAACACTCATTCTTCATGAGTTTTAGTATATGGGTCACCTCTAAAGTCTTAGTATTTTGTAGGATGTCCTTTCATTTTTAGTACGAAATCTATGAGTTTTCGGCATGTTTCCACAGGTGTAGAATACCATGCTTCCTGTTTCTCTTTCCATAACGCCTGTTGATTAGTGTTTTTTGTCAAGACCCTATTCTTCAAATCTTTCCAAAGATACTCAATAGGATGAGAAGGCCATTGCAGTCTGCCATCAGAACCAAATAAATTTATCTTGGTTTCGTCACTAAAAAGCCAATTTCTGCAAGTCCATTGGAAAGATTTACTTTTGCAAATCTTATACGCTGCTTTATGTTCTTAGAACTAAGTAACGGAACCTTCCTCGCAATTCGACCATGTAAATTTTTATCCTTAAAACGTCTGCGAATTGTGCGAGAGCTGATAATTAATGATAGCTTTGCTTCTATACCGCTTGATGTTGTAAAGGAATTTTTAAGCACCCTTCTATAAATCCTTTTGTCCAGTAAAGTTGTTGTTTTTTTGGGCGTCCTCTTTTTTCGGTAAACTTTGTTGGTAGACTTCGCCCGTTTAGCACCCCAGCAACAACACATTGAGATCGGTGAAGAGCATCTGCAATAAAACTGTATGTTATGCCTTGACCTCTTATAGTAGGGCAGCCCAGGATGCTAAATCGGGATTTACTCGAGCGTCAAAGAGACCTATTGGATTGCGAAGCTTAGATGATAAGAACAAAAAAGTGTTATATCATATATACACTTTCATCGGTGGGGGGAGCGGCTATAAGTTTTCAAAAATGTAAAAAAAAAACAGTTGCATGGACATACTCGAGCGCGTCAGATATTAATAGCATCCATGTTCTACGTATTTTTGAAAATATACGTATGTTAATCTGACCGTTTCCATGATGGGGGTGGTCGTACGTAAGGGTTGAAAACGGTAAAAAAAAATTAACCGAGCGCGTCAGATTTTCAAAGGGGATGTTAAGTGAACCTAAAAGAACGCTCATATGTAATAATCTGACGATTTGGATGTGACCCAAACTCGCGGCCATTTTTAGAACTTGCAAAAAAAAATCGCCAATTTGAAATACTCGAGCGCGTCAGATTTTGATATATATGGTTCATGTATATTCCATAAGCGTGTTGCCTCTTAATCTGACGATTATCTGGAGGGATTCGCCTAATCTGACAATGGAAAGTTTTTTTTTTATTATTATTATTATTATTATTTTTTTTTCCTTGCTTAAGTATTTGAGATAAATTAATTTTTCTTAAATCGAGCTTATTTAAATGCAAAAGAAACTTTGCATGCACCCCATCTTGCATCCATCACGCCTTTCACCCTTCCCACCTTGCACATACTTCACCTTGGACCCACTCCAAATCCAATAGTGTGCCCAAGCAGGGGGGTTGCAGGGGGCAGCATGCCCAGATACACACCCGGTGTGGCGTACACCCAAACTCGCACACACCCCTCTGTTGCATACACCCACATTCAGACCTACTATTATTACTATCAAAATAAGACCACTCAAGCAAAAAAAAAAGAATTAATTTAAAATAGTAGTTGTGGTTATTTTCAATTTTTCAAAAACTAAAAGACATAAAATCATCTAGTTTTCAGTTTTTGATCAAAAACAATTAAGAGCAATACATTCTGAAATAAAAACAATGGTAGATAATCTTGAAGTATTCAAAAATTACACTTTAAACCTTTTTTCTAACTTTTTTTACTCAAATTTTGAGTTTAAAATTAAATTTTTCAAAAACTACGCATAGTTCTGACTTGAATTAAAAACTGGCTAATAAAACAGAATGTTGGCTTTAAGAAAAAGTATAAATCTTAATTTTAAGTATCACCGTTATTTTTTAATTATTTTTTTCCATTTTAAATAATAATTTTTTTAAATTGCCGCTCCCCTCACTTCGGCTAACGGAAATCGTCAGATTATATATTATTTGTGAACGTTGAATTATTACCTTCAAAATAAAAAAAATTTAGCCACGCTCGAGAAAGTCAAGATGACGTTTTTTTTACAAGTTTGTAACCCGCCTACTTGTTATCGTCAATCAAAAATTGTCAGATTAGTGAAATATACACTTTTTAGCATATAACTAACTTACCCTACCTTAATCTTACGTGCTCGAGAATTTTAGATGACACATTTTTTTTTACTAATCTGATCCTTTATCCTTGACGCGCGGCCACATATACGGGGCTAATACTTGGTGGAGGTATTCAATGGGGTACTAGGTACCTCCCTGTATATTAATCTGCCGCGCTGTAGTAAATCCCAAAATCCCTTCTTGGGCTCCCCTACTATTAGTTGAAGAATCAAACGGACTTCTTCTTCCTCAGAGCAATGCCTTGCGCGTCCCATTATTTAAAATATAAATGCACTTTAAATACTTAAGCACAAGTCTAACGGTAAATTTAATTAATAAACTGCGATCGGATGTGAAAAATCAGCGAAATAATGCAATTCTCCAGGGCACTCTTATTTTTTCCACCATTGCAAATCTGACATTTGTAAGTAAAACTAACGGTACATTGCGAGTGACCTTCATCAATGTTTTACAGTCAAGTCAAAGAAAATGCGTATGTATAACTTGCACAAAATTGAAAAGGTTTAAGGTATAGCTTTAATTATGAGAAGAATAAAGTAAATAATCCACTCTTATTATTTTGGCCACCACTATTTCTACATATTTTCTAGCTAATCTATTTTTGAATTCTTGGAGTTACGACGTATGATGGAATTTCATTTTTGTTGGGTACCAAAATATGTCATTTTCGTTGTATTTTTAGAAGAGTTTTTCTCATAAGACCAACTATATCTGAAAATGGATTAATAAAACACATTTTTTTAAATAACGTTTACCAAAAGAAGAAAAAAATAAAGTTTATTACTTAAAGCCACAGTCACACACTTATAATAATATAAGTTTCACAACTTTCCATTAATTTCCATCATTTTGAATTATATTTAGTTAGGTATATTTAATACAATTTATATTTTTTTAATCATAAATTATTTGTTTAAAGATTGTAACATTGTAACAGAAGAAATTTAACTAATTTATCAACCACAGAGAGAAAAACCCTTTTTACCAAATTCTATTTTGTTTTTTTTTTAATTTTGTTTAAACATTTCATAGGTAAAAATCAAAAACTTTAGTATATCAGTATATAGCAAATAGGGTTTATGTTTTATTTTTTAATTTAATCTAATAAATATTTTTATACTCGTAAATATAATATATCACACCAAATTGTGTAGAAAAAATAGACATAATAGTAATTTTGTTTTGTTTTTGTGACAAGTATGCATTTTTTTACATATATCATATCATAGAAAATGGTGTAAATAATTTATTTAAATAATACTCAAAATAAAATCAAAACGAAAAATATAAATATATTAAATGAATTACCTAGCCATGTTATTTAGACACATATATTGTACATTATTTATCTACCTACACAATTACTTAATTTTTGACCTAATGTTTGTTGTTTGTTTAAACATAATGTATTTTTAGTATGTATATAATTTTTTCTTTGTTTAAACTTACCAGACAGACACATATATAGTACATAATTTATAATTTTAGTTTAGTTTTATTTTGTATTTTTTTGTTTGTTACTTTTTTGTTTGCTTCTTGTGTTATAAAACATTCGGAATGAGTTTTTAATTTAAAAAAATACACATTTATTAGTTGCAGTTTTTTTTTTCTTTTTTTGTTGTTTGTTTGTTTTCACAATGTTTTCTTAGGTACACTTTGTTTTATGTTACTTAATTGTTGCTTTTGCTTTAATTTACGTACAAAAAAAATTATTTAAAATATGTTTGCCCACTTTTCGATTAATTTATATATATAACGCAAATATTTTAAAAAATGTAAATAATGTTTTGTTTCTTAATATTTAAATATTATTATTCTTTTTTGATACGTTTCTTGTATTTTTCTTTTTTTTTGTTTAAGTGGACAAATGAGTAACTTTGTTGCTTTTGGCTATTTATTTAGTAGCTTAGTATAGTAGTTTTTTTATTTTATTATAAATGATTTGTTGCTGAAATGATGATTTTTGTTATGTTATTTGTTTTTGAGATTTGTTTACCATGATTGTACTTTAAAAGAAAAAAACAATGACTTTCAGGCAGATTATCTTGGTTTTGAAAATGAAAGAAAGATTTGTTTAAATTGGTCATTCTGACAAAAATTGGTGTTTTTGAAAAATCAGGTTGTTTTGAAAAAGTTGTAGCCATAAAATAAAATTTACAATAATAAATGTTGTTTGTATCTATTCAAATAAACTAACATTTATATTGGGTATGTTCTTTGTTTACTGATAAACATCTACATTTTCTGGTTCAAAATCGGAGGTTTCACTTCATATGATATCAACAATTTGTCATAGAACGAGATATGTAAGGTGGACTTTAAAAAAATTCTAAGGACTATTTCACAAGGTTCCATTTAAAAAGAAACTTAAATGAATTTCAAAATTATGTAATAGTTTACAATGAGGAAATAAAATTAACGTAAGCATTAAATTACAAGTTTAACGGTTTTTAAAAAGTATCTCAAGATAATTTGCCTTCAATCATATTTTTCTCTATGAATTATTATTTACTATTAACAATTTACATACTTCATTTTGTTGTTGTTTTGTTTATGTATTATTTGTCATTTTCTACTATTTATCATAATAATTACTGTAAAAAATGTTTATATTATTAAATTAATATTTTTTACTTTCAAGTTAATTTAATTTATAATAATTATTATTATGAATTTTTTTAAGAAGGCCACTTTCATGTTTATTTTGAAATTCGTTATCATCATAAACGCACATTCATATTTTAAACACTTCTTTAACCTACTTTTTGTTTGTATTTAATTAATAATGTTTCATAATTGTATTGTTTGATTCATTTTTGTTTTTTAAGTAAAAACTTTAAAAAGTAAGCATTCAATCTTTTAAACAGTATTGTACAATTCATTTTTGCATTTAAATCTTAAAAGAAAAAGTAATCATATTTATTTAATTTCTGTTCTTTTTTGACTTCATTCATTTGATTTTGTTTCAAGTGTTTTTGTACAATAAATTGTCACAAATCAATATAGTGTACTTTTGTTTTAATTTTTTAATATGATTGCAAATAAGTTACATTTTAGGTTTTTCTGGTTGCTTTGTTCTCATTAATGTCTTGGCGGGTTGTGGAGAAACATAAAAATATTAGATTTAAAAAATTAATTTATCATATAAAAAGAATTTACAATATCCATGTATAAGATAGGAATAGTTTTAGACGGATTGTAGTTAAAGCAAATTTCATATAGTTGTGATAGAAAGCGAGATTAATTACAAAAAAAATAACAAAATGAAACAAATGCATATGTAAAACTTTTCCTTTGTAGTTCCGTTTTGTTCAATTTTTTAATTTATGGGTCAAAAAGTACGTTATAAAATTGTTAAAAAAAGTTAGACATAAGTAATTGTTTCTATCGAAAAATAAACTGCAAATTAAGGATATTTTTACTGCATTCAGGATTTTCCCAGTGATGGATTTCATTTTTTTTTTTCTAATAAGAAATTCGAATTCTTGTAAAATTTACAAACAAAAAACATGATTACAGCAGAAATACTTGGATGATTTATGATCATTTAAAATGTGGTAGCGTTGCAGCTCGTAAAGAAACAGGACCTAGTGACTTACAACGTTCAACCATTCCTGTGTGCGAGTATAGGATCCTAAGTTTTATACAATTTTATAAACTTGAAAATATTAATTTTTGGTTCAGGAGACCATAAGTGCCGCGAAGTACTTCTTGAACTTGAAGATCAGAATTCACAAAAATTTAAGAATTCAAGACTAGTCATTTGATAAATAATTTAAATATCTTTGATGCTACTAAATCATGAAAGTTTTATTCATTGGTTATGAAATAATTGTCATTTCAAAAATCAGATTTAAGTAATAAAAAGTTTAGAATATTTGTTAAAAGAAACTTTCAATCCTGACTTAAAACTCAGAATTGGATAAAAACTAATTTATTTTATAGTTATCAAAATATGTCCAGCAAAACTTTAAAAAATTAGAATTCCTCACTCAACATTAGCCACACATTTGCGTTTTAAGTTTCAACTTTTTAAGCTAGTTCGAAGTTTTTGAACTAATTATTTTAATAGTTGGGAAACCTGAACATAAGCAAATGGCTGCATTTTGCATGAGACTATCCGAACATGTGTGAATTAATTTGGAAACCAAAAAGAACAACAAGTTTAAGTTAAATAATTCAACAATTCAAATTGTCGTTGACATTTTTTAGAATAGCCATTTAGCCTATTCTATACGTAAGCAAATTAGTGGACTGTCATGGATAAATCTTGGTGTTTTATTATTTCGCAAGCTATTTAAGCCCTTCTTAGGAAAAGCGTAAAGAAAATTCGACTTAAAGCGAACGTTTAAAAAACCTAATATGTGGTGAAGTTCGATGTTCAAATAACTTTGGAAATAACATTGAAATGAAATTCGCAAAATTTGTGATTTAAAAAAATGTTCTCTTTCAGTCGGACGTTTGATTAGTTTTTTTTTTTTTTAATATGAGCACCTATGTGCAAACAAAATCCTTTGATAGCGTATAGATGTACTTCTTGGGCATATTTATTTAAATGAAGTCTCAATAGCATTTTTTCCATCTAAGAAGAAAACAAATTAGAAATATTAACAGCGTGACATAATGTACTTTGGTGATCTTGAGCAGGTGCAGACGACATAAGGAGATTAAATTCCTAGTATCTACCTGGCCAATAGTCAAAAAATTGAATTCAAATAAAGGCAACTTTATTGGAAAGTTAGTCAAGTAGCTGATTTCATTTTCTTTTCTTAAGTTGGGCTCAAAAAATACATCTACATTCAATTTTTCAGAATTATTAAGCATCAAAGTACCGATAATGATAAGTTATTTATTTGTTGATAGTCGTATTGACTATTGTTCTTTGGTAGGGAAGCCTGTCCTCAAATCGATTATTAATTTATCGTTTTTTTATTTAATAAATTATTATTGTATGTATATAATTGATGTTCTAACATTGATAACAATAGTAGATTAGAACAGCCTGAAATAAAAGCCACATTTGAAGAAGATTCAAGAAAGAACCACTTGTGAACTCCAGCACACTTATTTATTTGACACATTTAATTTAAAATACAATTTTCTGGGTCATTGGTCAGTCTTTTCCAGATGCAGTTCGATAGAAATTATTGTTGGTTGATTTTTCTTGTTTTTTTCTCTCTTTTCCGAAAATTACATTATATGATTTGCTTTGGCAACATAACTTATGAAAGATATTAGAAAAATCACTTATTTAATTTTTCTTAAAAATTCGCAAAAGCAAAACTAGTTTTTCGACGGAGTTCGAATCCAAAAAGTTCGTTATATATATATACAAAGATATATCTTTCTATTGCTTATACTTTCAAAAGGGGATTTCGTATTTTGTTCACACTGTTGGAAAAAACCATAAGACAGGTTTGTCGACACCTTTAAACTATAAGTGAGTAAATAAAAATACATATAATAATGCCCAATTAAAAATAAACAAATTTGCATCAGGAACTGTTCATGACTTTAATTCCATACAAAAAACTTAGATATTAAATCATACCTTCACACATGAAAATATTAAACAAATATTTGAAGACAAAAAAAAAAAACAAATCAACAATTACAGAAGTATAAATACTTTCTTCTTTTTTTTCTTAAACTATCAGTGGTTAACATTCCTGTTCTAAAATTTAAGTTAGTATGTTTTAGCTTCTTTGAATTTCTTTTCATCGATTTTAAACTAAAAATAAAAAAATTGAGAAATAAAGGTATTTGAAAGTAGCAAAAACAGAACAGGGCTGTAAATAAAACTATCGCATAAATTGAGAGAAAATAATAATAATTATTCTAGAATGATGAACAGAAGAGTTTATTAAAATTATTGATGATTATAATGGACATGGAAAACAAGATATAGTTATTAATTTATATTTTATGCATCATGCAAATAACAGAGATAATATGTATAATATTTGTTGTTTTTTTGTATCTTATAAAATAGGCAATTGTTTTTCAGTTTTTACTTAATGTTATTTTGTTGTATATAAGTTATATACGATTCAATTCATATTCATACATAATATAATGCAAAATTACAAAATTACTATTCAGACATTCTTTGTATTTATTTTTTTCAGTTTCAGTTTTCAGTTTCAGTATCCTGTACTGCTGTGTTGCTTACATCCTTAAAGTTCTACTTCGAGGATAGTTTTATGTGTAAATACAATATTGTTAATTTTTGTTTGTTCTTCTTTTCTGTCTTTTCCTTCAGTACATTCATTTATAATAATTATAAATTTATATTTTTTTAGTTACTTACTCCTTCTAAATATATATATAGTTTAAACATATTTTACTAATATAAATACTTTTCTTTTTGTTTTTTAATATATATTTTTCATAATAATAATTTTAAAATACTTCATTCTTATGATTTTCCTGATTTAACTTTTTTTTTTTAATTTAGTTTAGTTTTAGTTTAGGTTTTTTAATATTATTATTATAACTATTATACATACACACACCGCACACGCACTCTTTATCATTATTGTTTTTCTTCGTATTATTCGCAAGTGATTGGGGTATATTTTTGTGTTGGATGAAGTACGGTTTCAGAATCTATACTTCCGTAGGATGATTGCGATGGAGACGGATGAACCGGAGAAAAATGTGTAGAAGATGGATTGATTGTGTCGTCGGGATGGTAACTCGTTCTTGGGTTGTTATAATTGTTGTTTGGCCTGTGTTGAGTTGTTGTTCTTCTTCTTCTGCTTCGATTTCCTCCTCTTCGGGGCATCACGCCTATTTTGAAAGTAAATGAATATCATATTAAAATTACTCAAATTTCAAAATTTTGTATATTTCTATAGAAAAGATTTAAGCAAGTAATAACATTTCTAATAAGCCGTTACCAAAAAAAAAAACAACAACATAAGAAGTGAAGAAGGAAAAAATTCATTCAATAGGAAATAATAATAATAAAAACATTTATTTTGTTGCTTGTGTAAGATTGTGAGGAATGGTGTTGAGGTGGGCTGGAGGCATATATTAAGTAAAACATGATCTTTGTGCACAGAAATGTGTCTTTTCATTTAGTTTACTTAATAAGGCCTCAAATGTATGTTTTGGGTTTCTTTTACGTGTAAGAAAAAGCGTGCAAGTGTGTGATACTGTGTCGCACTTAATTCAGTGCTGTGCAGTTTCTAAACTTTTTACAAAAAAAAAAATATATATATTTGTGTACAAAAAGTAAAATTTCATGCATATTTACATATTTCGAGAACCTATTCAAAGTGGAGCTTATTTGAAAGCAATCAAATTCGTTTCATAAGATTGTTTAGGATATTTCTGCGAAAACTTAAATCGCAAAGGCTTTGTTTTTATTAACTTTATGTTCACGAGTTCTGCTTTGCTAGGAAATTGAAAAGGCGCTTTTTAAATGTAGCGTTGGAACCAGCAAGAAATGTAAGTTACCCTCTGCACCTGTCAACACTCGCAAAACAGGTATTTTTGCAGAGCTGCAAGCCACTAGGAGTCATAGTAGTTAAAAAACGTTTTTTTTTTAAGTTTTTAACTAATTAACTTATTTTTGTATTTCTTTTGCCTTCAAGTTTATAACTAAAAATTTAATAAATCGATTTGCGTGCTTTATGTATTACTATATAGTAACTTTAGTTGAAAGCCTTAAAATTCAACTGATGGATTGGCTGACAAACGTCGAAGGAATGATTTAACGGCTAAACAACTTGACGAGTCTTCATATCTGCACATTATTTGAAACGCTGAGAAATACTTCTTCAGAAGACAGAAGTTCACATGTGCCAGATGTTACATTCGGCAAAAAGTCCATAAGAAACTTATGTGCATTTCTGGATTATTACATCAAGATTTTCCAATCAACAGGGTTCATGTTGATAGCACGATTTTTGGGTAGCTGTTACCTTTTAACATGTGACAAGAAAGAACTACGTTATTGCTTAAAATACACGATTCAACAACACATTGAAAATGTTTTGATAGCGAACATATGGCAGTCATAAATTAGAAAGGAAATTTTCATGATCGGGTTGTTTTTCGGAGAAGTGATCACGATTTGCCACTAAGATCTTTCGATCCCAGACCTTTAGACTTTTTAATGTGGATCCAACTAAAGGATAAGGTCTATGTCAATGATCCACAACCGATTAAAATGGAATAAGCAAAATTATTGTAGATATGCAGACGCAAATGTGCGAATTTTGTCGCCGTTCATGTTTCTTTAACTGAT
The DNA here is from genome assembly GCF_945859685.1 of Eupeodes corollae. Classification (NCBI taxonomy): domain Eukaryota; kingdom Metazoa; phylum Arthropoda; class Insecta; order Diptera; family Syrphidae; genus Eupeodes; species Eupeodes corollae. The sequence continues at coordinate 115,287,570 of NC_079149.1, forward strand.
CTTAATGCCTAGCAGTACACTAAAATTTATGAAACAGATTTGATAAATAAAAAGTGTACGACTATAGAATAAAAGTAAATAAGTAAATATAGAACAACTCTAATAGTTAAACCATAACTTTGTGATAAACAACAACAAAAAAAGAAGTAGATAAACATTCAACTTTTTTGTTTAACTTATTAAAAAATTTGAAAAACACACACAAATTTTCAACCAAAATAAAATAAGTAAATAAATAATAAAAAAAATTTAAGTACACAATATTTATGACAGCAAACCAAGGCAATGTAGGCATACAGGTAGATTAGGCAGTCATTCCAAGTTTATTTTTGTGTTTAATTTATTTTGTATTTATTGCATTTTTCATATTAATTTATTTTATATTTTTTGTTTAAATTTTATAAATTATGTATAGATTGGATTTTCTTTTTGATTTAAAATCTTACAGTCGAAAGTGATGTTTCTTGCACTCTATAATGCTGACGTCTAAAATTTTCCAGTTTCACTTTATTCATGGGCGCACCTAAAAAATAATTAATCACAAAAAAGAGAAAATGGTAGGTTTTTGTTACGAATGATTAGGGAAAATAGTCATAAGAGATACAAACAAAAATAATAAAAACACTTTTTTTTGTGGTAAAGTGCCTTAGAAATACAGGTATATTTTTATGTGTACATTTGAATCAGAAGAACACACTTTGAAAAGCGACGAACTGACATGATATATTTGGAATACGCGTCACGTTCATGGATATGTTTGATATGAACATTTGGAAAAAAAGACATCCTTGGGAATCATAATGATGTAATATAAGAAATAAAGGATAATGGGCAAAATTTTATGTAACCAGGTCTACCTAGTGTCCTCCAGAAACGAACCCTATCAAAATGATTAGGTACTATAAATTGTTTCAACGTACTAGTATTTTTTGATATTAACTAATTTATAATTTAAGAAAAATCTTTTTTGGTTCTGTGTCTATTATCTCTCCAAAGTTGGGCAATCATTTTTAAAGGCTCATACGATGTTAAATAACAATTATAATCATCATTTGCGAATGGAGAATTTCACAACATTTGAATTTAATAGGTTAAACCAAGTTATTTTAAATTTTTAGAATGTACAAATAACTACGAGGATGTACCATAAATGGAACTGCCTGTGTCTGTGAAGAAGATTGCTGCTCAACTGATCGGTCTATAATTTCACACAAGCTTTTGTAGATATACGACTTAAATTTCCGATAATTATTTCTTTTTTTAAATTAAATTTACCGACTAAATATTGGTACGAAATAGTTTTTTTTTTTTAATTTTGATCAATACTTATGTACATTCATCAATCTGGAAGAATCTTTTTGGCTTTTTCACGGTATATCTTAATGACCGCTTTAAACTCTCGAAAGTAGACTGGAAACTTCCTACAAGACCAAAGTTTGTGAATGTTTTCGAAAACATATAATTGCAAATTGAAGTTAAAAGATGCCACTTCCCTTATAGTTTTCTATTTTTATATATTTAACACTTCAAGACTTTAAGTCACTTGAGAGACTCTACAAATAGATTGTTTGAATCAAATAGAAGATCAAAGGAAAAATGTACACATTTAACATATTAGCTAAAGCCGTAAATGAATTTCAACAAATGAATAACAATAGCAGAAATCTCCCTACTGAAGGTATCCTTAAATTTCAAATTACTTAGATGGAGATTAAACTTTAGTTTCCAGTCTCGGTAAAATAAACTATTTAACAAGTGATTTAAGTAGTCATTTTCATAAAAAAAATGTTGATAACATTCAATGGATTATTAAGACAAGAATCCTTTCAGCATGGTTGGATGCGGCTCATATGACTTTTGAAAAGTGGCAGTCAAAATCAACCAATTTTAATTGTGTAAGATTATATGACGCAATATGAAAAGAGATAAAAGAATCTTACGAAAAATAATGTAATGCTTTTCCGGTTATTTTTGTTTTCTTTCAAACAAAAATTCTTGAGTCCGAAAAAGCTTAAGAATTTCGAAAAATAAGGAGAGATAGGCGAATGTTCCGAATTTCGATCGAAAGTGAATTGAAATCACTTTTTAATTTTGCGTGAAATTAAATTGCATGTTCTTCAAATCGATCCATTGCGAAAACTTCGAAATTGATTCGAACTGTCAGAACTGAAGGATCATCCACTTTTATTTTGTTTCTGAAGTAAAATGTTTTCTGTTTTGAAGATGGATGCAATATTATTGTCAATTTTAGGTGAAAACAGGAAGCGGAATTCAAGAGAAAAAATAAATAAAAAATTATGTGGAATTGTTCTGATAAATAAAGTAAATTCTTGATTTCCTCTTTAATCATTTTATTGTAATTTTAGATTAAGCTAAGACGCTTTTTTATATGTTCTAAGAGAAATAGAACCTTCATCGTTTCCTTCAATTCAAAACCTTTCCGCAAGCCTCCGATTTCTAGCAGAAGGAAGCTATCAAAGAACAATTCACAGAAATAAAAAATGTGATTTGAATGCGCAAAGTGTATTCACAATAAGTGAAATGCAGACATGGGCAATAGTAATATTATCACAAGAAATCTAATTTGGTACTATTATTTTGATATTTTTCAGAACCAATTGAAATTGTTATCATTGTAAAATTATTTTACTATCATTATTGAAAATTTGTCAATAAAATTGAATTGATTCAAATTGAATAATCACTGTGACAATCATCTATCACCTTAGGCCATCACATCCAAAGTGGATAAACGTTTTGTAATGAAGGCTCACTTTATAACACTGTTAAATCCTGGTATAACGAATTCAATCCTGGAAGTTTCTCAAAGTCGTCTAATTTCAGTTTTTGAGCCAAAAACTTTGTATGGTAATGCGAAAGATTAGAGGAATTGATCGGAAATATTCTAGTGTGAAGAAATTCAATGGTAGTGGCTCAAAATTCGTAATGGGTGAAGAAACATCGAGGTACACATATGAGCCAAAAAGTTTGTTTCATTGTTAACATTACAACTTGAAGAACGTAGAAAACCCAATACAGAATTCTTTAAAAGCATTTTTTAACAGGAAGTATTTGTTGAAATGCGAAAAACACACATACAAAAGTTGAATCATTTCTCATTATGAGCCACTCGAATCTTTTAAAATAATATGTTGAAGCAACAGAATCATCATTTAGCCTACAGACCTGATTTAACATCGCAAACATTAAAAATATATTGCTTTGAAACGATTTTGTACGAAAAAGAAGCTTTAATCATTTTTTAAGTGCACGTAAAAGAGCATTGATTGTCTTAGATAGTATTTTGAAATCAATAAAACCTTTCTTATGCCAGAAAGGTGAATGTGAATATTAATTTATTTAAAATTTTAAAATTAATTAGTAAGATGATTATATTTCTCTTTCTTTCATAAATTCAAAATAAAGGGTGATTTTTTAGGTATTATCTTTTTGGCAACACCAGTTTAAACAGCTGACGCACGTTTCGTGTTTTGTTTCACTGTCAAGCATCTTCAGTTTGGTCTATAATTTAGCCATCAATGGTCTTACAAACGATTAACGCTTGCAAACTATTGAAGTTTATTATCGAAATACGTGCTCTGTTAAGAAAGTTCATAGCGCGTTTCTTCCATTTTATTGTCAATTTTTTTTTTTTTGGCTCATTGGGAATGTAAATTATTTCCACCTTTTTTTGCCCAAAATGCAAGAGCTTGAGTTGCATGACATGTGGTTTCACCAAGACGGTGCCACACAGCACGCGAAACAATGGACTTATTGAGAGGCGAGTTCGGTGAACATTTTATTTTACGTTTGTGACCGGTCAATTGGCCACCAAGATCGTACGATTTAACGTTTATGTTAAAGCTCATGTCAATACAGACAAGCCCGCTTCAATTGACGCATGGGAAGACAACATTGAAGCATTTATTCGTGAGATACCGGCCGAAATGTTGGAAAGAGTATGCCAAAATTGGGCTTAGCGGATGGACTCTTTGAGGTGCAGTCAAGGTCAACATTTGCATGAAATAATCTTCAAACATTAAATTATATGGACCTAACTATTGATTCAAATAAAGATTTTAGGGATTTTTATGAATTTTATGTGTTTTTTTTTTTTAAAACTTTCCTATAGCTTTAAAAAACCACCCTTTACATTAAGTGCGCGCAAATCAAAGGAGAGTTAATTCCTTAAATTAAAGATGAAATCAATTGATGTGTTAAGCTATTAGAAACGATCTTAAAATTCCTAAGAAAAACGATATTTTTTTGTTAATCAGAATCTCCTAGTTACAGATGGACATGTACAGAAAAAGGATGATAATGTAACATTAAGGATTGGGTAAGTCTTTGTCACTTGTCAAGAATAAACTCAATTCTTATCTTCCTAACTATAATTAACTCCATCTGGTGAATAACACCATCATGTAATTTATCATGTAATATTTATTATTTTTTGGTTAATGCATGCCATCAATCATTGATAATATATACTTTATTGTTACACTTTCAAGGGCTCATGCGTAATCATTCTGAACAAAATGCAATAAGGTTGTTCAAAGGTCGATATTATTTTTATATATTAATATGAGACGGACAATTCACAAGTGTGTTTTATTTCTTAATGAAAATCCATTGGTTAAACGAGCTTTGCGCAAGGAATTAATGGGTAATTAGTTCAATATCATTTAGTTATACAAAAAAAATATAACATATTAAAAAACACAAAGAAAAAAAAAAAACAAAAACTTACCAATATAGCTTAGCAGCACAGGCAGAAAAATGAGACCATGGGCAGCACCAATCAACACAATGCCTAGGTACATTCTGAAGTAGAAAACTTGGAATATCTGACTCTTGGCATGTGCCAGAACTAAAATTCCAGCAAACTTAGTTAATGTTATGCCCGAGAATATAGAACTGCCCATTTTTGTGAGACAATCGGCAGCACGTTTCTCTCGCGTACTTTGAACCGAAATAGCAAAACTATGCACTAAATGTGAACAGAATTCAACTGATATACCAACGGCCATCACAAGATTGACCAGCGACACAGCGTTGAGGGATATATTCCAATGGTACATAACACCACCAAGATTAATCACAATCATTGTTATTGTGATGACGACAACAAGCGATGAGTGTATATCGAAACCCATCAAGAAATAAGTAACAATGAAGATAGCCATCACAGAGATACTCATACTCTTCAGGGTGTCCGGCCACATAGTCAGGTATTGCTCGTAGAAAACATAGAATACTGAATAAGGGAATACTTCGATTTTGAGTGCCTCACTCAATGGTACACCCTGTGACATAAGTCGCCCTCGAATCATGTTCGTTATGTTGGCTGATATTGTCCGAGCCGATCGAAGTGCTAAGTAATAATCCGCTGATGTTTTTAGAATCGAATGGTAGGCCATGAAGTGTGATGCGCCAATCTCTAGAGAACCATTTGGTTTGGCCACATATTTGACAGCGTCACCATAGGCTGGATGTCCACCTTTGGAACACGAATCATCTGGATTGTCCATTAAGAAGTACGGCAGATATTTATTGAAATCATGTTCAGTTGGTCGTTTCATGTTGCTCATGGAGTTGTTTTGCATTTCACATACATCACATGATGTGTCTATAAAATGAACAAAATATCAATCACATACACATTCAAAAAACGAATAAATTGTAACTTACCATAATGAGGACAGAAACCATTGGTTTTTGGGTCGACTCGACAGCAAGAACTTGGATTCGTAACCCAATCGAAGTAATCATCAATCCAACTTGACGCTGGTCGTGCAATATATGTTCTATTTGAAAGCTTGCTTGCCATGTAGAGTTGTGTGAGGACACTATCGTCATTGCAAAATTGTCCCGCACACACCAAGTTCTGTTCTTTGGTTTGGGTGAAATTCAAACCAGATTTCAGTACAAAATAAACCGGTGGTCCAATTCCTAAGAATTTTTTCAACGACTGGAAATAGTGCAACACAAAACTATCTTCGGGCATCGAGAGTTCCTGATCCAATCCGATATCGATTCTTGGCGCTATCGCCACGCTAGAACATAGCCAACCGAAGAAGACAATCATCACCAAAATGCGAATATTCTTCTTCATCAAGAAAGGAACATAGACACTCCTGAAGAATTTATAGAGCAGTCCTTCGGTGAATTGCGATGGATCGGCTTTCTTGCCCCGGATGCAGCAGCAGATATCAAAACGGTTTTCATTTTGTCGTTTTGTGTCCAATGTCAGCAAACTGATGAAGCAGGTGATTTGCAGCAAGAAGTCAATGAACAGAGCCATACCGGCGTAAAGAGCAAACGCCTTCACTGCTGGCATATCCGACAGTCCACCGAGGAAGAAACAACAACTTTCACTAACCGAAGTGAGCAGCATCGATGGACCAACACGACCAAGAATTCGTCCAATGTGTTCTTCATGGGTCTCTGTGGGTTTGCGAGGATCCCGCTGGTATGTTTGAACCAAAATAAAGATGTTATCCACCCCGACAGCCAACACAAGAAACGGTATTACTTCAACGATGATCAAAGTCGCTGGCAATCCAATGAATCCGAAGGCACCAACAGAGCACACTACAGATGCAAGCACAATCACAACACCTCCAATGCCAAGTGTGATTTTGACATCGATAAATGCACGACTTGTCTCCTGCACTTGACCCAGAGAGATGGCAATATAAAGGAACATAATCAGATAAGATACCAAAATTGTCGGCACATCCGACTGTGATTCCCGATTGAGTTCGTCTTCAATCGACCGCTCTGATGAAAATGCAATGTCCATGTTCTTGCTCATGTTGTATTTGGTGTAGTTCTGCATCAGTTTCACATACTTTTCCTCCCATTCCAAAGCTGCTTGAAGCTTATCCTTGTTATGATGATTATTCACGAGGAATGTTAAGATCATAGCATCAGCTGTTTCGTATTTTGTTGAATCGGAAAACTGTTCGCCTTCTTTCAGAAAACCTCCTAACGCAATAGCCGGATCAATTGGACCACCATATTGAGCCAAACAAAGGTAAGGATTTCCCATACATTGATAGATCGTATCCAAATAGTTAATTTCGTAACCATTTTCATCGGAGGTTTCCTCGAATGTTTCCAGATCATCTTTAAAATAGCCCCACAGCGATTGTACAACACAATCATTTGTGGTCACAGGTCCTGTATAGGCTGCTGTGAGTGGAGCATAGCAAATCTTCTCCAAACCCTTGCCTTCTTCCTGACCGATGGCTTTAATTGCTTCCTGGAGACTATAAACATCTAGCAAAAATTGTTTATCAAATACTGGTCCAAATGTAATTGGACCATTTGAGGTATTGTGTATGATTTGAGGCATATCGACTGCTTTTATAATTATCTAAAAAATAAAAGGATTCAATTTGGTAAAAATTGGTTTAGTGGTTGAAGAGTGTGTTGTTGTTCTTACTTGTTCGATTCTGTAGAATGGCTGGAATGTTGAGTCAAAGTATTCACGTTCAATACGAGATCGAGATTGTGGCGATGCCCACAGCTGGACTGGATCTGTGGTTATGTGCAGGAATTTAATACCACATCCGAGGAATGCAACAAAAAAGACACCTAAGTTTGTGAATGGAAAGAAAATGTGTTAAAAAAAATATTTTCAAGCTAATTTTGCAAAATTAAATTTTTTGAAATGAATAAACCGATTTTGATAAAACCACTTAACTCATCACATCACTTACCTCCTAGGAGTGTCAACCATGGATATGTAGCAAAAAATGTTCCCCAAGCTGTAAAGAATGCTTCCAAATACTTTTCGGTATCAGCTCCTAATTGATCAAAAATATTTGATGGGTCATCATCGACCATATCAATGGTATCGGTTTGGACACCATCAACTTCTGTATCAGCTCCATCACCTGAAATGCCTGCGTTTTTAGATTTCATAGAAAATAAGAAAGAAAAAAAACAAAACAGAACATAAACACCAAACGCAACGCAAAAAACACATCAACAAAAAGTGATAGAGTACATTTTTACATATTTCATGTCTTTTACACAAAAAAGTTTTTTTTTTAGTTTTTTAAAAAGCTGTTCCAGAATTATGGAAAAAAAGGACACAATCCCGCCACCTTTCGATCATATTATTAGTAAATTTGAATAACACACAAAACAATATAATAAATAGTAATAAAAAAAATATAATTTATAATAAATTCGGCAAAGCGAAAGTGGAGGGACAGAAAGGCGCATTTTATACAAATTCATATGACAAGACATGATTTTTTGATTTTGTACTTTAGTTTTTTTGTTTTCTTTAACATACTGGATCGCTTTGATTGGAGTGGGGAGTCTTCTTGTTCGGCTGTCACATCGTTATTTGTATGTCCTGCTAAACGTCGTCCAACGGTTGAATTATAAAGCCTGCTATCCAAAACATCACCCATCAAACCTAAACGGGGGAAAATGATCATGACGAAGAAAAAAAGGATTGGTTTTTATAAAATAATAATTGTGTACCATTACCAAGTTTTGCAAAAACAAAGACAAAGCAACAGGTGATTATTTTTAAAAGTTTACACAGATAAGTTTGAAAGGTTTCATGCTAAATTTTAATCTCAGAAAGCGTCTGCTAGAAGGCATAGAAGGCGTATGAAAAAATATCAATTTCGAAAATGATGCCAAAACAAATCTCAAAGAAGTTGTGTTTAATTTTCATTGCCATCGGAGCATAATTCAATTTAAAAACTAAAAATTTCAAAACCGAGGTTATCGATTTTCTAGTTTAACTTAAAATTCGCTTTAAACTAATTAAGGTAAAATCTTAAACTACTAAAACCTTCCAACTTTTCTGTTGAGGAATTTCGAAATTTGGTTGCATTTGTCTAAGTTTTCTACTTTTGTTGTTTCTGTTTTGAAAGCTTAAAGCAGCTATGTATGTCTGTAATAATAACAACCTAACCAAAATTGCTGTCTTGCTACCAATTACCATGCATGACAAAGTCTTTTTTGCAAATTAGTGCGCTTACTGAAAACATGCATGTTCAATAGCATTGTTAGTCAAAAACAAAAAAAAAATACTTAACAAATAAACAAAACCTGAAAAGTGTCATGCGATAGGATTTGTTTATTGTATTGGTGTAACGATTTATCTCTTGTTAAATTATAAGTACCCTCTTAGTTGTTGAAATTCACTTTTAATACGATTAATTCAATGAAGGAGCTTTGAAAGCAATCATAATTTCAATTTTGTGACAAAGACATTTAACCAAGAAACTAGAATTTCACTTAGAAAAAATGCTTTCAAAGCTTAAACCTTTGGTTGAGAGTTTAATTTATAATTATGTTCGTTTTGAGAATTTCGGCTAAAAAATGAATCTCTGTACATCATAGTACGGTTGAAGTTGGGCTCAAGGGTAAACTGATGGGAATTCTTAGAGGCGCGGGTATTGCGGTAAAATTGTTTAAGGGAAGGAATGCAACTGGCTATTTCGATAGAGCACAATCCGTTACAATAACGGCAAAAAAGCGCGAGACAAGAAACTTCACGACGATGTTCGAGTGACGTAATCGAGTTGATGATATTCATGTCACCAATCAAATTAAAAACTCTTCTTTGAATATTGTTCAAGAGGCTTAAATAAGTTACTGGAGCAACAGTCCAGAGATGAGATTTATATTCAAGTTTCGGACGTACATAGGTTCTGTAGATTGTAGCCAGATCAGACATTTTGTGCATCGTCTCAAAAAACCTAGACATCTTGCGGCATTTTTGGAGACATCGCGTATGTCGTTGCTGTTGCACATTCCAAAGATGTCTAAATTTTCCGTTTCGTTGATGCAAGTGCCACTCATAGATAGTGGCAAGAAGGGTATATCACGTTTTAACGTCAGCTATCGTCAGCGAAACAATGTATTGGGTTAGAAGAAACAGACTGGAGATCATTTATAAAATTGAAGAATAGGGTCGGAGCCCTGGGGCACACCAGCATTTATTTTATGGGTTTCAGACTTGAATCCGTCCAAAACAACTTAAATTAGGTGCGTAAACTTATATTTTTACAAAAATGGTTAAATTACGACATTACATGAGTTCATTCAAATTTATCAACCAATACAAAGAAAGATCATTTTTTGTCAAAATTCAGTTTTCTCTTAAGTTTATATCAAGTGTACCTCTTTTATGGACAGAATGTTTTAAACTGATTGTTAGAAATAATATTTCTAAAAATTAAATAGCATTACTTTTATTTCATCGTATGTCTTTAAAATCACCTATTAACCGACTCTGTAAAATGTGTATTTTTAAAGCTATAAGAGTACTTAGGAGAAAACTCGGACTACAAATGTCAAGAAAAAAAAGTGACAGCTTTCTAACAAACAAAATTATTTGTTCCAAAATTTGAAGTTTTGTGAAAAGTGTTATCTCGAAATCGGTCTTTATATTTGTGTGTCGACTGATGGTTTTTTTTATAAAGTTAGTAGACAAATATTTTGTAATACTTTAAAAATTTAAAAATCTATTGACATCTTTGTTTTTTTTTTCCTTAAAAATGTTTGTCCAACAATTTAAAAAATTAAGCATGCAAATGACTCGACTTGATCAAATTTAAGTTAATAATATGTGAAAAAACATTTACGAGGCATTTTACTTATAAAAATATTTAATATAATTACAAAAAGCATGATATAATGACACAAGCTTAACAAGCTCGTAATATTTATTGATAACATCTTTGTAATTCTAAAACCCTGTAACTAGATTTCTGATATTGTCGATTAGTACCTACATTAAAATGCAGCAAAAAACTAATTGCATAATTGTGTTATGTAAATTTAAAAACTCTACAAATATGAATATTTAAGAATCACAAACTTAATATTCAGTAACTATGTAGTAATTAAAGTTTTTAATATCTTTACAACAAACTTTAACGAGTTGAATAGCCTTTTGCGTGTAACAAAAACATTTTTTACTAAAATGTTATTCTAAAAGTTGTCATGCCATAAATTCAAAGTAATGAATAAATATGTAATTCAACTTTAAAAACATTAATTCATAGCAAATGTTAAGACACCACTTTTTAGGTAATAATAATTCTTATCAAAGATTAAAAGCTATTTCGGTTCCACAGAGTGATCTCTACAACTAAAAAATATTTCAATGTTTTTTACTTGCAACATGGTTGCGCTTCGCAGATTAAGTCGTATTTGAGAATTGAAACTAGTCTTCTTCTATGTTTTTTGAATATCTTTACCTCAACAACATCAATCTTAAATCGCATGACACTCTCGCTGATGCATTAACATCTTTTCTTTTTTAGCCTGCCTAACATGCAACTTGGCGTGTTCTTTAACATGTTGTTTTTTTTTCTTTTGTAAACCATCCATGGTTGAATTATAAAGTTCACCAATCCATGACATACAAAATATGTTCCATACAACTTACCTTCAGCATTTTTAGATGGAAACAGACAGACACCCATCAAAAATAGCAAAGAACCCACTAAGAATACTACCAACATTATCACAGAATATGCATCGAAACCGAAAATAGTAAACTGTTGTGGAAGAGGCGGTTCTGGTGGTGGTATTGGACAAGATGCTTCACAATCAGAACAGGAACATGGAAGTGTTTTATTCTGAAAAGCAAAATTTAAAAACAATTAATTTCAATTGGATTGCTCAAAATAATGTTAGGGACATTTATACATTTAATGGACTGCTGCAAGGAACTGTTAATGGATCAACTGGCGCATAACCGTTAATTATCTGTGACTTATCGGCATGTTGTATATAATTTATTTGAAATGGGACAAATGAATTGCTTTCGGTATCGCCAAGAAAGTGAAACCACTTTGTTGCACTACATCTTGAAGCTGGATATTCTCCGCACATAATATCCAATGCTAATTGTCCTGTCGATGGAACAGAAACCTTAAAAGAAAAACAATTGAAAAATTGATTAATAAAAATTGGTTTACAGATTGATTTGTTTTTTAAAAGTTCTATCTTACCTGAGAGCAGGATTTGTAAGTAGAATTAAGATAATCAGTGGTTATATGTAAATCCACCGCACTGACATACAATTTACCTAGAAACGAAAGTGGTTAGTTTGTTTTTTAAAAATTAAATTGATTGCAAAATAAAAAGAATAAGCAAAACAACATTTTTATAGAAATGTACATAAATTTACCATCTTTTGATGTTTTTGTAGAATTTACATATAGGAAATTCGATTGATTGGGCGAACACGTATAGTCACACATATGACGTACTAAATTACCCATGCAGGACGGACATCGATCAAGGAAGGTAGCTGCTTTCCCAATGTTGCTATTAAGAATTTTTATCTGAAATAGAAACAAAAATTTATTCGTTAAATTGTTAAATCGATTGAATAAATAAATAAAATTGTATTTTGTTGGTGTAAGATTTTGAAATAGTTTTTGAATTATTCAAAGAATGGTACAGATTAAAAAAAAATATTGTACTGTACATTAAATCAACAGTTCTCGATATCGATTTGGTGTAAATTGAATCTTAATTAAAGACGTTTTATAAATAAGTCCTGTTTTCTTGATAAATGAATAAATTTGAGATTTTTATTCGTTCTTCTTAATTCACTGCACACGTTTTGAACACGTGAAAAGATTTTATCGTTCAAACATCCTGTCTTAGGCTCGTGTAATTGATACACTGAGACATTTCATTTGGTTATATATAAGATAGAAACCAAAATAAATTGTGGTTCAAAAAGCATTCAGGATTATGTGCAGTTTAAAAGATCAGACTTTGGTGTAAGATGGTTATGAATATTAGTTTTTCGAAGCGAGATCTTTTTAATGAGTAATGGGCAATGAGTTTTTCAAAATGTTTAAGGAAATTAAACTAATACATCCCAATGTTGAGGGTTTCCCAACAAAAGGTTTTTTGTATTGTGCTCGTGCTTTAGGACGTCTGAAATTGTAACTGATTCGCATTCCTAAAATAACGACAGACATGAAACATTGCAGTGGTGTTAAAGATTTGCTAAGCCATTTAAGACAAAAGACCATTGATTAAAATAAGATTATCGGAGACATAAGGGAGTCATGGGGCACACCAACGTTTATTTTTTGAGTATCAGATTTGAACATTTTCAATACTACATACGTAAATTGAACGACCTGGAAGGTAAATTCGAACTCAAAAAATATGCCACTTTCTGAGAAACTGACAATTTTGAAGCTATCATTTTTTGCCATTTGACAGTTAAAAACTAAGACCCCTCTCCCCTTTAAACACATTAAAATTATTCAAATTCATTAGAAAAAATTGTGCACATTTTACAGTCACAGTGTGTAAAACTGAAGCACTTTTAAGTTGTCGTTGGGAAGAACCTTGTTGCTAGAACTTTATTTTAAGATCCATTGCTAACATTCATGACCGTATTCCTTTTATTGTCAATAGTTATTAATTTTTAGGCATAAAATGTTGGATATAATTTGTATTATGATTTTGCTTCCGGTAAAAAATCTTTGGCGTTAAGTAAAAAGGTTATGAATCGATTTTCTATTAAGTCTTTGTGGCTAGTTTCTGACATAAGTCTTTTTTGCCTATCGTGAAAGAAATTAGATCGATTAATTGGATTACATTGAATTGAGAAAACACGGAAAATAAGTTTTTAAAATAGAGTAGTTTTGTACGATATTTTATTTCAGAAAAAGTAAAATTATTATTATTATTTTAAACACTTACCTGTTGAGCATCACAGCAAAATTCCTTTTGGCCATTTTCTAAGAGATGTGGACATCTTACTTTTAATGCCTCCAAACCATCTGGAGAAATCGCTTGCGCCGAACCATTATATGAACAATATTGATTAAGCGCACCTGGTTTTGTATTACAAACTCCATACCAAATACATTGACCATCAGCCTATAAAAAATAAGAAAAACAAATATATTTAATAATGTAATTAAAAACTTAACCAACGTTTTGTGTGGAATTTTAATTTTCCTAAAAATTTTATATTAAAAATAAATAAGTATGTAATCTTTTTTTTTTGCGGTTTAAATTAAAGGAATGTGTAATCAGAAACTATGACAAAAAACCATACTTTAATTGTTTAATAATAACAAATAATTAGTTTGTGAAGTAAGAATAGTTGACTTTCATTGTTTTAGCTCGTAGTTTAGTTTCATTGAGTATATCGTAATCGTAAGTCGCTTCGGTCGTATAGGTTGCCGAACCATATTGTTATTCAACTAGAAAAATTTTAAGATAAGACTATCGAACGCGTATACAATGTCTTCATTTAGTGTTTATTTATTTTATAGTTATAGTTTATATTAATATGTTATTGACTTTGTAAGTTATCATAAGAAAAAATTTACTTTAAACAAAGAAAGTGTTAGAAGCAAGCAGTACATTACTCAGTTTAATCATTTTTGTTAAATATAGTAAAAGATTTTGTTTAGTTTTCACAGCACAAAATGTCAAATAAGAATAGTGAAAATTATTATAACATACATATTCCTTAGGAAGATATTCTCTTAGATCGTAAATATTTATCAAGATAAAGTCATCTTTTTCTTCATAAAGTCATCTTCTTCACCAGATGAGAGCAAAGATATAGTTGGAGGTTAGTCAACTTGTAATAATTTCTGTGCGAAAACAAAACACTCGCAATTTTTGTATAATAAAAATATAAATCTATGTGGATTAGATACACAACAAAATCCAGAGATCCAAAATAACTGTTGACCTTTATTTTCAATCGGTTTCTCACTGAAATGTATTTAATTCGCCAATTTCATTTTGGTCTTGGTCTGTGATTTATTTTTAAAAATTAATTTTTTAGGTCTTTGTGTTATGATATTATGTTATTTAATTATATGATTTTCTTTATTTTGCAAGTAAAAAAGTTAATTCTTAATTATTAAGCCTAACTAAAAGTAAACTCTCAAGAGTTTTTGGATTTAAATTATATCTCCTTCTTTCACTAAGTATAAAACTTAGAGAAGAAAACGCCCTTTCCAATGATACTTGCGTTGCTGGAACGCCCAGTACAACCAGAGCGATTTCAAAAATGTTAGAAAATTTTAATTTGAGATTTTGAAAAAATTAAAGGATGTTAGTTAGTTTAAAGGATCCAGCGGCAAATGATGTTAGACCGAATCAAAGGGTGTTGATAAAAGACTAAATAAACATTTCTTAGAAATTCTAAACAAAGAACTTTCTAACGGGTAAAGTAAATTAAAAATCTCTTGCCCAAACCCTAGTCTTATATGATAAATATATTTGTTTCTAAAAATGACCATACTTTGGAAAAATGTATGAATCGATATTTAATTGTGTTTCCCTTGAATTAAAAAATAAAAATTTTACACTGATCGATCGAAAATCATACAAAGATTTTTGTTTTCTTTTAAAAACATAAAAAGTGTAACTGCGCAATGTAATAATCTATTTTTCTATTTTCCGGACGGAAATTAACTTTCCCAAAAACTGATACTTCTTTGTTCAAAAGTGAAGCGAATCGTTCCACTGATTTGTGTTCCAATTTCACACAATTCCAATGACAGATTTCTGTCAGTTAAAATTTGTCTGTGGATTTCAATCAGGACATTTTTTTCAGTGACAGAAATTTTGTATACTCACTATAAATGGCCTGTCAAAAATGTATGTTTGTTTTCAATGATGAAAACCAATGATAGCTATAACTGGCGCCTCACTGAAAATTTAGCAAAAAAAAAATCCTCCCTTCCTATTAAAACAAGTTTATTTGTGTCAAACAAAAAGTCAGCTGATTAATTTTTATTTTTTTTTTAACTAAACCTTTTTCTTTTTTTTATTTATTACTCATACATAATTTAATTTACCTAGAGTTATGAATGAATTAAATTAAATTTGTCCGCTTTTGAAATTAACTAAAAGTTAAAATTTCACTACCATATCAAAAAGAACTAATTATGGTAGATAATAAGGACTTCATGAATAAAATAATTTTATTTTGAATTTTCCTTATCCATGAAATATGTTTATATTTTTGCCGAAATTTGGACAATAAAGATAAAATCTATTGTTCTCCACAATCTTACATAATTTTCAATATAAACTAAGTTTTTTTTTTAGAAAATTTACTTCATGTTGCAAGTTTTCAAAAATAGAAAACATTTTTAGGGAAATTTTAATAACCACACCAAATAATAAAGTTTTGGCATTTTCTGTGCCAACGACAGAAGTTAGAGTTTATTTATAGAATTGTATCTTATGAAATAATTATAAATATGAGATGATATCGTAACGAAAGAAAACCTATTTTTGACATTACAGTGGGGTCAATGATGAAAATATATAATTTTTGTAAAGAAGACCTCGAAAACTATTGAAATGTAATAAAAATGCATTCGGTTCGAAGAAAACGCTCCACGCTCAGCTGTATGAAAAGCACTTATTCATGACAAAAGAAATTGTGGTAAGCTGTGATCTAAAAATGACATCGTCTTAAGTTCAGAATTACAAACTTTACGACACAAACTACTTATTAGATTTAAATATTTATTTGTCAAAAATGTAGGCTTTAACTATAAGAAATACGATTGATAAAAACCACACATAATCATGTTATAATATTTAGCGAAAACAATGTAACAATTTGTTTCTGTAAGAACATGTTAAAGATGAAATAAAATTTAATCAGCAAAAGTTTTAAACGAAGAAAGAAAAAAGCACTTATTAAAGGGACTTAATTTACAATGAAAATGATTAAAATTGTATTCCAAAGAAACAATCAAAAGCAATTCGTGCCCTTTTTGTTTTCCCTTATCTGAATAAAAAAAAACATTATCGACAAAAATATTCGTTGTTTTAAAACGGATATATTAAAAGAGTATAATTAAACCACTAAGATAAATTCGTGACTTTGATCAACGAGACGAGACCATAGTTGTAAAATGTTAAAAAAAAAAGAATACAAGTACGTATAATTCATATGTAAAATGTATATTTATAACTATATTTAGCAAGATAGCAAAAGAGCTGCGAACTTTCATGGTCGATAGATAACTTTTATTTTTCAACATTAAACAGAAATTAACTATTTCTTTATAATTCAATAAGTAAGTCTAAGATATTGAAATTTCAACAGAACTTTGAATGAATGATACTGTATTTGATAGCTGGACAAGACTCGAAAGATCTTTTGTGCTCACTATGGATTTTTTTAAGATTTCACATTCTATAGTACCCTTCCTCCCTTCATCTTAGTTCATTTGATTAACTCTAGTTTTAAGAGTATTTAAAGTGAGATAATTCTTTCTGACTTTTTTGCTTGCAGTGGCTACTAAGAAGGGTTGTTATTGAATCGCAAAACTGCAAACAGCAGTAACATAGGAATAAGATGATAGCTGACAACTGACCTCAAATAACCACTAGAGAAAGTATCCAGAACTTTGGAAGTACTGCCTCACCGACACGTCGAAGGCAGAATCAAAAAAGATATCGTAAGCCATATTAGGAACACAAAGATTGTGTTCGGGATGTTAGCCAATATTTGGAAGAACAATTCTTTGATCCTACATTCAAGTTACAATCCTTGCTTCGCTCAAAGTTTAAATCAGTTATTACACGGATGGACTGCCCCATGGTTGCTGAAAGGTTGGTCCTGTTATGAATAGTGTACTATTTCGGAAGCATTTTTTTAAGGGCGCGTAGCTCACATTTAAACCTACCAATTTTTTGTAAGTTATATCTCTTGGTCATATCATCTTCTGAAAATGTCTTGGACTTCTATTTCCATAGATTTACAAATCGAGACTCTTTCCCTAGGATTTATGTTTTTTAAGTCCCAACATTTTTGTTCACTCTTCTACTACTAAATATATAATTTCGAGCGGCCCAAAGAAAATGATTTATTTTTGGAAATTTGTGGAAATGTGAAAAAAGTCTTTTTTTTAAATTAAATTAATTTATTTTCTGCTTTAGAAGAAAATATCTCCAAAAAAGGTTGTTATCAGTTTAGGCAATATTCAAACTCTTCTTCCGGAAATGACTTTTACAAATTTATATCCACTATCTATTTAACGTTACATTCTCCTCAATTTAAAGGTCAAATATCTATTTGTCAAAGTGATAGATAACACTTCAAAGTGTAAAAATATCGAATTCTAAATTCATCATACTTCACTGACTCATGTGTCGGTTTTTTTTCTAGTCAAGGCAAGTTAAAAAAAGTGTTATCTTTTTTAAAGTCATTACGAAAAAAAACCTTTGCTCTTATACCAAATAATTTCAATTCCAAATAATTTTAACAAAATCATCAAATAAACATAAGAACAAATTATATGAAAAATATCCGACACGTTGCTTTAGTGTTGTCGTAAAGTAAAGTATGATTGATAAGATACATAGTGCTAGCTGCTGGGGAACTTATTATGAAAGTCTTATGATATTTGAAGGAAAAAAAAACCACACAAAATAGGTACATATTTAAACACCTGGTTTGTTAAAAATAAACAATTATGATTAAATAGAATACCGATTACATATTTGATAAGGTTTTTTTAAGGCTTAGTATTTTAAAAAACTGTAAGGTGGCAATGTTTCGCCTAAATTATGAATCAAATATAATACTTGATAACTTTCAATAATTCATCATTCGCTTGGATTAAACGTTTCTTCGAACTAAATTTTATTTTAATATAAACCAATCGTTAATGTTTTGTCATCATCGTGTCGTGTTATATATATATATTAATTTTGATATAATAATGATGTTTTATATTTCCTCTATAATATAGGGCAAGCAATAAAAATGTTTAATTTCTTCTACTTATGAATCACTAAAAGCAATATACAGCCATGGCCAAAATAATAGGAACAAAACTTAATTGTTGGTAATAATGTCAAAAATACGTTATATGCAGTCTTCATAAGAGGCTGGCCAAAACCATAGAAACTTTTGTTTTAAACACCAAAAAACAATGTAATGGGTTTTCTTTTTTTAGAAATATAGAAGTTTAATTTGGCAACACTAATTCAACTGTGTCAACTCTCAAGTGATTTACTTTAAGTTTACTCTGACATTTCAACACTTCCAAATGTGACCATTTGAAAATCATGAATCTCTTCGAAATAAATATCGATCAAATTTTGTTTAGCGACAAATAACGTCAATAAACAACGCTACTGCATTTGATACACGAAAACTGACTGTGGTGGAAGAATAAATGGTCCGCTCTTCTTTAAAAACTATGCTGGGCAAAACGTTACAGTCAATGGTGACTGCTATAAAGACGGCCACAAATGTTTGAAAAATCATAGGAAATTTCCCTCCAAACTAATCTACGCCCGAGCCAGCTGTGGCATTAATATGTCAAAAATCATATTTCAATTATAATGTCAAAAGATAATCTTTCGAAAAAAAAGTAAATTTCACGACAATTTAAATAAATCGTCTTTGTTTTATTCGATATCAAAGTAGTATACCTCTATAAGGTAATAACCAGCTCCGAATGATGCGGAAGGCCGTTACGAGCGCTTTCACGGCGAGCCCTGATATTGACAAATCAATAGCCCAACATTTTCAAATACAAAAAACTGATTTTTGAAACGTCTACATGGTTTTCCACCCAAGTGAAAAAATCAGCTAAACTCAAAGATAAAAATATTTCCCTATTGTTTCGGCTATAGCTGTATGCAAATCGCTAGAAAATTTCTACTAATTGCAGCAAAACAAAAAAGAACAAAATAAAATCAGCCATTGAAATGATAAAAACGAATATAAAGATTTGTTTATCTAAGAGACTTCATTGGTTTAGAAAAACAATAATTTATATAAAACTGAACTTTTTTCAAAAATAGCTTTGATAATAATTATTACCTACTAAGTTCAATGACCATGATAAAAAAAAACAATACTAAAATGGGTACATAAGTTTCCTCAATTTAGCGACTTGTCAATGATTTTCAACGACGAAATTTTTGTTGCGTCTTGTTCCAATGTCAATTTAATTTAATTGGAAAAAATTACACTAACGCATTTATGCATAAGTGTTCTGCCGGTCACCGGACATAACTTAACAACCCGATTTAATTTTAACTATAGTAATTTATCAATTTTATAAAAACAAAACATAAACAAACATCTCTGACACATTTCAAAAACTTGCTGATGCTCAAAACGAAGTCGAACTTGAAATTGCATTAGGGCAGCAAACTAATGGTCTTGAGTTTTTTATTTTTTTATTTTGGAATCTCATGTCTTTGCCCTTAACACGTTCAAGCAACAGGTATGTTCAATTAATTTGAATTTTTTTTCGTAGTATCGTCTGTAAAAATAAAATCAAAAGTGAAAAAAGGCAATAAAAATAAATTCAAACTTATTATGCGTATCATATTCTACTTGTCGTTATATAGCAGAAATAAAAAAATAAAACAAAAATGTAGTTTTAATGGAAATTGAAACTGGATTTCATTTCGCATAATCAAGATGCGTAAAGATTCTTAACGAAACACGCAGATGAAGATGGATGTGTTCTGATTGCATAAACAAGATTCTCGGCATTTGAAATGAAGAAAGTCTTCAATTCCCTTTCGATGATGGAAGAGTTGAAAAATATTTAAAAACATCTTCCCAGACTTCAGGAATTCATTTGAGCATGATTTGATTTGGTATGCAGTGAAGAAGCAATGTTGAATGATTTTATTTTGAAATTGTGTTTGTCGTTATAAAATTACTATTTGTGGGCAATAAGAATGAGGTTACATTAATTCAATCTCAGCATAGACAAAAATTGAAGTACCTCATAAATGAAAAAGGTATTGAAAAGAGGTTTATGTAATTTAGATTCTAATGGTGCTGTTGGGGTTTTGTTGTAGAAAAATAGAATTTATAAGTCTTTTTTAAATTCAGTGTCCTCAAACAAAGTGTAAAAAGGTTTAAATCACAGACCATCTTATTGTGATTGTATTTTCGATAGAAAAAAAAAACGATCAGGAAACTTCAAAATTATAATTCTTGTAATGAATTATAAATATTTTGATGCGTTATTGAGTCGTATTATGTTTCATTTAAAAATTACCCCAGATCCAAAAGCTTTCTATTTAAATTGTAATCTCTTTTTTGCAAAACCATACTTAATTAGTCAATAATAAAAACCTTAATAAAACAGACTTTTTTGAAATATCCAAACAAGAAAGAACAAATAATAAAAATATAGTCCATTAAATGTTTTAGAAAACTATGCATACATTTGCATGTACACTTCGTGTCACATGTATAGGGACAAGCTTTTTTCGTTTTTTATTTGACGATATTTTTCAAACCCAAAGTTTTTTGGACAAAATTAAAATGTGGAATGAATGAATTAAGTTTATATTGTAGAGAAAATTTTTAGATTAAGTTATAAATAAAACTTTTATGGCGGTTTTTCCAAAGAATGTCTTAAAAATTAAAAGATCTTAATTTCAAGAAAAAGTCAATTTTGATAAAAAAAAAATTATATACGTATGTATGTACATAATTTTTTTATCAAAACTGCAATAAGAGGATCAATAATTAAATGATTTCATGAGACACTTTTAACTTCTCTTTAATTAAAAAATATTTTCTTTATTAACTTCCAACAGGAAGATAATATTATCGGTCTGATTTGTCAGATTGAACATTTTGAAATTTGTTGACGTTTTAAGGTAATAGAATCTAAATCAAATATTTTTCGAGAGTTGTCTGTGAATATGTCCGTAAGTCTATACGTTCGGGAAACTTTTTTCATCGTCCATATCTCAAGAACCAAGGAAGATGCAGAAAGGCCTTACTGAAGAAAACTGAGTGGGACCATTTTGTTTGAAAAACTAATAACGCTAGCGATTCTTTATATATATCAAAGAAAAACTGAAAAATAATGTTTGTCACCCCGAATATTTTAGGAATAAAAAATAACTTTACCTTTAAAATAGTTGTATGCAACGAAGAAGGACCCTTTTGACATCTGGTAAAATTTTGAGAAAAATCGAAACGATAGTTTTTTTTATAAAAAATTAAAACATTACTGAAAGTTGGTAAATATTGATTTTCGACAGTCTTGTCAAAAGTTTAAGATATTGGCTTAAAACTAATTTCATTTTGTAAAAATATTGTTTTCAACATTCAGTACAATTTTAATAAAACTCCAACAGTCAGTTTTTTCATAAAAATAAAATACTACACAAAATTGGTAAAAATGTATGTTCGATATGTCGTGAAAAAATGAAGACATTGACTTCAAAATGATTTCATTCTGTGCTAAATTTTGTTGTTAACGGAAGATAATGATATTAGAAAAAAACAATATGTATTTTTTTACATTAAATTAAAACATTCAAAAAATTATACTAAAATTGGTAAAAAAATGGGATTCGCCTAAAAATCTCGGGAGCAAAAACAGATAAAGAAGTCAAACTTATTTTATCATATTGTTGCTCACTTTTAGTCAATTTTTAAGAAAAAAATAATTGACAACTATTTTTACAAGACACGAAAACAACAAAAAATGTATTCTTTAAAATTTTGTATTTCACTTAAAATATTTATATTAATATATTGTTAAAGTTTTAGACAAATAGATAGACGGGTGAGTCTGATGAGAAGTTACCAGAGTGGGTCGATCCAAGCCTATTTTTTTATTTTTATTTTGAAGTGACGTTTCGGGAGAACATTTTACAGATTCCAAAATTTTTTGTTACAAAGCCTTTAAAGCAGAGATATTACTTATAAAACTGCAGAAAAAAACCTATGTTAATAAAGACATGAATTACATCGTGCTTTCTTCAGTTTTAATGTTCATTTTGTGTTAAAGTAATTGATTTATCCAAATTGTTCAGATCCATAAAAATGTAAATTTCACAAAAGATCAATAAAATTCAAGATAAAATGCGCAGTTTCCATTCATACATAGCTGCAGCACCAACTTACGAATTCATTTTTTTGAAGCCTGATTTTAACAATAGGTTAAAAGTTGACAACTAAAATAGTAAATTTGTTCAATTTTCTAACAATATTTTATTTCAAAACCATTAAAATATTTTGAATGAAAAAAAAATAACATTGCTAAAAATAACTTAAAAAATGGGCGTGGCAAAAGAAGTTATATTTATCGTATCTTTTGAATTTATATTTTTTATTGTAACTTCGGAACATTTTACATGATTTCTTTATACAAAATAAGTAAACCACTTCGTTTCCATTCAAAAAGAAATATTAATTAAGAATAGACAATAATTTCGTGATTTTTCAAAATTAAAAAAAAAAAACTATTGCAACAATTTCTAAATACATTTTCTGCAAACTCCTCGGCTGAATTAAATAATAATAATTAAAACGTTTGTTATTATCGTTGCAGAAAGTATTTCGATGCTGAAGAAAGAGTACATCACATTTAAACTTTAGTTTTTTCTTCAAATTTTATGAGTTTACTTAAATGTTTTCAAACTTGTGGCACAAATAACAAATTCACTTAAAATTGCTTGACTTTATTGGAATTCTAATGCAATTCCCTTTTCAAGCAATTTAATGTAAGTATCTTAATTTCCGGTTATCTTGATTATTTCAAGGGGAATTGTAGAGAGGAAAAGAAAGCTGCCTAAAGGGTCAACTAGTGAACGATTAAAAAAATGCCAGAATGCAATTATAAATCAGTACAAGGTAAGGTAGTTCAAAGTGCAGTAACAGAAACAATGCATTTAACTATATAAACAACTTATATGTACTGCAGCTAACATGTTAAACTTAAAGTCTACAGTTCATTGATTTATGGATACAAATTCCACAACAATGGAAAGTCATTTCTTGTATTGTTTTTTTTTTTTAATATTTTTATTCAAAAACATTACTTGTTAAATTAATTAAATAGAAAATTTTTTTTCTCTATTTATTCTATAAAATATGCTCTGCCTGTAATAAAAATATGTATCGCTTTAATGCCAACAATGTCTTTGAAATTAAGATCTTTATTCCATTGCAATAACACACTTGCCTTTGAAACTAAAAATAAATTATATTCAATGCAATATTTCTACTAAAACAATAACAAAACCTTCAAGAATTTATTTTTACAAATTAATTTAAGGACACTTACCACGCCTTGTTTCTTATTGTTTTATTCATTCGTCCTTTATACAGACTTTGGCAAATAGCATTTCATTACTTTTACATGAAGAATATTTATTTATGTAGTTCAAGGAACCGCTCCTTGACGATTAATTGAAAATTATAACAAAACAAAATGACAATCCTTGGAAAATTGATACCACAATAAATATAGAGAAATACAAAAAAAAACACCCTATACAGTCTGAGTTAAGGTATTACTAATTTCCGGACATTGACATCGATTTATGTTCCCTTCCTTTTTCTTTTAACTGCTCCATGCTCGATTGTATGCACAACAACATGTCAAGAATACTCGTTTACATTGTGAACATTGTGTTTTGAACACACATGGCCATTGGTCAGTGGTCTGGTCTGGTCACTGGTCAGGTCAGCAAAATTATCCCAACCCTCGCACCTTTTTTACATCATGCTGCAAAAATGGTCAATGAGGCTTAAGAAAAAAAAAAGACGACCGATGACCTACGCCATCCACCGACACGCTGTGATGGTGTAGCGTGTTCTACAAAAGACATTGCCAAAGGCGGTTCAATAGGTTACTTGAAAAAATTGAAAAGAATATTATGGAACGCGTGTGGGAAGAACATCACACTCCACTTTTCAAGACCGCCACTGCCAACTTTGCCGCCACCGTCGAGTCGCTTTATTGATTTCTGGTCATCATTAGTTCGTGACTAACACGCAACACAAATCTCTCTGTCTCCCTCTCGAACACAACGTCTTCTTTGACTTTCAATTAATTACTCTAAATTGTTTTGAAAAAATTGATTTTCTTTTTGTTCCTTTCATTAAAGTGTAGGTATTTTTTTAACGAGTCGATTTTCTTAGTGTCAAAATGCTGAATGGGAATGTTCCCAGGAATATAACACACATAAGGTGCGTGTTGAGTGTTGATGGTTTGACTTCAAAAAAATTAATGCAACTTGATAGTTTATGTGCGCGAGTATGTGCGGTACATATTTATGCAAGACACGCAACACCGATGCCATCAATTGGCCTGGCCTCTGCAATCATGCTCGGCAATTCTTAATTCAATTGAACCTTTACGGCATCACAATTGCCGTTCAATTTGTCTCAATTACATTACCCATCTTGAAATTGGTCTACACCAACCAAGACCAACTAATGCTAATGGCGGTGGCGGGTGATGGTGGCATGGCGTTGTGATGCGATGCGAAGCGATGCGATGGATGTTGCGTCATGTGTATTTTTCGATTAAGACTATTTTCCTCCTTCGAGTGAAGTCGATATTGTTTTCTTTTTTGGAATGATAATAACAATTTCTGAAGTGTTGAGGTTCTAGCATCCAAGTTAAGAGTATATATGAGACTTTTTCTTTGTTTCTTAATTTATTCAATAAGACAAATGTGTAACAAGTGATTTATATACAGAGCGGAGGGCGATTGGCGATTTTTTCTGACTTTAATTTCTATTTAAACGGGAAGTAAATGTTGATTTTAAAATAAATTAACACTGTGTGTTTATTTTGCTCGCAGACAGTGGGGCGTAATAGTTTTTCAAATGATTTTTCATAACACTGCGGAAATGAATATTTTCCTATACATCTTTACAAACTATATATCTCTATCTATGATTATCGACGCAAGCGTCTTGAACACACTAAAAAGATTATGACTACCATTTTCATGGCTAAAAATAGTACGAGCTTAAGAAAAATGAGAAAGGATCAGAGAAGAGATACATCCACATTCTTGATGTGCGGCTGAAAAAATATTATCTATACTTGATTGACACGACTTCCGGAATTTAAAATAGGAGTTAACTAACGCGCATTCTTATAAGTATGATTTCTAACTATGAAATCATTTTGATCATGTGTCAGATTTCGAGGTAGAAAATTTAGATTATTTCTGAAACCAATAATCCAAATAAAAGGTGGTTAAATTTTAAGGACCGATGTTGAATGTGAACTTCATATAAACGTCAAGTTTTTCCTTCATTTGATTTGACATTTCCCAATTCTATTCGAACCATCAAAAGAAACACAGTCGAGCACGCGTTAAAAATAATCAGGCTTATTTTAATTAAAGCCTCTTTACCATTTTAAGCATCGTCAATGGTCAGAATGATGGCTAGATATGAAAATAGTGGGCTTTAAAATTTAACCATCCTTTAGTATAGGCCTAAAAACGTAGAATGTAATGTGTTTCAAAATGACTTCTCCAGGATAAAATTACCAATAATAATTTGAGTTTGAATGAAGACATAAATCCAGGTCCACCAATCTGTCTCTTTTCTTAAATTTTATTTTAATTAAGCTCGAAAAAGGTCTCCGAATTGATATAATTTACACAGATTTTGCGAAAGCTTTTGATAGAGTAAATCACTCAATTTTGTTGAGAAAATTAAATTCTTTTGGTTTTCATTCAAATCTTTTAAAATGGTTGGACTCTTAAAAAAAGTATTCAATTTGTTAGAATTGAAAATATAGTTTCAAGTCCAGTTTTGGTAACCTCAGGTGTTCCCTAAGGTATCCATCTTGGGCCACTTCTTTTTCTAATTTGTATCAATGACTTACCTGATATTTTCGAAAATTCTGTTCAACTTCTATTTGCTGATGACTTAAAGTTTTTTAGATGTAATTCCATTACGGATTGTCATCTGTTGCAAAATGAACTTCGTAAATTATCTGAATGGTGCTCTGGAAACCAATTATATTTAAATGCCTCTAAATGCGAATTTTTTTCTTTTTGTCGTAACTTTTTTCAAATCATCTTTGAATATAACATTAATAGTCATGTTCTTGATAGAGTTTGTGAAAAGAAAGATATGGGGGTAATTTTCGACTCTAAATTAAATTTTGTCAAGCATATAGAGTTCAGTGTTTCCATTCTAGGCTTTATTAAACGCAATAGTAAAGATTTCAAAGACCCTTTTGTTCTTTAAACGCTCTATTCTTCTTATGTCAGATCAATATTAGAATACTGCTTTGTTATTTGGAATCCATTCTATAACATTCTTTCAAACAGAATTGAAATGATTTAAAAAAATTTACTAGTTTCGCAATTCAGAAATTAGGTTTGAACATCGAAACTCCATCATATGCTACAAGATGTCAACTTTTAGGTATGCAATCACTTGTAAATAGACGGAAAATGTATTCAGTTATGTTTATAAGTGATATTTTATCGTACCATATTAAGTGCATATTTTTTGTATCCTTAATTAATTTATATGCTCCATCGCGACAGCTAAGAGTACGTTCATGAAGATGATCATAGAGTTAACTATGCAAAAAACGAACCTATAACCCTCCATGTCAGTGAAACTAATCTTATTGCGTCTCGTATTGATTTTGACTTTCATCTGGGTAGATCTTCGTTAAAAAATAGATTGTTATTGTAATTTAATTTTAATTGATTTTTAATTTTACAATATAATTTTACTGTTGTCGAATTGTTAATGTTTATTTGTATTTTATTAAAAATATTTTGTTGTATGTAATACGCTATAAGTCCATCTCGGTGTTTTAGCATGTATTCGAATTCGGTAGTCTAACTGTAGATTTAAAATCTCTAAATTATGTAAATAAATTAATAAATAAATAAATAGATAAATAAATAAATAAATAAATATTTAAATAAGTATTCTTGCGTTTAGCGTTCGAGGTCGAAACATCATTAACAATTTGTCATGAACTCAGAACCATAGGATTTTATGCATCAAATCTCTTTCAATTCAGTTGACAAAGTTAATGTTTAATTTTTAAATGCATTTTCGCATTATTTACGATATTTAAAAATAGCATCGTTCTTTGTATAAAATTATTTTTAAAAAAATTATTATTTGTTTCTCCCAAAAAAATATAGCTAAAAAAAACGAGACGAGAAAAACCTTGGTCTCAATTTGAGAAACCGAAACTGAAACGAGACTCAAGGCGACTTTTCGATGTTGACGAAGGAATTTATAGACTTCTATATTTTCCATTAAACAATGTTCAAATGTCATGGCTATGTGGGCTGCAAAACTAGGTAACAATCTTCCAACTCTATCTATTCCAATTCTGCACAAAGTCAGGTGACATGAAGAAGTAATTGTAGCTTCTCCATTATTGATGTGGTGGACATCAATCAAAAACATTTCCAAATAGAAGACATTACTCACACAGACATTACTACACATTCGTCTGAAGACTCCAGTTTATTTAACTAATATTTGCAAATACATATTTGAAAAGTTCAAAGGATATGATAGGTATAAATAAAAAGCACAAAAATTGATTTTATAATTATTATCATGTGCATAGTCCCTAAGATATATTCAAAAGCAATAAATTCAATCGAACGCAACGCCTCAATTAGTTTTTAATTACATTAATAGACTTTTATTGAAATTGAATTTAAAAAAAGTAGCTTTTGCCGCATGTAACATGTGTCTATATCGTGACACAAGTGTTGGCATAGGGTGTGGTGTTCCAATTAAATAGTTTTTCTCTTCTTTTATTTGCAAACGAATGCAATCTTTTGCGAATGTTAACTATGGTGACATCAATTTAAAGATTGCATTCACTATGCAAATGAATGCTTCAAGTCTCATATGATTGGATGTTAAAATTATTGCAGTCTTTTTGATTTCAAATGATAAGTGAGTGCAAAATATGAAGTCCCAGTCGTAGTAAATTCAAAAATGAAATATTGAAATTCAATTCAATTAAAAACTTTTAAAGATTGCATTCATAAAACATTGCATTCTTTTTTACTTCATTTCAAGTAACATTCATCTAAAACCAAAAAAATGAATAGATACGAAATGCCTTCATATAATTCTGTTCTGAATAAAAATGCTTTGATCTTTACGTAGTTGAACAACATTTAATTATTATGTTTTTTCATTACACCACAAAACGTTCTTGTTAATTAAATTAAATTATTTCGTTTTTGTCTAATTCCTAAT
Source organism: Eupeodes corollae (assembly GCF_945859685.1). Taxonomy (NCBI): domain Eukaryota; kingdom Metazoa; phylum Arthropoda; class Insecta; order Diptera; family Syrphidae; genus Eupeodes; species Eupeodes corollae. The sequence continues at coordinate 115,316,602 of NC_079149.1, forward strand.
GCAATCCTATCCGATGACTTTGAATTGTATGTTTGTTTCATCATTTACCTTGAACTAGATTTTTAAACAAAAATCACTCAAAACTGTTAATTGTTTAGATCTCGTTCTATGTTAAAGGTTAAATTCTTGTTTTGAGTATTTAAAAACATATAATAGATTTTCATTAACACCGTTTTTGCGTGTTGTTATTTACATTTATATTTTTCTATGGAAATTTTGGAGTTGTTTTCCACGTAACTTAAGTAGTATCTTCAAAAACAAATTGTTAAATAAAAATACATTAACTTATTGTTCAATTTCATAATTAAGTAGGTTGTGTACATATAAATTGAATTCCTAAATCACTAATTTTAATTAACTAGAAAGCTCAAGAAATTCCTTAGTTTGACATAGTCATGGGCACATTTCACAATAATTGACGTGCGTGCTTTTTAATCAGTAAAATAATAATTTTATGTCGAACTTCAATGACTAATGTTTATGAAAGTTATAAACATACATACAATTTTAGACAAATATTTACCAATATCTATGCACGTTAGGGTGGTCTTATTTTGAAAAAAAAAAGTAAACTTAAATGACAAGGCTTCAGCGGCATATAGAGAGTTTAACATAAATATGTACAAAAACAATTTAATTAATGTTTCAAGGCATTATATCTTAATACTAAGTCGTTTCATCCTGCCCCGAAAGTTATAGTAGTTATAAAATCACAAAAAAATTTCAAAAAATGGTTGAAATTAGTTAAAATTTGTCTGTCACTTTAGCTAAGTAAATTCTTTCGATTGTCAGGTCTTATATACATAATTGTTTGATATGTGATTATGTAAAAAAAAATCATCAGGTGTGACTTTCAATTTTATGTGAAACTATTTCCAGAAACGTCATCTTCAGATATTGGGCAAGTTCAGATGACATAAAGCAAGTTTCTAGTATCTGACTGTCAAAAATGCCTTCCCCTTAAAGGCCACTTTATTAGAAAGTTGAATGGAAAGTTAAAGTCAAGTCCACTTATGTAAAAATGACAGCTAATCATGTTTTTTCAGTTCAAATCAAGTCTACTTATGTCAAAATGACAGCTAATCATGTTTTGAACTTTATTACTGTGCAATTTATTTATTTTCTGCTTATTTACTTTAAGTTTATTGTAAAAGGGTTTCTTGTCAAACTGGAAAACGAATAATTAATATTTTTTTACAATACAAAACAAAAATCGTGATGGACTTGTAGCTTGTAATAGAAGTGGTTTCTATACAAAAAAGTAAAGTTCCGAACATGCCCCCTGTCAGACGAAAGTTTAAATTGACAGATGTCAATTTTTGAGGAGCTGACGATTGCTGACGATTGCTGAGAATTTCATTAGTCTTCAGTAATATGAACAATAATATAATCGGTTACATGGCATTAAAATTGCCAAGCTGTGGACTAAATCTGCCAACCGTTTGAGCAGACAATGTTTCATTAAAACAAAATTGACAACTCATTGACATTTATAGCCAGATCACTGGCAGTATTGTAAATTCTGACAATCTCCCAAAAAAATTCCGTTGGGAGAAAACTCAACTCAGACATAATCTAAAAATGAAAAGAAATCGGAACAAGAGCCACCATAATGTATATCTATGCAGGTAAGTAAAAACAGATTTTTATCTGTTTTTGAATATTGATTCAAATTAATTCAATTACACAAAAGACAAGTGCGTTAGTATGCAGATATACTTTAATGTTCTCAAATATTCATTTAACAAAGTTAAATGACTCAGTCTGCAAAAAATATACTAACATTTATATTGTATATTTATATTTTTTCAAAAAAAAATGTCTTTATGACCAACAAAACAAATAGCAAAATTACTCGTACCACCTCACGAACTCAAAACCGATATGGGGTAAATAAGTGAGTATTCATTCATATATACCTAAATACCTTGATCTTGACGTCATAATCGATTGTTTTGTTTTTGAAAGAAGAAAATAAAAATAGGTTCCATAAAGATATTTAACACAAGTCCACTTTGTTTACAGGCGATTGTTTTTTTTTTGTTTGCCCTGACCTCAACTTATATTATATTATGATGTCGTGCCTAGAACGTATTAAAAAGAATATTATTAATTTTATCTGACCTATGACACAGAAATATGTACTTCCATAATTCTACCTACATAAAATGTATGCAAGCTTTTATGTCTTTGATTTATGTTGTAAAACAAAAAATAGGTTTAAAATAATGTAGTCCTTCATACAGAAAGTTGTAAGTTGCTTTATAAAATATGACTTTCTTATTTAACAATAAATATTGTTTTGAAATTCGAGCTAATGTGAAATTACTCATCACTGAATACAATTTTCGATGTATGGTTTTTATTTGCAAAACACATTTTCTCAGCTTCACTAAACGTAGTAGCTTATTTAATTTTAATTAGGTAAACAAAGTATTTGAGTGAGATGACTAAAATTATTTTATTTTAGTAGACACTTTTTTAATTTCAAGGTTAATTTGTTGTTTTTTTTTTTGCAGTAGAACTATTATGACGGGTTTTTCAACAAAAGGTTTTATTTTGAATAGACTATTATTTGAGCCGATGCCTATTTTGATTTTGTAATCTTTTGACATTTGCCAAGTAAAAAATACTTAACTACTTAAAATAGAATGATAAATACTTTAACAACGCATTGTAATTTATAAAATTCAGTACAAAAACTCGAGATTTTGATCAAACCTAACTTTAAGATGGAAGAAAAGTCGAAAAATTGGGTCCTTCGTCTGCCTGTCTCTCCATACAGCCAAAACCACTGGGTGGCTGGAGTTCAAACTTAGAAGTTAAGATTTTAGGCAGATTCGCGTTAGGTACATTTTTTTGATAATCAAAAATGTCAGATTTTACTTTTTGGATTTTTAAATAAAAATATTGATTTTTAAAACTCCATATCTCAGGAACAGGTCAATATTTTTTGACGAAAATTAAATTTTAAACGTATAAGCTCTTAAAAAGTGCATACTAAAAATATTTTGAATCTATAATTGAACAATTTTGTATATTAAAATTAAAAAATATATATAAGTTTTATTTGTAAACAATCTTTGGACACAAGAGCAAGTTCGTGCGATCTAGTCGTGCACTTTATTAGTTTCCCAAACTAGTTATTTCTCAAAAAGATTTCTATTATAATAAGCGCATACTCAAGAGAACAATGCTACCCTTATTAAGCAGGGACACAGTTTGTGCCATGACTGGGAAGGACAGAGGGTGGTGAGTCATTCCACATTCACGCAGTACGGCTAAGGAACTGATCTCTGTAATTGACAGTACGACCGAAGTAGGGCTCGAGGGTATACAGATGAGCATTTCTGGAAGTGCGAGTATTACAGTTGAACTGTTTAAGGGAAGGAATTCAGCTGGTTATTTTTCTAGAGCATAAACCGTTAAATTAACGGTGAAGAGGGTGCGACCAAAAACTTTTCGACTATGTTCAAGCGACGTAAATGATCTTATGATGGTATTATTACCAATCAATCTAAATGCTCTACGTTCTATTCTGTCTAAGAGGATTAAGTAAGTTGCAGGAATACCAACCCAGATATGGGACTTACACTCAAGCTTTCGACGTATATAAGTCTTGTTGATAACAGCCAGAACAGAGGGGGAGCAAAACTTCTTGCATCGCCTTAGAAAACCACGCGGATTTTTATTCCCTATTGTACGATGTTGTTAAGGTCGGCATTTAATGAGCTTAAGAAGAGAGATGTGAGTCTGAAAACGAATATGAAAAGCTAGGTGTACTATAGTCAGCTAAACAACGTATTGGTAGGAGATCTGTAATACAAATGAGAAAGACTGTTATTGACAGAACAGAGCCTGTATAGATGACTAAAAATGGCCAAGAGATCCTTTAGACATTTTTATTTTGGACTATGTGAAAGGTAAGGTCCATGCCATTTTTCGTGAAGTTATTAAATACATATACACAGTCCAAAAAGTCTCCTTACAGCAGCTTTCTTTTTGTTGATTTAAGATAAAATACAGAGTCCGGCAAAAAGTTATACCATATTTTAAAAGTGAACGCCGTAGTGTGTGCTGTGGCTCCATCTTGTTGGAACCAGGCTTCTTTGTGGTTTCTAGTTAACTGATTTAAGTTTGGTTGGAGGAAGGTCTAAATAATGTGACAATAGCGATCCGCATAAACTGTACATTTTTGTCCATTTTCTTCGAAAAAATACGCAGATATATTCTTCTACGATAAACGCTGATGCCCACCGTGCCAAGACATTATGATTACTTAAAACGGCACGTATACCTTTATCTATCTATACCCGGAATACCATTTTAAACGTCTAAAAATACGGGAGGTTTTTTTGTCGGACCCTTTATTTCCTTTTTTTTTCCTGTATTTACTATAACAATATATTAAAAACTGGTTTTGAAAATCACAATCACAATTTTTTTTTAAATTTGGTAAAAAGGTGAAGGTGGAAACTAACTTTTTTCTATGTTACCACTTTGGTTTTTACATTTATTTACATAGAGCCAAACGTGACAATTAGTCATGGGATATTTTACAAAAACGACAACCGCAGCCCTGAATGATCGTAGGCATATTTGACTGACATCTTTTTCTGTTGTTGATGGCCCAAGTTCTCCTTTACAGTGACACGAACATATATTATTTTCTTTCAAAAATTACAAGTTTTTTCTTAGTAACAAAATTAAAACTCTTACTGGAAAATCTTTAAATGGTAATTAGTTTGTTTTAGATTCGCTTTTTTGTTTTATTTATAAACTAATTAAATTATATATGATCGAATTGTCACTTTTTTTAAAATTTAGTATACTGGAATAAAAAAAAAAACAGTCATGCATAAAGGGAATTGAAAATTTGCATCCAATAAAGATACCTAACATAATGGTTTTAAGGAAACGTAATAGATCAAAGAAAATTCGTCTTCGTTATTTAAATTAAACATAACAAGAGAATAAAGGTTTCCTGAGCCAAAATGCATCTTCATCATCATCATACAAGATGTAAATGCACAAGTACAAGAAGGCTTTTGAAGGAAAATAAATTCCAAAACATTCCCTATCAGAGAATTTTTGGTGATGCAGCAAATGCATGTGGTATTGTGGTTTGTCTTTTGGTATCTCCCTTAATTCTACCTCGAAAATGATCTTCAAAAGGTCATGAAGCATTACATTAAATGCCAACTTATTTAGGTTGCATTTCTTTATGCAAAAGTGAACACAAACAACAACAACATAAAATAAGCAAACGAAATTGCTTTGTTTCAAATGTCATTATTATAAACTTTGTGAATATTGTTTTTTGGCATGACCTTATACTCCTCGTTCGTAGTTAGTACTGGTATAGAAGTTAAGTGTTTCTCAAAAAGGTTTTAGGAATTACAAGCACGACTGCATTGAACTTATTAGCTATTAACTAATTAAAAGGTTAAAAGGCTAAAACTGTTAATCGAAATGAACTTCATTATACAAAAAATAACTACTTTCGAACTAATATACAAACATACCTAGTAAATGCATATTTCCATTTGTACGTGCAAATTTTTTAAGTGTGTTTGTTTAGGTCTTAAAAACTGTCACAGATATCTGAGAATGATAATGTGAACTTTGTTCTTGAAAACAAAACAATGAAACTGATTGATTGTACCAAATTAATAAAAAAAAAATATAAACAAAAACAACGATTCATTAACAGCATTTAAGGAAAAATTCAAAGTTGCAAAAATTCAAATTCTCGTTGTGATACAAAAAAGTGAACTTGTACGAACGAAGCTTGAATTTGTCACGATATTAAGGGCATGTTAATGTAGAATTTGTTATAGGAAATTAAAAAAAAAAAACTAACCTATTTAAATTGATAAATTGCTATAAATTATATTTTTTTATGACTAAGCATCTTTTAGATATAAAATGTACTTTGTTTTTGAAATGAAAAGCACGTACTTACAATAACGATATGGAGTATAATCATTTCTCGAAAAAATATGTGTACCTTTGCAATCTTTTAATTGTTATTTTAATATTTGCTTAATTATTCATAAATCACTGTAAATGTTAAGTAAAAATAACATATATTTGCATTTGGTTTGGATTAAAAGTAAAAACTTTCTTAAAAATTGTAAATAGAAATTAGCTTCACTTATTACGGAAAGAATGAAATAAGAGATATTAATTAACGTTGAAACAAACATTTTATAGGGTCTATATAAAAGCTTTGAGCAAGTAAGATTTTGGGTTTTACTTGCCTGACTGAACTTTTTTTTAAATCTTTACAAGTTTCGAAAAATTTTAAATTCATTTTAGAATGGAATATGCTACAGTTTCCCAGACTGTGTTTCTATATAACAAAATTATAAGAGAATCGTGTGTCGTAAATATATACACATAATCCAAAAAGTCTCTGTACAACAGCTTTCTTTTTGTTGATTCTGAGATAAAATATTTATTATAACAATACATATATTAAAAACAGGTTTTGAAAATTACAATCACAATTTTTTTAAATTTGGTAAAAAGGTGAAGGTTAAAACTAACTTTTAATAGATTACCACTATGGTTTTTACATTTATTCCTAGTACTTTTTTTTTCATAAAAACAATAAAATTAGTTTGCTGTAAGGAGGCTTTTTGGTCTATGCGTAAGTGTTTTAATTGAGACAAAATAAAATTTAAATAATCATAAATAAAATATAATGCCACAATGTCAACTTTTTACCATTGCCGTGAATTCCGTTTTTATAAAAATTCCATTTCTTACCTGAAAAAAAAGAAATATAAATTACTAAGATTCAAAAATAGAGAAATACAATTTTTTTAAATTTAGTTTTTTAATAAAGTAATCAATTATGAAGTTGATAGTCTGTTAATAAGTATTTTCTACTACTACAAGGTTAAATATCGAAGTGAGACGATTGACGGACCCAATTGCTGCAAAAAGTGTTCAAAAATTAAGCCTCTTGGTTGGAATTTATTCGAGACGTGGCGGCCACTTACCCGAAATAATTTTTAAAATATCTTTAAAATAAAACTTAATTCTTGGCCATAACATAAAATTATTATTTCTTGAAACCACATGTCTAGAAAAAAAGCACCCCTTTAATTTAAATTAATTTTGTTGGAAATTATACAGGTTCAGAAAGCAAACGTTATTAAAAATGGTAAAGTATAAAGTATAGTTTTATCCAACATTTATTTGTAGTTTAAAATCTATTTTCTTAATTAATTTTATATAAAATCAATATTTAAGTTTAATGTGGACGAATTTTTAAAAGATTTAGCACAATTTAAGCAATTTACTAAGCTGAAAAGAAGATTTAAAGATCTTAACATCTTATTAAATCTCAATATGTTGCTAAAGTTAAAATCTCGGAATTTTTACTCTAACTTTTAACAGTTTTATAAATCCACATAACTTATGTCACTATCCTCGACAAACGTTCTTGTCAAATTTACTTGAGAGAGTGGATTTGTGTGCCTTTTAAATTATGAAAATGTTTTTGAAAGCCAAATGTTTCGAAATAATTAAAGACTCGGCTTCGTGCAGCAATATGTAATGTTTTAAGACCAGATCAAATCGTTTCGAAGAGCTGGATGATGGGAAATTTCACTCATATATGTATATACATAGGTTTGGCATAGGTTTGTCGAGATAACAGTTCGGTTCGTGGTTTAAAACCTAAACATCTAAGACCGAATTACAAATCTTAGTTTTTGTTTAAGTTTACCGGAATTACAAGTGTATTTTCATTACAGTTTTCTTTGTGAGAAATATAATTTAGGCTGGTGTCTAATAAGCAAACTTCCTGATGGAACAAAAGGTCGTACCTATGTACAATTAATTTTTTAAGAGCAGTGAATGGAATGGAGAAGTCTCTAGTTGGGAATTCCAATGAATAGGAATTTTTTTTTACTTCGTTTATTTCCACGAACTGTCACAGTTTGGACATGTTCAGATGTTCATTTTTTAGCAAAACCAAAAGAAAAGTTTAACATTCTGGAGTCGCTAGTAAATTGCTTTTTAGTATAAGGTTAGGCCCTAAACAACAGACTATTTAAAATTTTGACGTCATACCAAATTTCAGGAAACATTGTTTTTATAAATCCCAAAATCATTCCTACAAAAATATTTGTCATCTCGAACAAATTATGATGATAGAATAATTCTATTCATCGAAAAATCTGATTTTTGACATTTGTTAGAATTTTTAGAAATTTTTTGTATAAACAAAATCTACTAAAAATTGATTTCCGACTCGAATATCTTGAGAAAATTATTTTATCTTATGAACAACCCTTTTTAATTTATTACATGTTTTACAAAGATAGATTAAAGTTCTACAAAGAAAAACACATATTAAATTGGATCACCGCGTGTCAGAAATTTTCTTTACAGAAAACAGCTTAAACTTAAATTTTTGATTTCATGTTTTTTTTAAATTTATTTAAATAGCAATTCGGTTTATTTCAATTTATAGGGCACCAACTGAAAGTTATCAGTGTATTTTAAACTTCCCATAGGAAGTTATTGTAATCGGTCCGATTTGTCGAATTGACAATTTTGACATTTCTCGACAACCAGATATCGACTACAAATAAATTTTGTTATACAGATAATAAAGCAGAAATATGCAAAAAGGACTCTCAAAAAATTGAGTGAGTGGTTTTTTTACCATAGCAATTTAAACAAAAGGTGAAAATTTTGGCTAACCCAAAATATTCACAAACCAATATCCCTAGAGATTTGAATTAAATTTTAAATCATTTGTTGTGAAGTAATTCCCAACTTTTTGGAAAAAAAATCCAATTAACGTTTTTTTATAAATCAAAAGACTGAAAAAAAAATTGTCACCTCGAATATTTTACGAACAAAAAAATTGATTTTCGACTCGAATATTCTTTCAAAAATCTGAGATATTGGCTCCGAGTTAATTTTATTTTATAAAAAATATTGTTTTCAACATTCAATAAAATGAGAAAAAAAAAAACAAATAAACAGATTTGTAGCAAAAATTTAAAATCCTAACAAAAAAACATTACCTACTTAAACTTGGTAAAAATAGATTTTCGACTCAAATATCTTTCCAAAAATAAATGAAAATAAAATTTTGAGAAAAATAGAATTGAAAGTTTTTCTTAACAAAATACGAAAACCTACAAACTTTTAAGCAAGACAAATCGACAGACGGGATTAATTTTCAATTAATATTTCGAATTGTATTTAATTTGTTTATTTTTTTATTTTACTTATTTATATTTAACATTAACATTTTCCTTAACATTGCACATTTAGTTTGGCCTGAGTTTTTTCGCAATGTTTTCTAATGTTACTATTCTTACATTTTTTTAAAATAACACCATATTCAAAAATAGAAGAGGGTAATTAAGGCATTTGGGTAAAGAAGGGGCATTTGACCTTCCTCGGTTGTCTATTATTGTTTTTTTTTTTATCGATAAATGAGGAAGCCTAGCGAAAACTTAAAAGTCACATTGTTAAATTAAAAAATGTCACTTACCACCATTTTCATCCCAACGCGACAATTCAATTGTAACAATAAATTTAACATTTAAAAGAACTTTTATTGACTAATGTGCTTAAACTTCCAAGAAATATATCAAAGACTATTCTGAGAGTTGAACATCATCCACAGCACGTGTCTTTTTTTAAACACGAGTTTCTTATTTTTAAACTCTTGACTTCTCAGAATTTTGTATGTTGAATCAAATTGAAAAATCTATCTATTTAAATGAAAATTCTGCAAAACATATAAGCCCCGACTTTTATAAGGTACTCTATAAATAACCTTTTTCCTTAAATAGAATTCCTAGAAATATCATCATATCAAATATAATTTTCTATAAGATCTCGAGATATAACACATTAATGTATATAAAGTAAAGTAAAAGTGCATTTTTCTCCCACCCAGAACTAGGTAAACGACTTAAGTTATTCCAATAGTAGAACATAAAGAAACTAAAACTTAATATACTCTAAAAGATCAAGCATTCCAGTTTCCAGCTAAACAGCTTCAGCATCACTAGACCCCGTTAGCTTTCATTTATATTTGTCTTTTATTTTTATTTGTAAGTTGTATAAATTTATATTAAATTTCACGTTGTTTAGGTTTTTGTTTCCTTTTCGGTTGCACACTACAGAAAAAGGTATCTCCCAAAAGACTCGTTTTATAAAAAGATTTATTTAAGGCAAGGCACATGTCTGGGTTTTTGTTGTTGTTGTTGTATCTTCATTGGAACTAATTAAATTTTGTTGTCACTAGACTTTCCAGTTTTTGCATTCGTGTATCTGAATGAATGAATCAATTGACCCTACTCATTATATTAATTGAACTTGACAAAAGAACCAACCTAACAAAAGCTTTTCATTAGATTCTAGACTTAAATGACAACTTAAATCATCGCAACTAATAAACTTTCAAAAAATAATGATTTCGGCTTTGGACTTTATAGAAACTTGTTTAACTTTTATAAAGAAGAACAAAACGAAAACTTTGAATATAAATCATTATTAAAAAATAATTCTTTTTTTATTTAAATATAAAAATGTTAAAAGTTCAAGAAAAATACTAATTTTCAAATTCTAAAGAATTCCATAAATGAGTCATTTACCTTCTTTCGTGTGCCACTGATGCGTATCAAAAAATAATTTGTCTAATATTGTATTTTTCTTAAAGCCGGTTTAGCAACATTTTTCATAAAGTTTGTGGGACAAAACGAAACGAAGAAAAAAAAATCAGCCTTTTCAAAGGTCAACTTATTAAACTGTGACAAGTTAGTAAACTTAAATAATGAAAAAAGAGCACATACAAAACTTTTATAATGGAAAAAAAGAAATTTTCTCAAAGAGAAATTCTCTTTTTAAATTGTTCATTGACATTTCATTGACCCTGGATGTGAAAAATAATAATAATAAAGGTAAAGTGAATCGAAATGCTGATAAATTGTTGTGTAACCTGGGACCGATGATGATAATAATAATGATGATGATGGGAAAGAAGAATCAAACAAAAATTATATCATTAGATACATATGTATCTTTTAGATATATTTTATTTGCTTCTTTTTTTGGAATTATTTATTATTGATGTTTGTTTTGTTGTAAAGCATTTTATAACAGCCATACAAGTGAAATTGAATATTCATATCAATTGAGTTCTGTTTGTTTTTCTTGTATGTAACTTTTGTGAGAGTAAATCGATACAAATAATGAATTTTTTATGATGTTCAAGCCCCCTTATCATCATTATTATATTGATTTTAAATTAAAGATTTAAACGTTGCTTTAAGCTGGAATAGCAAGAAAGGGTGTTGCACGAGCTTAAATTTCACAATGTGAAAAATCAATAACTACAAAAATTATTTAAATTATCAAAACTGTGGATTTTTAAAGCAATATTACGCTGAATCCATCAAATTGTTTAGGTTACAGCAATTCAAATTTAGTTCATACAATTGACTTTACATAATTTTGTTTTTATTTTAGATAATACCCTAGGAACTCGAAAACAATGTCTAATAAATATAATGTATTTTAAGGACTGAGTTTTAAAATTTTAGAATAAAAGGTATTGCAAAATTTTACTGGACGACGAAAATAATTTGTTTTCGTCACACAATTAAAGCAATATTTTTCTAAAGTTTTCTAAGGACTTTGGTTGTTTCCTGCTTTTGAATCTCGCCTTTATAAAATATGACCCTTCAAAAACCTTTAAAGCAACCAAAAACTTGATTTTTAACCAAAAATTGTATGATGACTTTGCAAAGTACAAATCTTTGGCTTTTTGATAATTTTTTTTTGTATTTTACTTTGTTTTTGGAAATTCTCATTAGTTATGAGTATTCATGAAATTAATAAAAAAAAATTAATGTTTTGTAGTCTTGAAAAAAAAATACGTTTTGGAATTAATTTTTTAGTGTTTTAAAAATACCCAAAATTTTTGTATTTTTGCAATATATTACAAAACCTTGATATTGTAGCTATTTTCTGGGGAATAGATTCGTTACAAAAACAAAAATTACCTTTAAACCTTTTTCGCTTTTTTTGTTAAACAAATTTTTTTCAACATTAATGGTTAAGCGTTTATGAAATCTAACAACTTATGAAGATTTTTCGAAAATTTAATGAACTATTTTTGAACGCAGCCTTTTACTAATCATCGAACTTTGATTGTCTGTTTATTCAGTAAACTCAACATTTACATCATGGTAAAGTAAACAATGCGAGAATTTTCTATCGGAATTCGAATTCCGCTGTGGATCCTTAAAAAAAGGATACGTCATCGCAAAAGCGCTGTACAATCGCTATTTTGAAATAAATCGCTTACATCAAAAATTCTTGTAAGCAATCACTGTGTACCATTAAATAACTCACTTTTCATTTTATTTGTATGTTGGGTATCACTGGCGATCTCAACAAAGAATATGATACCTCAAATATCGCTTCTTCCATTTATTTTGCAAAAGTGTGTTTAGAAGTTTCGTTTTTCTTTCAAATTGAAAAATTCATGGAAACGCAGATTGTACGGTTGAGAGCTTTTTTAACTTTCGAATTTGTACGTAAGCGAACCTTGGCCGATCAATATATTGGTTTAATCATATACGTGTATTTTTAAAAATAAAATTGTATGTGTCACGTGCTTTTAATTTTGCTTAATAACTGATAACTGTTTTTGATGATTGAAGTTGGAAAATGACATTTTTACAATTATTTATTGTTAAGGATTGAAACTTTTGAATTTAAGGACACATATCCTAAATAAAAGTATATATAATGCGATGCAAGGGAGATACAAAGATCAGCTAGTCGAAGTTGTATCCGTGGCGTAATGGTAAGTTGCGCGTGAAACTTTCATGCTAGAAGTCTTGGGTTAATCACTGTCTGTGCCACCTAAAGTTTTCTTCAACTGCCTCTTGTGAGGAATTGATAAATCTTCCAAGATTGATTGCATATAAAAATGTATTAACAAAGCACAAAATAGAATACATTTTAATAAACGTTCCCCAAACACTACATAACTGCCTTCTACATTTCACAATCCGAAACTATATCTTCACCAAAATATTTGTACTGACTTCTGCTAATAAAACACGTATCTTGTGGTATTCCTAAACTAGCCTCTAGAGTGATATAAGTTGCTAATATTACTGAAGTTTGTCTCCTTTAGTTTGTGATTTAACTCGATTGAAGCTTTAATTACACTCTGAAAAACAACTACGTATATCAAAAAAAAGAACAACAAACTTCCTCCAACTTGGTAACAATGCAAGAAATCCCATAGCATGAACTATTTTTTTTTTATTTATGGTTGCAATTCAGAGAATCCATATGATTGATTGCACACTATGTTGTGTCCTTCTTCAGAATTCCATCATAACAAAACAAAAAACATCGGATACAAATCAAGTTTTTGCTGGGATTGATAATGTTCTGCTTCCTGTAACAATGATATGTAGTTGAAGTTGTAGATACTTTTTTATTTCATAATATAATTGCATGTTACTTTTTGAAGGTTGGAAATTATGTTGACCAACTGAAAGAATGACATGAAAAGTGAAAGGTGTAATTACTATCATGTTCATGGTCACTCAAGAGCACGCACTTTTTTGTGGTGAAGCGTTAATTTCATTTTGTTGGCCTACTACGAAAACTATACATTTCTATGCATATGTATGAGTACTTGCAAATATTGGTTTCGTGTATATTAAATAACCAACATTTATACTGCGGCTTCAAAATTGGGAATAAATGGGTGTCCCATAGTCGTCGCCACAGAAGAAAACCAGGGATTACTAATTTTTTTGTGAATATTGTTTTTTTTTGTTTTCGCTTTTCTTTAGAACACTCTGTGTATGAATTAGAGGTATTGTTAACCAAGTTCTGCTAAAATTTTGCATTATTAATATTTTATTTTCAATGTAGGTATGCGCGCGGGTTTTCGACATTTGACTTGTTTACTTACGCGCCAAGATTAAAACGAGCTTCATCTGAAAAGATGATTTTTTTTTTGGCAAAATCAACATCTTCTCTAAGCGTTTTACCCAGCGTCGTTCAAGCGTATACACAATCATATTCGTTCAGCGGAAGGATAAAACTAATTATCTGTCAAATCAGACATGAGCTAAGTGTTACCATTCAAGAAATAAGCACTAGTGAAAAAAAAAAACGTTAGATGGCCAATATTATTTCAACACAAAAAAACGGTAGTTAAAGTTCATTAGTTTACGATCTTAGTCAAATAATTGTCCATAATTTCTTCTGTGGCTCCAGGGACTATGATTTCAATGCTGGCTGCTATCTACATAAGGGAAGTCAATATTCAAAAGTTCGACTTCAACAGCAGAAGCTACAACAAATCTTACAGTTAAAATCAAGGTTTTTAAAACCAAGAAGTTCACATTTTTTTTAAAATGTTAAGAAACTAAATGAGATTTTTAAAAGATTAAAACTGTATTCTGTAGATAAGTTGTACTTAAATTTTGTGAAATTATTAATAACATTTTTAATTAAGTATTATTAAGTAATTTACCTCTTGAAAGTCATCAAACCGTAGGTGTGTTTGCATTTGAAAAAGGTGTATTTTAAAAATTTGACGTAATTAAGAGAAATACAAATTTTTGTATGGGCGATTCAAATTCTTTGAAAAAGTTGTTTTTTCGATTGGGTTTCCAAAAAAAAAACTGGTTTGGGTTTAAAATTTCAATCGTCATTATTGTAGGTTTTTGACTAAAAAAACTTTTGGAATAAAATGTTAAATTTAAGCATTTACACCTTAAATCTAAAAACTAAATTTTAAACCAAAATTATTCTAATATTCTAAGAAATGACCTTTATAAAAACCTAAGGCCCCATTGTTTGAGTGTTTCCAAATTGATTTTTAAGTTGACAGTTTTGTCTGTTTTTTTTTTTTTAATTTTCGTTTGCTGATTTTAATTTGCTTAGGCAAATATCATCCTATTTAAAAACGTTAATGGATTTGGATTTGTTAAAAATTTGTTGATAATATTTAGGGCAAGATAATTGAAAAAATAATAATGCGTAGTATTTTATGTACGATATATCAAACAAAAATAATTGTTTAAAATGACATTGATTTCTTAATTTCGAAGCTCATTAAAACTTAAATTGCTCCATCTGATAAATGTTGTGGTGTTTGTGTCATTGATCGCATTATTTAGTAATTTAACTTTTATATCAAAAAAATCTATGAAATCATCTGTATTAAAATGTATGAAAACAGTTTCGGTAGTGATTTTATTTATTATGATTAGTTTTTAATTATTTAAAATAAAAGACCTCAAATTTTGTAAAATATGAAATAATAATTCCATCTTCTTTATCTACTTCTTTTAAATATGATATTGTTATTGATAAGTGGGCCGCAAGTCTTTGTTAACTTTTTAATTTAAGTAATTTAGATCCACAAGATGAGCGACCGACGCTACGTTTAGAAAGTGTTTACTTTTTTTACAATCTGAAAAAGGAATTTGACACTTTCGAAGTGTCGTATTAATCTAAATTACTTAAATTAAAAAGTAAACAAAGACTTGCAGTTTATTTAGAAATAATTAAAATTTGTTGTTTAAATCTACACATCTGAAAATAAAAAACTGCAGAAAAAAAAGAAAAGGTATGAAATTCAATAAAATGAAAAATCTCAATAGGACTTTTGTGAGTATTGAGGCAGAGGCGTCAAAAATGTGTTTAACGGTTAATGAGAGCAAAACAAAGAACATGATGTTATCAAGATCGGACCTACAACACCAAAACGTCTCGATTAAAACGTCACCATGAACAGACGTAACTTTGAGGTGGTTAACGACTTCGTCTACCTAGGCTCCACAATGAACGCAGAAAACAACATCAGCGCTAAGATCAAACGAAGAATAACTCTTGTTAACTGCTGTCTTTTTATACTAAGAAATCAATTGAGTAGCACAGCCCTCTCTCGAGCGACCAAAGCGTCGCTATATAATACCCTCATCATCCCTGTACTGCTATACGGTGCAGAAGCATGGACGCTTAGAGAGAAAAGTTCTTCACGTGATCTACAGTCCCGTGTGCATAGAAGGGGTGTTGAAGAGAAGATGGAACGACGAAAAGTCTTCGAAACCACACCCACAGGACAACGCAGTAGAGGTAGACCGCGAATCAGGTGGCGCGCACAAGTGGAAAGTGACCTCACACAACTTCAAGCTCGAAACTGGCATCCAGCTAGGGACTGAGTTAGTTTATACCTCCATGTACAACAACCAAATAATAATTGTCACATTAACAATTTTAAAAATTGATTTTATTTTTGTTTTAAATCAGTCCAAAATACGAAACTGTCTACAGATGGCATCGGAATACATCAAAGAATGTATTAAAAAAAAAAAAGTTCCCAGACCAGACTGCCCCAATACCCACCCTGGGATATCAATCATCCTTAGTTCAATATGAACTTGAAATTGAATAAATTGACTAAAAACGACAAAAAAGCTACATTTAAATAATTCCAACCAAATATCAGCATACAGGTACACTGTACCTACATATGTACATACATATCTACAACCTAATATACAAAAATGACAAGTGTATTCAATCAATAAAATGATAATCGATAAAAAATGCTATTAGTAGATAATTTGATATCAAAAGATAGGGAATACTTTTCGTTAACTCTCATTCTCAAAAAAATTAAATATATTTTTAAAAAAACCTAAATTAAAATTGAATGTCAATTGATAATTGTGATAATTAACAAACAACAACAACTCCTTCTTCTTTTAATACAAAGTGAATCATATTTGTTTTTGTTAAAATATATAAAATATCGATTATATCATTTACCAGAAAGATAGAGCAGCTTGAGTGTACTTTTTAATTTTTCAAAAAATCTATTTGATCATTCTGTAAACAAATCTCTCATGCGATAAGAATATTAAATTCAAACGATTGCAATTTTATCATTGGTATACAAATATAAATACAACTACTTGTGCATATTGCAAACTTTAAGTTGACTTTTGTGTAATTATATAAATAAATGATATCAGAAAACATATAGAAATACAAATGCTCAGGCAGAGGCATCCAACAATGTACTGAGCTCGCTCGGTGCATTTGCACTTAGTTTGAAAACAAGCCCCTAGCTTCAATACGTAACTACAATGCGGTTGCGCGGTGCGGCAGAGGCGGCGGGAAGACATTAGAATTCTCAAAGACGGAAAGACGCGACGCGCGCTTTTATTTTTCTTCTTTTTGTTGCGTACACCAAAATAGATATAAAATAAAAATACTACAAATTTATAAACATTAGTTTAATCTTGAATGGTTCAAGAGTTATTGTGTTTTGTATTTTATTTTCATTTCGATTTCATTTGATGTTAATGTTTATTTTAATTGTTGTTATTTATTTTTCTCTCTTCTTATTCTTAGTCATTTTCGAAATAATACAGAAATGTATTGTATTTTTTTTTGCTTACGTTGCTTTTGAGGTTTATGCAAATTGTTTTGTGTTTATGTCTACGTGGAAAATGCAAAAATTATATTAAAAATATTCTACAAGTAATTTAATAATACCAAATATTAATATTATAGTTAAAATGGTTAACACATTCATACAATTTGAACTTATATTTATATTCGTGTGTGTGTGCGGTTTTCTTGAAGTTGGTAATAAAATGACTCAGTTGTTCCTATATAAAACTCAAGTTTCAATTCACTGAAGATAGTACATTTTTTCTAGTGACTTACGATATAGGTTTTCACAAAGTTAAGTGTCAAGACCGCAATAAACTTAAGTAGGGGGTAGATTGTGTTTGCATTTGATATAGTGTGACGTGTTTAGAAGAATACATTCTATAAGTACCAAGAAACCTTAGAAAGAAAGTATAATTTGATTGAAGGTGATTTATTCTTTGTTAGACGTAAGCAAAATATATACAAATATGCATCTCTGTTGAAAGTCGTTGTCAGTTCACACTTTATTTTATTAAGGCAAAATTAGAAAGATAGAACTTTGGAAAATTCCTCTTTTTTCGGAATAATGTCTTTGACATTTGAATAGCGGGAGTGATTGGAGTGTGGTAGTTATATGCCAGAGGTTCAATTCCTTTTTATACCACCCCTCAGTATAAAGAAAATTTCTGGTCATACAAAATTCAGATTTGGTATACACTTGTAGGTCCCTTGTATTACTGCCAAAGTTCGCAGATAATGTTTGATAATTGTATGTCTGCACGTACAAAATTGGGAGAATTTTTCAAAAATTTCTTTGGTTCTTAATAAGCTGTTGCCATTATTTTGCTAAAACAGAAAAAGTACAAAATGTTACTTTCTATTGCGACGAAGCAAACTGCCGGTAAACTTTTTTTGAGTATTAATTTTGTACTTTGCTTGCTTTGTCATAATTTGTATTGGCAATAGTTAAATTGTGCAGAGGTTCTTAAAAGGAGTAAGATACTCCAACTTTAGTTTCGACCAAATGACACGGTGGCCCGTCGCGTCGTTGGTTTAAAAATCAAAACGTTCTTAAACAAAAATGACAGAAATATTCAATACATTAAAAAAAGTACGTGTATATTATTTGTCGTTTTTTAAAAAAAAAACAAGCTACAAAATTCTTGTATATTGTCTTATATTGTTTCTTTTTCTACTTGAAATTTAAAAAAATAGAAGTGAGACTTCCGCAATGTTTATTTTCAGATGAATTAATTTATCGTTCGTAGAATAAAATTTGAGAATCACTGAAGTCTTATTTTGACTTACTTGCCCATGTTCTGCATTTCGTTTATTGTGAATACACTTTGCGAAAGTGAATTTGAGCGTTCCACAATTCGTTATCGTGAATTGGATTTTTGAACATGTAAAAGAATGTTTTGTATTTCGGTTTGTTCAATTTCTTGAAAGCATTTAAATCACATTTTTATTTCTGTAAATTGATCTTTGATAGCTTCCT